>NW_024609846.1:89775034-90168287 GCF_016920785.2 Ixodes scapularis | reverse complement strand
ACCTTCAGTGCAGACGAAGTAATGGCCTGTCAAAGTTGACCAAAATCGACCTGAGTGACGAGTTTGACATTTTGTTTAGAAAACAATCAAACTATTTAGAGATATTTGAATACGTGAAGGTATTTTTATAGTACATATTAAACGAGAGATAAAAGTTAAAAGGGTGTAGAAAAAACACTATCGCCACCAGAGGGTGTCAAACACGCGACCTGCGACGGCAGGCAAAAGCACGAGTTCCTGCCACTGCGGCTTCTATATACGGCTCGTAACACGAGAACAAAAAATCTGGGGAACATGCAGTTTGCGCCCTCCTTCATTTGAGAAATACCCCCAAAACATATATTTTTTCGTGAAAATTAAAAACTGGACCCTTTCAGCCTGCCCGATATGGGAGGTTTCATCTCAAATCGGACAGACTAAAATGGTGTCTAATTTTTAATTTTCACGAAAAAAATATGTGTTTTGGGGGCATTTCTCAAATGAAGGAGAGCGCAAACCGCATGTTCCCTAGATTTTTTGTTCTTCAGTTACGAAGCGTAGAAGCCGCAGTGGCAGAAACTAGTGTTTTTGCCTGCCGCCGCAGGTCGCGTGTTTGACACCCTCTGCTGGCGCTAGTATTTTTCCCACACCTTTTTTACTTTTCTCTCTCGTTTAATAGGTACTATAAAGATACCTTCACGTACTCAAATATCTCTAGTAGTTTGATTGTTTTCTAAACAAAATGTCAAACTCGTCACTCAGGTCGATTTTTGGTCAACTTTGACACATCATTACATTGCCTGTACTTAAGGTACATTTTATTTCTTTAGCTCTTTAGAAAGACCTAGGCATGCCTAGTATAGATATAGTGATATCATTATCATATGCTGAGTAGCCGCTCCGCTACCTTCACGTAAACGTTGTGAAAAATAACAAATGTCTACACATTTCACGCGATAGCGGCACAAACAGAGGACATACAACCAAAATATTATACTTCTAGATTGTTTTTTTTTTTTGTAGTTGACTAATATGTCTAAAAGAATTTAAAAAAATAAAAATTTACAAAAATGGAGTTTTTGAGAAAATCGATTTCAAACTTTCAACATTTGTTACTTCTTACAACGTTTACGTGAAGGTAGCGGAGCGGCTAGTTGACATATCATAATGATATTATTATATCAAAATGGGCTTGCTTAGGGCTTTCTGTAGAGCCAAAGAAAGAAAATTTACCTTAAGTACAGACAAAGTAATGACCTGTCAAAGTTGACCAAGAAGCGACCGAAGTGACGAGTTTGACATGTGTTTTATTTAGAAAACAATCAGATTCCTAAAAATATTTGAATGCGTCAAGGTATCTTTATAATACCTATTAAATGAGGGGGAAAAGTTAAAAGGGTGTAGAAAAACACTAGCGCCAGCAGAGGGTGTCAAACACACGACCTGCGACGGCAGGCAAAAACACGAGTTTCTGCCAGTGCGGCTTCTAGGGCTCGTAACTCGAGAAGAAAAAATCTGGGCAAGATGCGGTTTGCGCCCTCCTTCATTTGAGAAATTCCCCCAAAACTTATATTTTTTTCGTGAAAATGAAAAATTAGACCCTTTTAGCCTGCCCGATTTGAGATGAAAACACCCAATTAGATGAGTGTCCGTGTTCCTTTGCGACAAGTTATGTTTTGGTGGAAGCCGCGCAGCCCTTTGGCGGCGCGGTTTGAGCTGGAGCTGTCAAACAGCGGTTGACTGACGACGATGACCAGGTCACGTGGGTCTCTTCTCAGCGCTTGATTGGTTGGCGTTAAATCGAAGTGCGGGAGAGGGGGTGACGCGGGCCGGGTAGCGACGAAGGTGAAGCTGCCAGGCAAATTTTTGAGCCGCCAAATAAACGCAACACAAAATCGAAGAGAAAAAAATAAAATATCAAAACAATCTAAACACACGCGCACACACACACACACACACACACACACACACACACACACACACGCACACGCACACACACACGCACGCACGCACGCGCGCGCGCGCGCGCACGCACGCACGCACGCACGCACGCACACACACACACACACACACACACACACACACACACACACACACACACACACACACACACACACACACACACACACACACACACACACACACACACACACACACACACACACACACACACACACACACACACACACACACACACACACACACGAAAAAAAATACGAAAGAAAAAGAAGACACGCTATTGGACAGGGGGTTGACGAAAGGAAATGAAGCAGCTTAAAAAAAAAAAAAAAAAGAACACGAAAAAGGCGCATGTGCAAAAAAAAATGTATATGACAATATAAAAGCAAACGTGACGCGTGTCTGCTGCTGCTGCTTAGGAAGGGAAGGCACCTCAGCCGAAAGTAAAAAGAAAAATCTAACACATAGGAGAGCGAGCGAGCGAGCGACAAAGAGAGAGAGAGAGAGAGAGAGAGAGAGACTACTCTTCGGTTTCGCGCTCCTCTCATGCGCTCTTTCCATTCACGTGTGTATATATATTTATTTTATTTTATTAGAAACTCTCCCGCTGGCCGGCTGCGTTTTATATTTTTTCGTTCTTTTGCTATCGCATCGAGTTCGCTTTTTAAACTCGTCTATTTTGTTTCTTCTGCTTATTTCCTTTCCCCCCCTACACTGTCGCTCTAATATATATTTTTTTCATTCCATGTAGTTTTCTATTTTTTGTTTTGTGAGCCTGTCTATTGCGTTAACGCGAACGAAGCTCGTCTGCTGCAGCGGCGGACGCGTTCCTCCCGCCTTTTCGCTCGCTTCTTTGTGCTGCTGCTGCCGTGTGCGTGCGTGTGTGTATACGCCGCGAAGGCGTCCCCTTTTTTGTTTTGGGTTTGCCGGAGCCAGCCAACAATACCGACGACCAGCAGCAGCAAGTAGGGTCCGGCGGTCCGTTCAGCGTACTGGGCCGCCGTACCGCAGGCTGGAGACCGCTTCATTTTTGAGTTGAACGTCCACCACCACCGCGCTTCTTCGCCGAAAGCTCCCAACAGCGCATGCCGCCCGCCTCCCACGTACCGTCGTCTGTTGTTGTGCCGCTCGCCGAATGCCTGTGTTGGCGAGTCGCTCGTGTGACGTTGTGTTCTGCGTCGTGTGATGGTGCGCTCTCGTCCTTCTTCTGAGAGGTGTTGATCGCGCGGTGCCGACGAAACAAGAGCCCGCGGTGGTGGCGAAGCGATGCGTCGCCGGCGAAGGGTGCCCTGAGCGGTCGTCGGACCTGTTACTGCGGTTGCGGCGGCTTCAGGGCTATGCCGTGTTTCTAAGCATCGTATGTGTCGGGAACTGAGGGCCCCGGCCGAGCCATCAAGACGCTTCGATGGTAGGAACGGTAGATGCGGTTATTGCGGTGGACGCCACCACCTCCGCCACCTCGGCGGCGGACGGCGAGGTGAGTTGTCTCTAACTGCCCGGCAATCTCGTGAAAAGCGTTATCGATTAGTTATATGTTCGTGTCCAAACAATATTCAACCGCATAAAAAGCAAAAAAAGTTGCGCGCGCGTTTTTTTTTTTTTAATTTTTGTTGACGCTATTTAATTTGACTTGCCACCACTACCAGATCGTTGCCCACTCTCGCCGATTTGTTGTGTTTGTTTGGATCTCTGGTTCATTTTACCGACGTTGATGATGATGATGATTAACGGTCTCAGCAGTCGCCATCTTGCGGCCTTCATTGAAGCTGGTAATTTTTCGCGGGACATTTGAACTGTAGCCCAAGCTCTGGAATACACTAGTTGGTCGACATCGGTTAATATAAACATGGGAAAATGGGACGCGTTCCCGGTAGTGGACGCCATTCATCCCGATGTATTCGTGGGCTTCGTCGACCACCTCATTGAGAATTTCTGAGAATCGCGTATAACTTTTGGATAAGAGAACGGTTTGTTCTCAAAACTTCGACATCTAGTCTGAACAGCGAGCTCCACATTCGGGCACAAATAAGCACTCGACAACGCATAAATAATTTTCGGAAAAAGGAAAACGTGGTTCGTTAGATAATACATGTTTATGTGTGACATCAGTGACGAAGACGTTGAAGCGAAGCGAGTAGATCTATTTTGACTCCTCGAAGCTCTGAAGACCCTACGAAGTCGCGAGCACGAAACACATTGTCAGCATTGCAGCCATGCGTAACTTTACAAGCTTCTCACAATATGTACTGTTACTATACATATACGCATATCAGGCACGTAGCCAGGGGAGGCGGGGGGGGGGGGGGGGGGGCATAAGGCCCGGCTTCCCCCCTCCCGAAATATTTCATTTTGCTGGGGCCTCCTATCGCCACAGAAATCAGACGGGAGTATTCACTAACGTAGCCAAATTTTTTTTTTTTTTGGAGGAGGGGGGGGGGGGGGGGGGGGGGTAAGGTAGTTGGAATGTTCATGTCTTATGGTGCTACGGCCTTTGGACACCGCCATCTTAATAATCTTTATTTTGTTGGGTGTCCAAAAACAGCACAAGGCCTAAATAGTGGTACACCGCTCGTCATCAAGGATAAATGCAGGCAACAAAACAAGGTCGTGACTATGTACAAATAATTGACTCAAGCCTATGTCGAAAAACAATCAGGTCGCTCCTGTTCCTGGTGTGGATAGATCGTCCGATTGTCAAGCATTGCTGAGGCCATGGGTACGCCTCAGCAATGTTTGACTGTCGGATGATTTATCCACACCAGCAGCAAAATTGGAACGGGGGGGGGGGGGGGGGGGAGAGAGAGAGAGAGAGAGAGAGAGAGAGAGAGAGCTCCAGGGGCTTCAGCCCCATAAGTTCCCCCCCGCCTTTCCCCTGCCTCCTGGCTACGCCACTGCTGGCGGCCATAGCATAGCTGTGTGCACGACTGCTGAGCACGTGCTGATAGCAAGCTTCCACAGTCCTTTTGCAACGTGTATTCCACACCATTAGGATTGCTAGTCTTACCGCCGAATTCAGAAACCTCACTCAAACTACACTCAAACTGAAGGGCCCTTCCACTTCCTCGAGGAAGGCGCGAGGGCCGGCGCTGGCGAGTCGCGAGGACGGATCCGCCGTCGCGATTGGCCAGCACCGGCCCTCGCGCCTTCCTCGAGGAAGTGGAGGGGCCCTTCAGTTTGAGTGTAGTTTGAGTGAGGTTTCTGAATTCGGCGGTTAGGGTCTTAGCAGCCTATTAATGTGAGCTCGTTCTGAGCATGCGCTCTAAAGAGCGCTCTCAAATATGGTGTCCTAAATTGTTCGCAGCAGCTTCGCGTTACTAGTGGGTGCTCGTACCCTCACGTCAGCACTGATTGAGCACGTACACGCAGGACCTGCAATCCGCAGCTTACCATCTACAAAAAGTTCCTACTTTTTATTAGGATATCGTTAGGCATTTATAAAATGTTTTTTGCGCCACTACCGGTCGACGACGAAAAAAAAGAAAGGCAAAAATCTTCGGCGCACGCGAATCACGGTGATTGCGTGCGTGGACGTTCGTTCCAGTGGGACCCTTCTCTTGTTCCGTAAAAAATAGAAAAAAAACTTCGTCGTATTTTTTTTTCTCCCCAATTTGAAGTGCATCGATTGGTGACAGCGGCTCTCCCCTGATCGCTGCAACGCCTACGGTAGGTTACTTACGCTGACTGTGTCCGAGTATTGGCAACATCAAACGGCTTGTTTGTCCTTCTCCGCCTGGCTGCCTGTAGACGAGTCATGTAACTTCATTGAGGACACCCACATGCCAGGATCCTCAGTGAAGTGATCTTCTTGGCCGAAAGATGGCGCTAACTTCACTTTTTGTTTAACGTGACATCACCAGCATCGTAGTACCTTATTTTTTTGTCGTTTTGCGCATCGACGTCACCCTTTCGCTCTAATCAATGTCGTCTTGTGGTGCAAGACACCCACTACTAAAGGTATGACGCGGCTCGGGATGTATTATGCCACGTTCGATCGTTTGTAAAGCCTCTAGTTAAAAAAACATCTCTAACCAGTTGCTAAAGAGTTATTTGACGAATTTGATACAACTATGGGCCCTCGCTACAGCCTGCCCCCCCTCCCTCCCCCAGCACGACCGGATTGTCACGGTACGCTCGTGCGAATTTTCAGAACTTCCGATTATCGCCTCAGATATAGTATCAGGCACCGAAGTGTTGAGAAGTTTCGCAATATTTCTTATGTTTGTGGTCTGTGCTTGTGGTTTGGATCTTCGTTCAGTAAGCTTCTCACCGCGCACTGGTGTGCTGCAGTGAAGAGACAACAGCGGAGTAGCCATCGCGATTGCGCTTATATTTTGCTTCGTAGCAGCTCATCCGCGTACGATGGATAAAGTACCCCTCCAAACACAAACGTCGAATGTATTAAAAAAAAATGAAAAAAAGTTTGGTTAGTGTTGAGGTAACAACTGTACGTTGCAACAAACATTTATTAATAAAACTCTAGCTACTATACATCATAACCTACAATATTCTGATGATATACTTTTCGAATTCGGGATTTAGCTGCGACACTTGGGTATTGCAAGATGGACTGCTTTATATATTTATATATTTTATTTTAAGTCTCGGTTATCTTGCACATTTATATGCGGTAATTTGTTTGATAGCACTTGCCGTTTTATGAGAGGCATTAAAACTTTAACAAAACAGCTATTTGGGTACTTAAAATTATTCTAACATTATTTCAGCGGAATATATCGTTTGGTTTACCTTTGATTCTGTGCCTAAAATAACTATTAACAGCAGTTCTTACTGTCCTTCACCAGTCAGCATCTTGTTGCCATGCCTGTTGCTCTACGCACAACCAAATAAGTATCTTTTTGTGTTTGAGGGAATCAAACTTTCCGTGCAGTCGACACAAACAGAAGGTTGCGCATAATTAAGGGATAGGGCAAAGGAAGCATATGCCTTCCAGTTGGACACTCCAATACACGATTTCCAACACGCAGTTGGAATGTCCGAATTCCTGCCGGAATTTAGACATTCCAGCAGCGGGAGCCATATCTTGCTCATGACGTCAATCGGGCTAAATTATCTGGCTCCTTTACTTGCCTTTGTTTGCAAGGTGTCGCGTTCCTCCGCTCAAAATTCGCATTGTAGCAGGGACCAAAAAACAAAAAGAGTGACCGCGGTTGGACATCTACCGCAAAGAAATCTCCGAGACGAGGATTATGACTGTCATCTTTCAGAAGATAGCTTCAAATCGCAGCACATGAGGCTTATCAGGGCAGGGTATCCCGTCGACCTTCTCCGATCTGTAATGGAAAGGATGATTCGCGGGCCTGATCGCCAGTCACCAGCCACAAAAAAGAAAGCCCGATTCGCCGTCATTCCTTACGTACACAATTCAGCCCACCGGATAAAATCCATTGCCTCAAAGTTCGACACGAATGTTGTCTTCTCGTGTCGCATGCGTCTTAAACAACTCTGTCAACAAGTAAACAACAACCGGATTCCGATTGGATGCACTGTCAAGCACGAAAAGAAATTCATTCCATGCAAAGAGAAGAAAGTTTACTCCATCCCCTTGAGCTGTGGCCATCAATACATAGGACAGACCGGCAGATGCACCAATCACAGACTCCGCGAACATCACAACGAAGTTTCTAAGGCCTCTCCAGATTCTTATCATCCCATAGTCATACATGCCCGTTCGTGTTTGCGTTGTCATCCCCTCTTTGATGGCACAAAAATCCTTGGGGGGCATGACAGCAGATTCGGCAGGGAAATCATAGAATCATTCGCCATGACCACAGCAAAAAACAACGTGTCAAACCCTTCCCTCCTGCTGACGAAAACTGAGGTTGAATTTTTAAAATCCGAGATAACCCTACCACCCTGACTTGCACTTCGCGTGTTTTATCTTTCCTTCTCGCCCCTTCTCTCCCCTACTCCTACTGGGTATAGTCGGCTGCTCGCTGTTGAAAGTTTACTCGTCTGTTGCTAGTTGAAATATGTAGTTGTGTTGTCCCTGTTTTAATTGTTTATTCTTTCTTCATCCATGACTTAAACCAACACGCTCTTCTACTAAGCAGAGGATGATGAGAATGTTGTGTTTTAAACTTAGCTGCATCATTAAGAGTTTGGAAATGAGACAGCCGGTGTCCGTTTCGCAGGAGCACTGCGAAGACCTCTATACTTTGTTTCAACTGAAGTCCAGACGCAGCCGACGCCAGGAGCCAATGGGACCAATAAAACGGGTTCCTATCATTTCGTCGAAACTCGTTTCGTGGATTTACGTTTCGTGGAAACACGTTTCATCGATACGATCGTTTCATCGTCAGTCGCTACGCGGATTGCACGCTGTAGGGACATTTCGTCACGCGTGCATCACTGGGGTGCCTTCTACCCCCCCCCCCCCCCCCCCCCACACACACACACACACGCACAAACACACACTTTTGAAAAAAAAAAAGAAAAAAAAAACCCGTCAAACTGTCGCCACCTGGTGCGCGCATTGTGACGGAGACGTGGAGGCCATCGAAGCAGTCGAAGCGTCATAGAATAAACTTAGGGACTTTCGGGGAAGCCAGTCTAGGTCACTGCAGCTCGATTGAGCCAGCAGGATCTACCTTCCTTGGTCGAGGGAACACCCACGCTCCTGTACCGGCGATTTCCGGCAATACCGATGACAACCCAGGAGGGAGAAGCGAGATGTCGCGGTGGTGTCGTCTGCCGCGTAGGCTCCTCGCTTTTTACCGCGCGAGTGGTCGTACTAGTTTTCGCCGAGGTCTTCTCTCGTCCCCAAGGCTGGCCTGATAGTTTGAGCGAGTTTCGCCACGTTTGGATGTCGTCGACGTCGTCCTTGGAGGGAGAGGAGGGGGAGACCCGACCGAGACAATCCGACGCCTGCCCCGTTCGCGCCATTTCGACACCAAAAGGCTGTGTCCAAATGCCGGCAGATCCATGCTGCTGCGTTGCGTCCACCCACGAGTCGCGGCCTCAGTGATTTCGGGGTGACCAAGGGTCCGCGATCGACATGGTTACCGCTAGCGCCGTTGGGACGTCGTGGGTGACGGTGGTGAAGCGGCCCGTTGCGATGACCACGGCTGGGACGGTCGCGGGTCCCAAGGGGTCCTGGCCCTCCTGACAAGCGGTCTTGAGCGTCCCTGAAGGCTGACCGGTTCGAATGGACGTTCTTCCGAAATTTGGGACTTGCGTGGTGCGGTACCCTGCATTTTATTTTCTGCTGGTGTTGGTGTGTTCCTTGCCCCCACGCGCTCGAGGATAACCCGAAGAGCGGGCTTAACGTCCGTGGGATTAGCAGGGGTTCAAGAAACGGGGACATGCCTTCAGTTAAAGGGTGTATATGGAGCATGCATGCTCCTATTATATGTGTGTCAGCTTGGCACTGGGGTACTTTTTCTTTTAGCTTTGCTACTTGATTTAATTGGTACTACAAGGGTTGTCTTAACCTAGGAATTGAAATAGAATGCAGTTTTTCGTATTCTCTTCCATTTAAGTTCTTACTACCAGCTTGTGCTACCTTTTTGCAGATTGTAGGACAGGGGCAGATACAAGTGTTTCCAGGAAGGGAGGGGAGAAGTCAGCATATCAGTTGTTAGAGAAACATCTGATATGCTGGCCTTTTCCCTGCCCTAAAATTTTACACATGCGGTATTCGAGAGGGGGTAGGTCAGGATATCTGGACCCCCCCTCTGAATCTGCCACTGACTGAGCACACAGTACCATAGAATACCAGGAAAGCACCCACCCCACTTTCCCTGAAAACTGGGTTTATCTAGCCATGGGCGCTTGTCTGGTCAAATTGGGCGCTTAACATATAATTTGCAGCATTCCCAAGTTTGGTAAATGTTAACAGTAGGAGCTTGAACAAAGTGGGCGCTTCCGCGGTATTTTATTTTTGGTGTTTTCTTGGGGGGGGGGGGGGCAGTTGCACACACATATGTTACATTCCAGGGGTAATGACAAATGTCAGTTTGTTGCAGTTGGGCATCCTTAGCTCCTTTAAAAGAAGAAAGCATAGATGTGTCGATTTTGTCAGGAATCCTTCTTTGCGGCCATATTTTTAGGTGCTCATAGACATGCGCTGCTGGTTCCTAGTGGTGCGGAGTAGATTATCTACACTGTCTTTTGACAGACTAGTTGACCAGCCTGACGTTCGAAAGTCTCCCGCAAGTTTGGGAGGGTCTCTACAAACTCTCATTTTGGGGGAGGGGTGTCGTATCTGATGCAGAGGAAACCAACTTGACAAAGCGTAAGCGTAACTCGGCATGTGCTGTAGGAAACAAAAACGCCCATTCTCCCAACCCGATTCATTTCCAGTCATTTTCCTCACTAAGAATAATGGTGTCCCTAAACAAGGAATTGAAACATGCGCCAACGATTGAATACTCGTGGCTTCTTGCAACATAATTTCTCTCTTTCTCGACGAGGCTACTCAACAAAACTGGAACAGTGGAAAGTCCAGTTGTGTCTTATCGGAACATGCAGTAGTTACGACTGATTTCACCAGCGCCAGAGCTATGGTGGGAAAGGTCTCGAACCGCCCTTCGAAATCAGTGGGGAATCCGAGACTCCAAGCTCCGCAAATGGGCCTTGTTGGAGGCCTCTTGCGGCACGTTTGACCGACGTGTGACCCCTTGTGTGTGTGATTCCTTACCAGGTGTTTGCACACAAGTCTGGGATGCAGCAGCACTCTCGGGAGGCGCACCGGGGGGAGCTGAAGCCGCACCAGTGTGGCCAGTGCCTCAAGTCCTTCTCGTCGACGCACCAGCTGGCGCAGCACGTGCGCATCCATACGGGGGAGAAGCCCTACAAGTGCTCGTACTGCGAGCGCCGCTTCAAGCAGCTCTCTCACGTCCAGCAGCATACGCGCCTGCACACGGGCAAGCACGGGCTCTCCCTTTTTTTCACTTCCACAATGCTGACAGTGGTGACATGCCTTTCGCCGTGCTGTCATCGAGCGCCATACTCCATTTAACTTTAAAGGCTGTTTCACACATTTGCATGTTAGTACGACCGAGTGCCTTGCGTTCCCTCGAAATCCGCTTAAAATGAGAGGACACATTGCCACCCTAGGTAAAAACGTCTGACTGGGACCAGTTGGTATCCCAACTGGGAATCGACTGGTCTATACTGGATTTCACTAGGAACCGATTGGGGCTCAAGTAGGATTGTCACGTAGCCTTGGAACATCCAAACTACATATTCATCTTTAAAATTTTTTATGTGTCATGTTTTTATGGTGGTTCCGAAATAATTCTGACTACGTTTTAAGTAAGGTTTTCTGTTTTCGGATGAATTTGAAAATCTGTGAAAAGACACTCGCCAGTGCAATTTTTGTTAATACAGGTATATTTGATTAGCTCCCACCTTCCATGTCATGATTTAAGAAAAAAAAAAAGAGGAAATTACAGTTTTGGGGAACTAAGCTTGTCGGAGCACAGGGCCAGTAGTCCTGAAAAATGTCACTTTAGTTTAATTTCAATTCTCCGATAATTGACAAAAGGGTATTCACCATTTATCTCGTTGAGGTTCGTTCAGGACAACAGGTCATTGTACTGCTCGGTCACGACAAAAGCCACCGTTCCGGTTTCCAGCTTGGATCATATTTTGTGTGCTTCTTAGAGAGAGGAGGAGTTGTGGTTTTCTAACAGTGAAAACTATGAACCGTAGAGATTTCATGAATGGGGAAGGGGCAGTTGAAGCTTCCAAATTACCAAATTACTTCCCTTACCACTCCTCCCCGAGCGGCTGCGGGGTGGGGTGATGGAATGGGGTGAAAACCAGCTTCCCAGTGACTGCCTCTGGTAGTTTAGGGATTCTAAAGTATGCACATTTATCGAAGCAACACTTGCTGGCAATTTTTCGTCCTGGAACAGACTAGTAGTGCCAACGGTAAGGGCGCCAGCCCCAATCCAGTCAAAGAAATATACAGGCTAATTATTCTGATTTGAGCGCACATTTATGCCTAAATACCACTTATTTTTGTTTTAAACTTAAAAAAGAAAAAGAGAACAACACAGCAAAATTAAACCCTGAATTTTGGAGAATTAGGATTCAAACAACAATAAACTCGGAAAAACAGAATTTTTGTTAAAAAATGAGCTCTGAAAAACACCCTGTGAATTTAAGAAAAAATTAACTCAGAAAATGCAGAACCCTAAGTGATCATTTCTCATATATGGCACATAAATTTTATCTTGCAACTTTAGTCGCTCACTGGTCAAGTGTAAAGTGGAAGCCCCTCTCACCTCTTTCCACTTTGGCCAATGGAACGCTGGAGAGGAGGTCGCTTCCTCCAGCATTTGCTCTGCTAAAGTGGAAAAAGGTGGGAGGAGCTTCCATTTTACACTTGACCATTGAGCGACTATAGCACTAAACTTTCAGTCTCTACTCAGTAGAGCTTCTTTTTTCACAAAGTAGCTGATCAGCATTCTCGCAGTGTCATCATTTTTTTTTTCTGCATTAATAAAAAAAATTTAATCAGGAGGACAATTTTGGTAACAATCATTGCTAAAAGCCAATAGCCACAAAATTTCCCTTTGGAACTTCGGTCTCTGTCTTACTTTTTTCTATTAATCAAATTAGGTTTTGCATAAGGATGTTTGGAGCTCTTTTTTGGTTAATAATAGGCCCCATCTAGGTTGGGTAAAAAAAATGACAACATGTCATTGTTTGCTTAATCTATGTAAAGTGACCCTATTCCTCGGGCCCCAAAGTGGCACGCGTATCAGGCGGGAGGGTGTCATTGTGTTGTGAGACTTGAAATACAACTTTTTATTATTTTGTATACACCGTGCACATTTTTCTTCCTTGCAGTTTGCATACTGTTTGGCATGCACATCTAATACATATTGTTGGAATATTTCTTTAGTAATAATGTATTTATTTTTATAGATACTATGTCCACAGCACTGTGAACTTGTCATGTGCAAATTAACCTTCAGCATCAGCATCGTCTCTGCCAAGCACATCTTCTTCCTTGATTAGAGAAAGCACCCTCTTACTGGTGTGAGCCTTTCGTTTAACCGCTTCTTTTATCTATTTGCGGTTTGGGAGAGCCGAAGCGGGACAAAACACCGTCCCACAAGCACGCTGGTGGGACAGCAGGACCACGGCAGGAAAGGCCCCGCCTAAATCAGGACGTCTGGTCTCTTTAATCTAGGTAGCCGAGAGATCTACAAATTGGCAGCAGTAATGTGTGGCATTCTAAACTTCTCTATTGTTGGGAATGCTACGTGATCACTGCTGAAAGTTCATTGCTAAAGGCAGAATATTTTGCGGACAAACCATGCTTGCATATGTATTGTATTGTGCCCAGCATTTTTTTTCTTCGATTTTTAGCTTTTTAAGTTATCTCCCACAGATGATGAGAACAGTCACGCGAAAGCGGCGTATCCGCACATACTATCACCTGCCCTCACGGTCGTCATTGCATTGCAGGGGAGCGTCCTTACAAGTGCCACCTGCCCGAGTGTGGCCGAGCCTTCATCCAGTTATCGAACCTGCAGCAGCATTTACGAAATCATGACAGCCAGATGGAACGTGCCAAGAGCCGACCCTTCCACTGCAACATTTGCGGCAAGGGCTTCGCGTCGGATAGCAGTCTGCGGACTCACAGATCCAAGGTGGGCCTTCCCCTTTTCCAGTTGCATCGGAACGGGGGCGGGGGGGGGCAATGCCCCCCTTCCCCCAGATAATTGAAAAATTTACTGTAAACGATACGAGGGAGGAGGCAGAAAATTGCTCCCACTCCCCCCCCCATCTCCCCAATAGTTCCGACGATGCTTCCCTCTTCCCTTCGTGGTTCGTTAGACCCTGGTCCAAGCACTAGTGCCGCTAACCCACTTCCTCGGAGAATAGACCCTTTTCAAAAGTGCCCGCCATCTAGTAGCTGCTTTAACAATTATCAAAGTCTAGCTGCCAGTGTTTGGCAACTCGGTCTAAGCGCGTGTCGGACTTGAAGGTGGCGTCGGTGTCCGGCGTGAACTCGGCTCGGCGCATATTGAGAATGAGCGCTGCGTCGTCAGTCGGCAAGCACTTGGATCCGGTCGTGTGCCTTCTCCCCACAAAATGCCGACTATCGACGTCGGTTGACGGGGGCCTTGGAAAAGGCTTATTATTCCTGCTGTTTACATGAAATAGACATGGATGGATAGATAAGGCTGAACTCTTAAAGGGGCCCTGCAATCATATTTAAGCGTCTACCTTTTATGCGGTTCCCACGTCTCTTGGGGTTCGGGCAAGCCAGCGGGCACGGAAAGAGTAGCTAAATATCAGTGCGCCATATTTTAACCGGACTACACGGAAACCTCCTCCACCGACGAGGGCGACCCGCGGTACCGAAAGCGCGCAAAATGTGACGTCTTTGGTCCTGGGCTTACTACTGGTCAGAGCCGCTAAAAACTTCTTTTTGGTCGAAATACAAAATATAAGTGGCGCGAACCGTTTCAGTTATTTATAGAAGTAGTTTTTGTTCACTATTATAGATGAAAAAAAAGAAAGAAATGCAGTTTATAAAGTACGGAAACAAGAAATGACCCGTCAACATACACGCCGCCAAGCGGTGGAAAAGGCGGCGCATACTAGAAAGGAGTAGTGGGATAAGGCGCCGACACGGAAAAATCCCGGATGTGCGCGGTGGCGCTGCAGTCGTATGGACAGGAGGATCCGACCGGCTCCGAGCGTTCCGAAGGCTTTCGGCGAGAGGCTTTGTCTTGCGGTTTGGCCGTTTCGCGGTATGGCAGCGCGAAGTGGCTCCCATTCTGAACTGATCTTTACCCCGTGTTTGCTGTCTTTTGTGGCCAATGAAGTGTCATGCCGAATTAGTGTTTAATCGCGCAGCAAACGCAATGAAAGCCGCTTTGGCTGCCCGCTGCATACAGCCTATAAAGAACATGCTTTAGTGGCGCCCTCTGGCGCCGTCGACACGGAGTGCGACAACCGTGAGCGCTCGATGAGCTCACTATTCCTCCTCTAGTTCACGGCCACTCAAGCCAGAACCTACGACGTCATGAAGGAGGTTATTTTTTGCTTGTTTTTGTAATTCTAAATTGCCTATAACTTTTAAAATAAAGCGAATTGTGCGAAAAGAAAAGTTTCACTAAGTTAATACATTCAGTGCGCTCAGGTTCGGTGCAAATTAAAGAACAGTAAAAAGTCCTTGCAGGGCCCCTCTAAATCATGCGCAGGCTCGGGCCACCTAGCCAAAACTTTTAATTTCATTAGTTATCCGATCTCCGATTTACAAAACATTAGAGTTGAGCCTTTTGATAGTATACTTCTAAAAAGTACAATTTGTGTGACGGTGGTGCCTTTTTGCAACCTGGTGAGCACACCTTCCACCCTACGGGTGGAAACGAAAATAATAACAAAACCTTATTTTTCTTCCGCCTGACACTTTTTTTTCCACTTTACGCCACCTGTCCGATAACCCGTGCTTGATGTCCTTCGCTTTCCCGCCTATTTTTCTGTCGCTGCTTCGAGAGCCCAATGCCTTTACTACACTTTTCAAAACTTCACACTTCACATTTTACAAAGGTCAGAACCATCGCATGGCCGTCACAGCAGCTCCAAAATCACGTTCTAAAGGTAGTGGTGGAACAACAGACTGACTTAAGTCACGGTCCCTCAACTCCGCGACTCAAAAGTGGCTCACGTGAGCCAATTTGTGGGAACCAGATCACCGCTGCCTGCTCTCTGCTCTCATCTATGCAATGTACCTTTGGAGTGTGTGGCTGCACCTTGGACAGTGTGGGCGGAGCAACTTTTGGGCCTATGGACCGAGTTGACTGCCTCTTCTTCCCACAAACCCTCGTTGACTGGAATGGCCTGCCTTCTCGTATTATAACCCCGGAGCACACCAGCATATTTTGTAGTGCCTTACGTTCCTGCTTCTATTAATATTAAGGTTGATTATGTGGTTAAAACATCTTCAGTTCTGTTTTTATTTGCAAACTCTCTGTGTGGGAGAATTGTGTGAGGGGTTGCACTCAGGTATTCTTGTACACATGAATTGTATGCGGTCTCCCTTTTGTTAATGTACAAAAGGTGGTAGATGGACGCATAAAAAAAGGAGTAAAGCCTCGCTGCCATGTTTTCATTGTTGACCATCAAAATACTAGTATGTGTTATAGGAAAGTGAACTTACATTTAAGAATAACTCGTTCCTGTACTGCTCCTGTACCAGAACGAGTTATTCTGTACTGCTCCTATTATGTTTTGTCGGATCGAGCAAGGGCCTACTCTACCTTCCACTTCTATGCTTTGAGACCTAACAAGTGCCCCATTTTTTTGCAATTATTTCCAACTTTTGCATTTGAACTTGCGAGTAGTATTTTATGATATGTGCATGTCACAGCTTGTTTCCGTGCATTTATTTTTTTAAAAGAGAGCATTTATGAAACTGATGTTTCTTTTTTTTTTTCGTCCCTACCTACCCTATACCCTAGTTCTCTCTCGAATGGATGATTACACCCTTTTATTGAACAAAAGACCTCTTTGTCAGGGTACAGATAATCTGCTTAGCCGCTGCTTGCTGGAGTTTGATTAAGTGAATTGTGGGCTTAAGCCTCAGAAGAATCAAAATTAAGCACAACAAAGATGAAACAAGAATTGGACTCGGTTTCTGTGGAGGAACGCCGTGACGCCTACGACTGGAACTTTTTTTATTTTATTTATCATACACAAACAGGTATTTCTGCCTTATTATACTTACAACAGCCAAATTATATCTCACCACAAAAAGATCATTCTTACAAAGTTCGACCATATATTGCCAAGACAAATCTTTCTAAACTCGAATTTTTTATGCATACTATATCAGAGCAGAATTTGTTACCAGCGGAAATGGTGTGCTATGAGAATGCCAATTAATTTTAGAATGCATTGTGCGCCGCCGCCCCCCCCCCCCCCCCCCCCCCCCCCCCCCCCAGAATAATTCCCGAAAGGTGCTGTGCGAGTTTTTCTTGCATGAAAAAGTCTTAAACAAAATAGGAAAAAAAAAAAAAACTGCAGCCAGTAAGCTTTTGTAAACTGCACACAACGCGCAGTGTTCTTGTGGTGTCTTAATCTTTTGGCTACCCATCGTGAGTGTCCTCGGGCCTTTCTAAGGACCATGAAGCCCACCCACAAGTCTAGCTTGTGTTTCAGTTTGAGAACTTACTTTGTGCACTTTCGGGCAAATGGCAGCTCCACCACTATTGCTCTGTCTTCCTCAGCTTATTTTGTTGTTTTCGAATGTTCACTGAGAGAGAAAGGCAGCATGGCCTCAATGCGGAAGTCCATTTTAGCTGATGGAGGAATGCAGAAACATTTATTTGAATGTGTCGAGTGCTCTAGCGTTGCCAATAGCATTGCCCTGTCCCATGGCCTTCGTGCACAACACTGCTCTCCTTTCCCCCCTGAGCCGACAGTGCAATGCAATCTACACGCTTGCCGAACCAATCAATTGCCCCCCTTTTATCCCCGTCCCTGCTCTCTGTATGTGCGTATCGCCGGGGGTGCAAGCCCTTGATGAAAGAGAGACGTACAACTAGTCTAACGAACCTGTTGTCTCCACCGCACTGTCAGCTTAGTGCTGAACGAAGTATACTAAGAAGCAGAAACCGCTTTTTGCGCCAGCGAGTGTTTCTTCTTCTGTCCGCTTAAAACCATGCCTCCTTTCTCCGCAGCAACACGCAGCGCTGATCGGAGGAGCGGCGTCGCAGTCTTGCCCGATCTGCCACAAGATCTGCGTCAACGCTGAAGCCCTGATGGAGCACATGCGCGCCAACCACAGGGAACTACAGACATCCTCGGCGGCCGCCACGGCTGCGACGCCAAGTAAGCGAAAGCAGCCACGCGCCCCACGCAAGGTCTTGCCTGTGCTACACCCACCGCCGCAGCAGCAGCAGCAGCTCACTCCTCAGCACCACCAACAGCTTCAGCAGCAGCACCAGCAGCTTCCCCTCGGCCTCTCGGCCAACAGCGTTACGATGGCCATGGCGGCAGGCCAAGCCGCCTTTCCGGTTCGCTCGCTGGTGGTGGCCAACGTGGCTGCGATGGGATTGGCCGCCACGCCTCTCTTGGGCAATGGTCTCTAAAACGGCGACGACCGTCTGTCCCTTGTTGGGTGTCTCTCTCTCGAGCACGCCGTTCGTTCCGTGTTTGAGGTTCGGCAGGGGGGACATGGCTTCTTGGGGTGTTTGAAGAGGACGGGAAAGGCTATTTTAGGTGTCCTTCTCTTTTGTATTTTGTTCGAACAAGCCTTTGCGTCTTTGGTGTGGAAGTGCGTTTCAATGACGCGGTGAAATATTGCAGCTGCTTTCAGTTATTTTCGTCATTTGGTCTGTAATTTTGACCATCTAAAGTTGACCCGTGTGCCATGCTCCCAACTCGGTATTTGAGGTGGAACCTTCTGTAGATTGCAGTTAGTGTATTAAATGTTTTATTTTTTATTTTATTTTATTGTTATTTTATTTAATGGTATCAGGAGAGGCCTCGTTTGAATATACTAATCTAATATGGTATCATATTTTGGATTATCCTAAGCTGATTTACACACTGCACCTAGTTCACTATCTGAGGTGGATTCTTCTATGTATCATACTTGGCTAATGTTTTTAAAATATTATTTTTGACAATTTATTGTAGCTTATCATTCTTGTGTTTTTAAACACTATTGAAAAAGCTCACTTTTAAATCTAATCTCAGAACAAATAATGAAATAGTGATTGGCATGTCAGCAGTATTAACAGTATTAGAAAACCAGATGTGTTTTTCTAAAAAAGGAGAGGTACACTTTTGACTTGGATCTTTAAATGTTTTAAAATAATTTTATCTTTGGGCAACCAGCTTCAAAAACGAATGTGGTGGTAAATCGTTGGTACACATGAGTACAGCAGAAAAATTGAAAGAGGCTGGTGATTCCCTTTTGTAGTCACTGCATTAAACCTATTAAGTGTATGCATCTCTTTTAGAATAATGTTTATCATTAGAACTTTTTTTTAGAGAGTTTTCTTGTTTCTCTTGCTACTACGGGCAACATAAATTGGAATTCATTTTATATCGTAATCCACGTTTATTCGCACCCAGTTACATTATGTCTTGTTCCTACTCTCAAAGCCAGAGAAAGGCAAGAAAAAGATGAAATGATCAATACTACAATGGTTATTTTCTTTCAATCTAATTGATTCTTGCAACATATTCAATTGTCGCCCGATCGTTCATCGTTCTGAGGATCAGAAGTCAGAGTCATGAATACCTCCATTCCCCCCTGCCGATCAACATCTAGTCTTATTAACCAGATCTCATAAGATACGGCTGGCAGCAAACTTTAATGCCATTTCTTAAAGCCGTAATCGAAGTCATGAAGCTCCGACAGGGATGTCAGTGTCGTGTCTTACGCTTTATATGCCATTAATTAAAGAGATGCACAGTGGCACTGTTCCGGACAAAGTACTTCCCACAAGGCCATGTGCAACGGCGTTGCTGAGAGTGGCACCCGACGGGAAAGGTTTGTCGGGGCCAGCGAACGTTTGTACGTGTTGGCCTCAGGCTGTTGGGACTCTGGAGGTTTTCACTTCCTCAAGCTATCTTCCGGTTATTGCTTTTGCAGGCTTACTCTTCTTTTTCTTGGAAAACACGCAATACCGTTTTTTTTGTTCGAAGTCGACTGAAGCTGGGTAGTTGCAACACTCGGTGATCCCGATGGAGCATGTTGTTCCTCTCTTCGTTAGACGCTGTGACACCGAGCAGTGGGAACTTTGAGTGTCTGGAAGTGTCTCAACCTAGAAATGAAATTTTCTAGAAGCAGACAGCATATACTTGCCACCTCTTTGAAATGCTTAGAAGAGAGAAGAAAGGTTTTGATTGACGACATGTCGACACACATGCACGAGGAGTTGTCGTCGTGGTTTGGAGGCGTTCTCCATGCCAAGGTTTGATACGGCTGAGAGGTGAGGTGCATTGGATTCTCTGTACGTCAGTTTTGCTGACTTCTCTCAGACAGTGTGCTAGTTTGACAGACACGCTTCAGTGCATGGTGCTGGGGACTCGCTCTCGCTCATGCTTGAAACGGCGATTACGAGAAGTTCTTGGCAAGCAGCGGTGCAGAAACAACTGCAGAATAGCCGTAAAGAGGATGACTGCAAGAACTGTTTTACAGTGATCAAGCTCTCTATCTGAAAATCTTGGGTAATATTTAAGATCGTCCAGCTGATCTGAAGAGTAAGGCAAGACATACTGACCTCACCAAGACTTTCGTAGAGAAACGTGCACCTCTATCTCCTCTCCACTCGGCCAAAAGCACCCTATCTCTCAAGTACCGTCACAGCTGTGTATGGTTAGGAAAACGACAAGCTTAGTTTGGAGGCCAGGCTACCCCAATAGCAACAGCTTGCATTGGGTGGACGGACGACTGCCACCACACCTTGAACTTTGACACTTATTGCTGGCCAGGAAAACCTTCTGGCCGGGCTCACGTATGCCTTTGGACTGCGTTCCTAAGGTTTGCTGCGACTTCATGATGCTGCTGACACGGATGCGATGACTGTCAAGCGAGACCCGCGAATGGAGCTCGATGAGAAGGCACTTTGTGCGCACTGGTTTCTGCAGTGCGCTGGACTTTGCTCCGCCGGATTGTGGCGGAGCACTGGAGCTGTCGCGTGACGACTTGCAATGGGGTCTGAACGACGCCCACCCTTCAAGGCGGGGTTTTCAACCCTTCGGGTTTTCTTGTACGTTTCCATTGTGTAAATCTTTCATAGAGGGTTTTTCCGAACCCCAGCAAGGCAGAGATGCCTTTTGTGTACCGTTTACACTGTTCCTATCGTCTCACTCAAGTTTTGGTTGCCATGTAAGGAGGGCATAGGTTTTGTTTATGTGTGAATATTACCTTAGCTGTGCTGCATACACTGCTATGTTATGTAAACGGTTCTGATTTTTCTGAGAAATCCAGGAAACATTTGACGAACACCATTGTTTAAATATTTTTACAATTCGGATCTATTAAAAAAACTCAACTTCTATGAATTTTTTTTTTTCAACTCCGCTTCTACTTGAAGTGCATTATGGCTGAAAATGAGGCCTGTCTTGGTTGGTGTGCAGTTATCTGGTGCAAAAAGGTCCTTTCACCCGTGACTTCCGGTATTGCGGCATTGAGCAACTGCTCACGAGAAGCTGTAACGAAGAAGCGATTCCGGAATTTCGATCTATTTGGGAAAGGGCTACTTGACATTTCAGGTGACAATGCCCAAAATTGGAGGATCTAGGCAACACCTAAATCACATGGAAGATCTCTAATAGCACAGCTTGGTTTGTTGCCCAATCAATGTGTAAAGACTAAGAGTATGTTCTTATTATTTTCTTTTCTGGGGCAAACAATCTTTTTAATCTGGAGTGTCCAATCAAAAATGACAAAGCCAAACACTTCCGAAGTCAGAACATGTAAGCTTAACAAAAAAAAAAAAAAAAAGAAACTTGAATTTCAGTTTTACTCAAGCAAAAATGTAGGAAAACTTGGAATCGCTAATAAAAGAATATACCTCCAACAAGCCCCTCCACGCTTTTCCCGAAAATTGATTTGGATAATGCAGAATTATACTTAGTCTATATCAATAGTTAACAGGAGTGGCACCAGGATTTATGTTGGAGCAGCGCCAGCAAAGACATCCTTTTATAGGAGGGCAGGCTTGACCAGTACATTATCCCACTTTAGCACATATGCTTACATCATAACAAATACAAGACTTGCCAAATTTGTCTATACCGGTGGTACCTATAGTTGAGCTTTATTGTGTTGTGCTTCCATGTCCAAAGGTAGCTTTGGACGCGGACATCCCCCGATACCAAGGAACGCATAGGACAGGCACAGGCAATTTCTCAAACACAGCTAATAGATTTATTGGTTTGATGTCCAGTGCGACCAACTAATCTTTTAGCTTTTCTTGAGATACTACCTGTGTTTGTCGTTCATACTTTCCACATGTTTTCATCACCAGCCTGACCCCTCGTTGTTATCTATTTTACTGCGACAGGATAATGTGCAAGTAAAATATGAAAAGGTTAGGTACACTGCGGGACACTGTTAGTGCGAACACGACATAGGTGCTTTTTTATACTTTACTTCAAAAAGATGTTGGCGGGTACCGAACTTCACCACTTACATTAGTGCCCTGAGTGAACACTTTCCACCAGTATAGCAGTCTTCTTGACGGCTTGTCGATTCTAAGAGAAAAACAGGAAAAAACGATGGTGGCTTGTTTCCTCTAACAGTGCTGTGCAGTCTACAGGTTTGACAGATGCTACTGCACTGTAACAATTCCCTGGTGCCATTCCTGGTGGGAAATGTGATCCAGTTAAATGTAGCATCATATTTTTCAGTTCTGTTTGTCAGCTCTATGTTCTTGTCAGTGCACCCATTTCAATAGTCTCCAACAAAGGCACACTATAGTATGCATATATAGTTCAATCTGTAGGTTGTAATTACAAATGGTCTGCCACTTACTACTACTACTACGACGAGCACCTCACTGCAGCATTGTATACGTGTCTGACCACTGTCATTAGTGGGATACGTGTACTCTTTGTAATGGGAGTGATTTTAACATGTTTTAGCCTTGTGCCACTTTACTTCAATGGGCTTGCTTCGTCCCCAGGGTTCTCATGCTTCCTAAAACGTTTAGGCATGGGCGGGCGCACTTACCGTAAAATACCGCGGCAGCGCCCACTTCGTTCAATTGCCCGCTATTAACATTTCTGAAGCTTGGGTATTCTGCAAATTATACATTAAGTGCGCGACTTGACCGGACAAGCACCCATGTCTAGATTAACCCAGTTTTCAGTGGAAGTTGGTTGGGCACTCCCCCGATATTTTACGGTACACGGTACCAAAATTGTGTCCACTTCACCTTGTGTGCTGCTTGTGCCTCTGTCAGCCGAGTCATTCCTTGAGTTCAACTCTAGCACTTAATTGAATCTTTGCATTTTATTTATTGGTGCCCATAGCTCCCCAGTTGTAGGACCTGATTTCCCTGTCGCAAGATACACTCGAACACTTCAAGAATAACCTTGGATATTACTACTATATATAGACTGTGGCATGCAACCTTTGACAGCCCAAAAGGGAGATCTAATTCCAGCTGTGTTCTCGATCGGTGTGTGACTTGTAGAACGCCTTGTTCTCCGAAATAAATGTGCAAGTCCCTGTACGTTCATGTCCGCCCCTTCCTCGTCTCCAACCGGCGACACAGACACGACGCTTCGTGCTTAGTCGGCTCGCGGCGCTGCCACCGTCCCAGGGGGTTTGTTTCCTTGGTGTGTGTGTGAAACCCTTTGAGGTAGGAGGAAGTGAAAACCTTTAGAGTCCCAGCTGTCTTTGTGTGCCACGGGTCTTCTCTCCTCAAGGAAACTGCGAAGTGGGATGTGCTTGAGGAGCCTCCGAGGCTGCTGCTGCTGCTGCCCCCCCTTTTCCTTTTTTCGTCCTTGACCTTGCATTTTGCGCTTTGGTTGCTCAACGTTTTTTGTGGCTAACTGTATCTTTTTCAGTTTCATTTTCTATGTTTACTTCTTTGTTTCTTGTTGCATTCTGCTCTGCGGACTCTTTTTCTTGAGGCTTCTGCGCACATGTGAAGTCCGGCCGCGTTGCTTCGTGTTGCGGTGAATTGTCTCCGGACCCTCATGTTTTTGAAAGTTATACACATGCTCGTGATCTGGGAGCATCTTTTGCCCTTGAGCCGACGATGGGGTGGAGTCTAAGTGCTTCTCAGACAAATCGGCCATTGGTCCCATGTCGTGTGACCGTCGTCTTCTCATCTTCACAGGCAGATAGAGCGTCGTAACAGTGCGAGCCCGATGGTTAACTGCTCGGCCAGGGCTGCACTGACAGCATTGGGCTGAACTACACGTATGCGAGAAATAATTAAGAACTGTCGGCTGTCTTGTTTTTTCTGACGCTACCAGTGCGACACTGTGCAAACGTGACCACATGTGCGTGGAATGTCCCAGAATGTTTTGGTTTCAGAAATGCTTTAAAGGGGCTGGCTTGTGCTCTTGCAATGTTTGCTCGTGCTTGTTTTATGGCATGGTACCCTTTTGTGTTGACTGTGCTCGTCCCACTGTCTCCTAAAGTGCCCCCTTTTTGTTTTTACCCGTATTCCAAACTTTCTGTTGCGCAGAGGAATGGGCCACACTTGTCTTAGCTCAAAGGGTTTGCCCAACAATGCTTTGAGGGTGCACATTCAATGCCCCGCTCGCTTTCGTTTGAATTGCCGTAAAGCCGGAAAAGTTGGCTGCCAGCAGTCGGTCGGTTGTTCCCATTTCAGTATAAGAGACACCGTTGTACGTAACAGTTCTACATGCTTACTCTGGTAACTTGTCTATTTATATGGTTCGTAAAACAGTATCTTTACTAATGATGTGCACGATTCAGTTTTTTGTGTGTGAACCAACTGCATGAGGAACACGTCACTCACGCACATGGCTCAAAGGATGCTTTGTGTCCCGTGATTAGTGGGGTTACTGGAAGCTCTAGAACAGCTGTAAAGTCACAGTCTTGTGAGGCCGTGTTCCAAATCTTACCCAAATGGATCCGAGTTACTCCAGCAGGTTGTGTCACATGGCAACACATATTGAAATATGCTAGATGCCTGTAGGTTTTAGAACGCCAAGGTCACCTTACCCTGGAATAAGATCAAGTCAGTTTTGGAACACGGACTAAGAGTCACAAGTCACAGTCTTGTGATCTCTTACGAATTGAGAGTACACTGCCGCCATCTATAGGGTAGACGTAGAACAGTTGTGCTTTCCGTACATTGGGTATTCTTTTTTTTTTGCGCATCATTCTTTCATTGTGGACTTGAAAAACTTTTGGTAATGTCATAAACGACCATTTCTCGTAGATACTATGTGAATTTGATCCCGCCAATGCTCGTTTGTTTGTTTATTTCGGGGTGAACGGAATACTGCAAAGCCTCAATTCTAGTGAAGTCCAGTTCCAGGGTCACATCATAGATGACGCCAGCATACCAGCGCGTTCTCTCACTGTAAGAAGTTGCGACAAAACACGAGGCTGCACAGCGCTCCCAATTGCAATCAAACGCGAAAGTGTGGATTGGCCTTGAGTCCTTCTCAGTTGCCTCGTCTCATCTGAGCTCATTGCTTACGGTCATAGGTCTCTCTGCATTGTGTGAGGTCCAGTTGCACCGACAAAAAGGAACAAATTGTTCTAAGGTGGCGCACTTGTGCCAAAAAAGAGGCGCCCGAAGCGAAAGCCTTCTTGTGTTTGCTCGTTTCGGGACCTTAAAGAGCACCCGGTGGCCCAGTTGTACGACGAGACCTTTCTGGTCATAGCCCTTGCAGCATGGAGGTAGGAAGCTTCTAGAGGTGACATGAGGCCACCAGAGGTGAAGCCAGAAGTGTGGAGGAACACATCTTTAATGATGACCAAAACCAGGAGACGCTATTGGACGAAAAGGAGAGCTGACTTGGCACCAACAGTTGTTTTGGTCACCTTTGAGCATGCCTGAGGGTGATCAAAACAGCTGTTGGCGCTGAGTCAGCTCTCCTTTTCGTCCAACAAGCATCTCTTGGTTTTGGTCAGGGATGGGCAAAATACATGCAAATATGTATCGAAATACAAATACAAAATACTTTGTCAAAAATGTATTTAATTACATTTCCAAAAAAGCATTTAAGTACAAGATACAAATACAACCAAATGTATTTGGTCTCCTCCAAATACTTTTCCAAATACATTCCTCAAAATTTGCGTCAGCGACTTCAGGTCACCCGCAACGGGTTTCTGGGTATCTCATTTTAATTTTGCATCGCACATTCGGGAGTTAGTATGCAAGGCCCTAGTAGTAACGTAATAGAAATATAATCACAAAAAAATGTAATCAGCTTGGACGTAATAGGTGAAAAAAGTACAGAGCTTCAAGCAGCTTTTTTGTCGATTACATTTTTGGTATAGACCAATAAAGAACCGAGACGACCAAGACGCACAGCACTAGCTAGAGAATTTTTTATTGTTGCAACTCGCACCAGTTACGAAAATATGGACGACCCGCGCATTTAGAATGTTCCAGGCAAAAATGTGGATGGAAATCAGGCTGGATGCATCACAAGTTGTCTCGGGCACTTATTTAGCCAGTCTGCCTGTGAACGTCGATTTCGGCCCTATTCTTGCCCCGGACTGGCACCGTAATCACAAAGTCACGAAACACTTGTGCTTGATTGAGAGACACTGCTTTCGGTGCAGAACATAGTTTTCTTCCTGCTCTGGACAGTGACAATAAATTTGAGGGGTGTATTTTCGCCCACGAAATTGTATCTAATTACAATTGTATTTGAAATACCCACATTTTAGTATTTAAATACACACGTCAAATACATTACCTAATTTGTAATTAAATACAAATGCAAAATACACAAAGTATTTGAAATACATATTTCAAATACTTGTATTTGAAATATTGCCCATCCCTGGTTTTGGTCATCGTTGGAGGAGTGCCCTTCCACAGTTCTGCCTTCACCTCTGGGGGCCTGATGTTCCCTCCAGAAGCTTCCTACCTCCACGCCGCAAGTGTGTTGGTGGTCTGCTTGACCCGGAGAGCTGTCAGGACTCGAGGTTTCTGGTGCATGTCTTTGGAAAAGCTTGTGGATTAAGTCCACGGAACAGTCCTGTTGCTCCGGTTTGCCTACAAGAAATGTGTCGTAACTACTATTTTCTCGAACTAGCACTCGCATCGAAATTAGTTGGGAATCGCCTCGTCCTCTCTCGTGCATGCCACCGCCTCCTCTAGTTTATGGAGGTTGAGTGGCTCATACTCACCGCCGACTTTTTTGTGCTACATTGTCGAGGGTAGCTTAGTTTCCACGGTTTTGCTGCCCCGCGCGGTTGTGAGAGCATGTGGCTTCGTCTAGTGTCTTATTTGCTTGCACTTTCATGCATAGGAGATGCCGGATGAAGCCTCGTGCTCGCGCGAGCAACCTTGACAGCGTTGAAGCACTGCCAAAACTATGCTAGCCTCAACAATGTGGCACAAAAACATTGATGCCTACGTATTGGGGTGTTGCAGGTTTGCTTTCCCCGGTTGAGGTGCAGTCCCCCCGCGTTTATGCGCAATTATGTTTCGTTGAACCAGTGTAATGTTTTTGGGCCCTGCAAGTTTGTTTTTGCCACCAAAAGGCAGGGCCCCCAAGTTTTGGTGCCCCTAAGAAACCGGGGGACCCATACACAACGAAGCTGGCGCCGCCGGCTTATAGAAAAGTGTCTTTGCAATGCGGCACAATGCACTTTCGTTTCCCGCCTGCAGCGTCATTGCCGATAACAAATATAATATATAAAAAAAGAGAAAATGTAATACATATTTGTTTAACAAGTACTTTTTGTTTACAGATACTAGTTAAGGTAAAACCAAATCAATCCAGCGCAAGCAAAGGACAATCTAATATCAGTATAAATATTGTTAGCTGTTTTTAGCCAAAACAATCCAATCCATAGCATTCCAATTTGGTGCTCATTCTCAGATTGTTTTTGGCCTTCGTGTATTCTGTCGCCGATAATTTAAGCCTTCAACATGCCGTAAGTGAGACAAATGCGGACGAGCGTACTCTGCAAGCAGTTGCTTCAGTTGCTTTATTTAGACCTGAGCTGAAGTGACTGGGAAGCCTTGAAAGACTCGTTTGCAAGCTACAAATAACGTGCCACAAACACTTGGCCCGTCGAGCCAAGAAAATTCACTCCGAGTCTTGGAGTAGCGAGACGTTGCCTTGTAATAGGTACCACGTCTCTTTAGCCTTAAAAATGACCGCATTCAGAGGACAATCTTGAAAATGGAGCGAGCTCACCACTCATTCTTTCCGTTTTGACCGAGATAATACGAAGCAAAACCCGGCTGCACCATCCGCTGGCAATGAATGTGGCTAATACGGCAGTGACCATGACGAAATTGCTCCGCAGCGAGTAAAAAGGGCGCCACCATGTTTGCTGACGCAACCCTGGCCCGAGCAAATGGGAGCCCCACTCTATTTCTCGAATTTTGCAGTAGGGTCGAGCACCAACCAAAAACGCAGTTGGGGCTCGGCGCTTGTGCAGTGGTGAGTCTCTATCTCTTAGAGCAGTGGTCTCAAAATCATTTGAGTGTGGGGGCCAGGTAGCCCACTCCTGAAAGATTGGGGGCCAATGGGAGACAGGGGGGGGATGTTCGAAGATTTTAATGAGAAAAGAGCTCGTGCCCTATGCTTTTCGTAAACTTACAGTTTTGCCAGTGACATCTTTAAATTTGATTTTTTTTATTGACCACTTTGGGCCCTGACCTGATGTGGTAACAGAAATTAAAATTACACTGCCCCGACAAAGTGCTGGCATTTTTAATAGAACAAGAGAGCAAGTATGTCATTCCCAGCTCAACATGTCTTTAAAAAAAAAAAAAAAATCATTTAATTTGAAAGTTCTTGAATCCCTCACAATTTTTGTTATAACGCTCTGAACAAATACTTTTAATTGTGATATTTTTTTGAAGGTGAGAATCCCGAGCTCATAGCTTTATCTTTGGCACTTGCTCCTGCTAAGCAAGAGTTTGTGCAGCCGACATGCATTCTTCAACGAATAGCTCGAGGTTGCAGACTAGTAGCAGAATTTTTGTACATTACAAAAAGCTGGGAACCAAGGATTAAAGCGAAACAAAGGGGATATGAACACAGAGAACTATAAACTATCTGCATGCGTTAAGGGGGGACACTACCCAGAAAAAACAATTTCTGCAAAAAAAAGTTGATTTTGAAAAATGTCATATTTACATCCACCAACATCTAGAGAGTATTCCCAGAAAGTTTCATTAGTTTACACTGCATAGTTAATTTTTTTATAAATTATTTTCGGTCCTCCGATGCTAAAAAAAAGGCAGAGGTTGGAGCACTTTGAACGCAATTTTCTCCATTCCACTTTTTGGCATAAATTTCACTTTAGGAAAACTATCGTTTTGTTATTATGCAACTTGGATTCATTTTTATGAGTTTTTCTGGGGTGGAATTTTAAGGGGAAGATAACTATGAGCTTGTATTTTTCATTTTTGTCATTTTTCATGCTCAAGAATTAAAATTTTGGACAAAGGATGGAAATCTAAAAAACTGTATTTGTGTTTATGTGGCTTTTTTGTCATGAAAGATGGTATAACATAGAAATATAGCTCCATAGTTATCTGCTCTGAACTGTCCTAATGCAATGTAACACATGAAAACGACAAATTTATAAGTAATTTCAAAACGATAGTTTTCCTACGCAGACACGCTCACTTTCGTCTTTGAACGTTTGCAATTTTTTTTGTACTTCACCCAGGTTAACAAAAATTGGCAGAAATGTTCTCAACATCAACAGAAACAAGCCCTGTAAATATAATTTAAATCGGACAAGTGGTTCAAAAATTTACTTTCTTGGGTAGTGTCCCCCCTTAAAAGAACAAAACTACTTTCCGAGCGAAAATGAATCGACAAGATAAGATCACTACGACATATGTCATTTCTAACGCTCGAGATATGGAAACCGGGACTCGCAGCCGGTTGCCTGTGGGTCGTGTGTTTGAGACCCCTGTCTTAAAGGAACTCACCAATAGGGAGATCCAAGCTTTTGGATCCCCCTGTCCTAAAACTCTCTGTCGCTTGTGTCGCCAGCGGGTCTAAAGCGATGGCACACCGCTCTGCATGTAGTGCGGCTTGCTCCTGTGAACATTGTGGTTCCTCACACAGACGTCTGAGGCCTCCTCGTGACTTTATGGTGCGTTGGTTGTGCATGTGCATCCCATCTAAGCGGGGGCTTAGCAGCATTACGGTCGTGACCCATCTTTTTTTGACGAGCGGCGCAAGCTGATGTATCGGCCATATTCGGAAGAGTGGCGCGCCAAACAGGCAGGCCAATCAGGTCCATTAGGCTAATCGGGACTTGCTCCGCAAGGTTTTCCGAGTATGCATCCGTTGCATGGAACATCTACTACACCGGTACCAACTGAACTTGTTTAACTTCAAAGGTTTCACTGCACGGCACTATGAGTGAAGTGGTGACGTAGATAATTTTATTGTAGCTTCCTGTGTAGTCGTAGCCAAACTTTTGGCCACACATTGATTGGCTGTAGAAAAACAATTGACCGAGTCATAGTCATGCTTACTTTCGGCTACATAGTGATTGGGAGTAGAGGAAAAAATTTATTAATTTATTTATTTACTTACCCTGAGTGCCGTTGGCAACTCGTATGGCAAATTAACTCTAGCACAAAGAAGAAAAGTGTGGTTTTAATGCCTGCATTGAAATTCTACAATAAAAGAGAAGCCAGTTTTGATTTTGGAGTCCTGACCAGAACTAGCATTAAAAGGGCAGTGTAATGCTTTTGAGTTGAATTGGTTTAAACGTTACATAAGCTTACTACTGGCCCTTCCGTAGAATACCGTGCATCCGCCCATTCCACATTAAGTGCCCATTACCAAATTTGTAAAATCTGAGGAAATATGCGCGGTACTTTATATGTAAAATTGATGACCGGACAAGCGCCCATCCCCATTCTCTCGCGATTATTTTTAAATTCTGAGTGGGCGCTTGCCCGGTATTTTACGGTAGTGGGTGGGAACCAAGTATATTTGCACGCAACGCCGCTGACCACTAACCAAGTTTTTGTAGCGGGTAGAAGTGCAGTTTTTCTTTGTCTTACCTTCGCAAAGCTTGGTGACATTGCACCATAGTCACAGTGTAGATGTAGTTTGTGGCGATGATCCCCAAGTGATGACATTTGAATCTGACTTATAGATCACTAACATTGCGTGAGCACTCGATTTGGGCTTGTGACAATTGGAGCCTCGGCAAGCATTCATGTAGTGGGTCGTGCCCAATCACAGTGTTAACGGAAATAGCTGAACCCTAACAATGTCTGGAACTCGGTGTGTGCTCTGTGCCTTGCCAGCCCCAGCGCGTGGGTATAATGAACATTGCTGGCATATAATCGTCCCCAGAACATGTGGCCACTTGTTCTGGCCACGAGTTGAGAGGGCGAACTCTGCTTGTCTTTCTCTAACTTTTAGTTAGAGAAAGACATAAGCATCACATAGGCTCCATCAAACTCGGCAACACTGACGTCACTTTGCTCCGTTAATATACAGGACGCTTGAGGTTGATCGTTTTGTTTCGTCCCACAATTCTCAGCTCGATGTCCGGGTCTTCCACAGTTCCAGCATGTCAGCTTTTTGAACGTAGGCGGTCGGTTCTTGCAATTTTCTGCCTTGTGGACGACCTTATTACAGAGGAAGCATCGGATGGTTTTTCTGCTTGCACCGCTCGTCGCTTTGTCTGTCTCTCTAGTACTCGACTTCATGGTGCAGCCCTCCATCTTTGGCCTGCTCTCCCCTGTTTGTAACTGGGTCTCTAGATATAGATCCGCTTTGGATGCTACATCATCTAAGGTTTTACTGTCTCGTTCTTGTAGAATTACCGACAAATGGCTAGAGCAACTGAGTAAAAACTGCTCCACTAATACATACACTGTCTCGGAAAGCCTCGAATGTCCGATCCACTCCAGCGATTTCGATCCACTTGTTGAAATACCCTGCAAGCCAGGCGGCGGACTGCCTCCTCATTTCTCCGTTTTCCGGTTTAGCTTCGCGAAACTTTTCTCTGTAGCCTTCTTTGGTGTATCTGAATCTTTGCATGAGTGCAAGCTTGACTTTCGCGTAATCTAGCGCGTCTGCTGGGGATAGGCGGCCAACTACCGTCAGTGCTTCCCCGGACGTGCAAAGGCTCAACGTCATGGCCCACTTTTGCTGGGGTCAGTCGAGACCCGTCGCGGTGCGTTCGAAATGCTGTAAATATGCATCTAAATCGCTTCTGTCTTCATTAAATTGAGGAATCAACTTGTGAGGACTAAAATGGTGTCCCTGTTCCGGCATCGCACCTTCCCCATTGCCTCGGATACTCTCGCGACCAGGCGCTGCTCTTTCCTGTACCGCAAGTCTAAGTTGTAGAACTTCTCGTTTTTTTTTCCAACAGTGCTCCCTCCACCTCCCGTTTCTGTCTTGCCCTTGCTCTTTCTTCTCATGCATTAGCCTTTTTATCCTCAACCCATTTCTTCAAGTCTTCCCCTACATAACCTAACTTTTCCCCGGCCACGATCAACCTTTCGTTTTCCGTACTGTTACGTCCGGTTTCACGGATCCCTAGGTGTCCCGGTCGATGTGATCAAGACGAAATTTGATGGAAAAAAGAATCCTGGCAGGCTCGCCAATTTGTCAAGTTCAACCGACACAAACCCCGAAATCAGAGAAACAGGACGAACAGGTTACGAAATTCCATCTTATGTACATATATTTACATAAATAAACAAAGCGAAAGGCAGAAGCAAACATCCAGTACAATATAGTCTTAGACCCCTAAACCAAGTCTCTGCCCCTAGCACTCACAATCTTGAAGTGTCCCTGCTCGCATGCGCTTGCAGGTCTCATTCCCTGATGAAGAACATCATCTTGCCGCCCTGACGAAAGGCGCCTCGTTGGTTAACGGTAGATTCCCTAGAGCGGGCCTCGGGTGGGCTTCCTCCGGAGCGTAGCTGAAGTCGCCGTGCTGTTCACCGGACCAGCGCTGTCTCAATCCTCCTGATACTCGTTCCACACCTCTTTTTCCTTCCTTTTTCCCACACCACGTCTCATTCATCTTCTCGTCGTCTTCTCTTTTCTTCTCCTGTTCACAATTGTGACAGTCATACAGTGATCTGATATTGAAATGACGTTGCTTTGATTTAGCATTGGTACGTTGTTCACGAAGAAAATGATTTTAAGGTCGTGACATGTTTTCCCGCCGCATTTAGCGGGGAAACTGCATTGTTGGAGAGGTCACGTGACAATAATTTTTTCACTAAATTTATTGGGGAACCTGAATTTGTTTCTAGGTCTGTAGCAGCGTGGAGTGGGGGGGGGGGGGGTGGATTCGGCTTGCCGACAGAACGGACTTCGCGTGGGCTCTCAAGCTTTGCAGCCCTGTGAGTGGCGACACACCATGGTGATAAAACAAAAACCAAATTGTCTTGGGGGGGAAAAAAAGTGGGGAAAGATAGGCAAGGAGCGAGCGAAAAGGTGAAGGCAAAGGAAGCTCTCTTGGCTTTCTGCTCTCTGCCACTCACTGCCTGCAAAGAGAACTGCCGCACAGTGCGCGTTCGGGGTGTCTGTTGCACTGCCGGTAGTGCTCTGCGGCTCCACTTTCATTGTTTGAAAGAGTGGCGGCAGTCGGCAATGCAATAACACGCGATAAGGTGGCGGTGCGCAGGCCTGCTGAGTATGACGGTTACGACGGTCTGCAGCCATGTAAGCAAGCAAAATCGCATCGTCATCCTGTGGCATAATCGAGCGGTGGGCGGTCAGTCGGAGCAGTGGGCGGCAAAGCCACTGCCGCCCACCGTGAGGAGAACCCTGGCTATGGGTATGCAGGAATCCTAACACAGCATAGTTGCAAGAATAACACTTGGAAGCTGCTCATGTCAAAGTCATATTTAAAGGCCCCATTAAAAAATGTCATCAAACACGCATGTATTGCAGTTGGGGGGAGGAGGGGAGCACTTTTCCACAGTCGTATCAAAAGGAATGCCCATCAGCCAATCACAAGCCATGGCCTGCTACATGTTGGACGAGCGGAGCAATTTTTCCTGCCGCATGGGAGGTCATAGTTTGCGATTGGCTGATGGGCACCCCTTTTTACTTGAATGCAGAAATATGCTTATCCCCAAACTGTGACGAGTGGATGTGGGGTCATATTTTTATTAAAGAAATAAGATTCACATAACAGTCATTTCGGGGTTACAGTGAAACCCATTTAGAACGAACCCACGTACAGCGAATTATTGTCGATATCGAACTCACAAAAACTTTAAATGAAAACGCACGTAAAAAGTACTTCTTATAACGAACAACACATTGGCTATATCGAACTTTTCCCGCCAGGAAGGCTCCCAAAAACGCGCAAACAATCGTCTTCTAGCTTGTCCCTTACGCCCCCCTCCAAAAAAAAAAAAAAAAAGTAGGAAAGAAAGAAAATTTCAAAAGCTCAAGCACCGAACAAAGTTGAGCGAAGTGAAGCAATTCAGAAGGGGAGAAAGCTGAAAAAAGAAATGCTCTGCACGCACGCACAGAAAAAAAAGGAACTTTTCAGCCCAAAGCAGTTGCCCACGAACAGAAGCGATTCAGAAGGAAAGATAAGGAAAAAAAAAATCTAATCGCATGCAAAAAAAAATCAACACGTTGTTACAAGGCAGAAGCGAAGAGATGAGGAAGAAAGAGAAGCTCTCGCCTTACAACGAACGCATCGTGGAAGTTTGTTTTAAATGGTTTTTGCTATATCGAACTACTTGCTATATCGAACTGATCGTAGCGTTTCCTGCTGTTTGTTATAAACGGGTTTGACTGTATCTAGGGTGCTTGAGAGTGCTTAGATCAGGTTATCGCGATAAAAGACACTCAAAAACTCCTTTAGTGCAACTTTAATTTCTTGTCCATACTTAATTGTCTAAATAGTTTTTTTTTTTTGTTTTTTTTTTGTGAGCAGTGCATTATTATCAGTCGTTTTCCTAGCCTGTGACTTGCCAGGACTTAAAAAAGGCTCACAATATTTGAAATAAATAAACTGCCAAGTCAGTAGACTACTTCCATAAATCCGTCACCGCACGTTGCATTCTGGGAACCTGTGGGCCAGGAGCGAAGCATGTATGGATTTTGCTTCCCACTGATTCCCACAATGCATAGCTTGGCATTATGTTGCGATGAGGCGCTTCGAGCTTTGTAATAAGTCTATTCATGTATAGTCCTTAGAGCATGGGTGCACAACTCAAAAATGACGCGGGACAAAAAAATATTTATTGGGAACTGCTTGGGTTTTCAATATCTGGCATCATCGCACTTGTTGCCGTCTTGAGCACATCTCGCAGTGTCATGTCTGTGGACTGCACGGAAAGTGCCTGCGGGCCACATGTTGTGCACCCCTGCCTTAGAGGGACAACATTGAAGCAAGTAATTAGTTTTAGTACGTGCTAAAGTAAGATGTCAGGTAGAAACAACATTTTAAGATAGGCAATGAAAAATACAGTGAAGTATGAAAGATGGTGATCCAGTTTAGTTCTTGCACGTAAAGATAATGGAATTCCTTTTTGTTCTTGTGTCTGCTCACAAGAACAAAAGCCTCCATATTTTATTAGTTCACTTCTAATCTTTCTGAACCAAGCATTGTATTTTTTAAGAAATAGGCCACGCACATAAAAGTAATTTGGGGATTTTTAGGATGCTTAGTGCACAACTACTTACGTAAGAAGACAAACTCAAATGCCTTTTTTGGGTTTCTTATAGGGGCAATAAGCCACTGTTTTGTGGTAGTCTATTTATGGTAATAACTCAATCTATGCGCTCTAAGCATCCTAGAAAACCGAACGTTACATTCATGCGTCTCGAATTTCTCTATTAAAATCGGTATAAAAGTAATCGATTACCTTGGAACCATTGCAGACACCTTTAGGCCTTGGGTTTTTCTTCTCAACAGTTGGCAGGATGTTCCTGGGAACGGTAGTAAAGCTTTGAGCCCAGTAACCAATGGTGCAAGGGTATAGGTCAAGTAAAAATATTCTAGGAAGTAAACAACCTTCCATCCTTACGAGATTTCCTTCCTCCTCCTCTACTCACACGCCAGAAACTGTCTTTTACAAGCATCTATTTGCATGACCTTCCATTGAATGGGACAGCATGAATCTGCCACAGAAGGTTAATATTATTTACTGTCAAAATGTTACGTTTACCCACTATCATGCATCTAGGATCCAGAGTTTGCGGCATACAAAAGAGAACGTAATGATAGCAAATGACAAGGAAGAGACAGTGTTTGCACCCAACAACATCGACTTGGGGTACTCAGCCTGACGGTTCATGGGTCGAAAAATTCGAGGGCAAATAGAATTTCAGGGTTCAAGCATTTCTCGGCTCTTGTCCTTTGCCAGACATCCTCCAGAGATAGGAGTGATTGGCTTCTCCACAGCCTACGGAAAGTTCTATAGTCAATGACGGGATAAAAATGACAGGACGTCTCTTTCGAATGCCCCAGCCTCCAGAACGTGGCTGTTGCCCTCCACCGTGCTTTCACTGTACTGCACGTTTGGAACTCACGGGACATCGAAGGGTTGTCGGAGGTGGGAAGTTTGTGCGGGACAGTTGACTATAGTTATGGCAGCCATTTTTCCTGAACAAAGTGCAAACCGCCTGCCATACAAAGACGGCAGATGGGGCTCGGAATGTCCTCTAGAAGGTGGGGTGACCACCCGTCCTGCGACTCGCGGGACTGTCCCGCATAGATAGAGGGCTGGTGTCCCGCGCCTCGCAAGAAGTTTCTGAATCTTTCAAATGTCCCGCATTTCATACTCGTGAAATTCACTCTGCAACTTATGATGCTGCTGAACAATAGGGCATGGGGAAGTGTGGAGGTTGCTGGTGATTGTGTCAATTGCAATGGTACACCATTTTCTATCCAAGCATTGCGGGAAGCGACTGTCGTTCTTGCAGTAAAACTGACGCGCAAGCTCCGTTGTGCCTCTCCCCTTGGTGGCAAAATATTGTAAGAGAAAATTGCTCGCCAAAACTTTAAATATAAGATCATGTAATTATTTTCAAATCATTGTTTCAATGCAAAAGGGTTGTCATGGATTATTTTTTTTAGTGAAGACAGCTACACAAGGCAAAAACCCTGCAACTCACAACAGTTGAAAAAGAACATAATATTAAAAATTTCTGTAGGACCATGTTGATAAAAGTAAGCGTTGGCAGGAAACAATAACCCGAAAAGATTCACTGTTTCTTGTTTCCATTTGATGTGTTGAGTTAGGCTACAGTCGGTTTTCATGTTTTCAACTTCGACACATTTAATAACACATTTGGCATAAAAATATATCTCTGGGAGTGCAAATTATTTGAGCTTAATCGCTGCAATACAATTAGCAGGTGTATAAACAGCACAGGATATTAAATGTGTTAACGGAGCCTCGGTTCGTGGTCTGCAAGTAAATTTCTTCTACCCCCCCGCTGCCCTGCAACCTGCCCCGCCTGTCCCGCATTTCGCTAGCAGGAAGGTGGTCACCTTACTAGAAGTGCTATAGAGGACCTGCACAAGTTGCACCATCAAAAAGTTGAATAGTGGTAGTGTAGTGTGCGACACCTCCAGCCACGGGTTCACCATACTAGAAGGTAGATAAACAAACACTCGAGGCACGAGACACATGCCACGGAGGGTTTGGGAGATAGGGAACGGTCTGAGCCACCATAAGGAGCGGACGTCTGTCGTTTTGTTTCCTCATTCAAATTACTGGACTAATATTTTATTGTTCCTCACAGTAGACACCCTCAAGTCTGTAAGAGGAAGAAACTAGTTCAGGAACAGCATCTTTTTTCTACCCCTATGGCATTCCTTCTGCAAGATGAAATTTGTAGCATAGCTATAGGAGGGAACCTTCCAGGCAGTCTAATTATGGTGGTTTGCCAAACATTTTTTTTTTACTGATAACCAGTCAAATAATCACTAAAAGTAATCCCTAAAAAGAAGCTTGAGGATATATGTAATTCAGGGGGTTCCATCCACTGGGTCGAATCTTGAACCATAACTCTATTCAGCAAAAAGCTGGTTAAAAGCGAAGTATGCTCACTCTGAACTACCGCGGAGAAAGAGTTTGTTGCAATGTACTGCTGATGAGGCAAGGTGGGTTGTGAGCACCATTCATTGGCAAGCACATGGTAATGTAGCCAGTACCAATATTTCTTGTTGAGAACAGAAATGATGGTGCTAGCTTAGACGTTTTGCCTGGTAAAACTTTCCTCTAAAAATATGGAAAGGGGTGGCTCATATTTTTCTATATTTCCAGGCTAACCCTTTGGTGCAAGATACATTTTGGAACCGGTTAAGGATATGTTCTTTGTTGGCTGTGCCTCCGTGGAAGCATTGTCATTTGTCCTCTACTTTCTATATTTGTTTGTTTTACTTTTTTTTTTTGCCAGATAGCTGTATCAGAGTCACTGACAGTGTTCCTAATGCCTGGTACCCTCCTAGGTATAATGTGGAGTGGCGGCGATGTGCCCAGCAGCTCGCAGCCACCAGAGGATCCAGGTAGGAGTTACTCCAGTCTTCACATGCAGTGCATGAGGAGTAAAGCACCGTGACGTTATGAATCTCTGAAAAGTATGATTGATGGGAGACAAAATGGCCATACTGGCACTGGACCTTCAACTCTGCGTTTACTCAGTTTTATGCTCCTCTTTAAAAGACATAGATTTAGAAAATAAAATTTGTGGGCAAATGTAAACATTCATGAAACATAGGCTTGGTCATCATCATTTGTAAAAATAGAAGGGGTGTTCAGAATTGAATATATACTATAGTTGATTTGTTATATGAATGTTTATATTGTGCAAACTGTCACTCTGCCTCTGAATTGCACCTTATATCTCTTCTATAAAGGAGCAGTTTGGCTAGTGTAGCATACTTGCCATTTTGCATTTCTTAATGTGCACATGATGTACGTAGTTGTTGCATAGATGGTTGCTAGTGTACCATATTCAAACCGACAGGAGCGATAATCAAACTCATAAACTCCAGTTTGTGTCTCCAGGGGCTCTATGTTGGACCCTCGGGAAGAAAGTTGGGGAGATCCCTGACTGCCACGATTGGCCAGTGCCGCACATCACCTTGACACTGGCCAATCGCTGTGTGGTGCTGGCCAACCACGGCGGTCGGCGATCTCACCAAGTGTTGAACTTGGAGCCCCAGTTCTCCACACTGGAGACACAAAGTGAAAACTGACTGATAACAGGCTATCATCTGACGATGCTTTTCTCTGGTCCGTCTAGTCTGATGATTACGGTACGATCGTTGCTGTTGGAGTGTTCTCGAAAGAAATGCGTCTTCTCTGGTGAACGGCACTCGCAGGCAAGCGACGGTCCTTGACCCATGTGTGCCCAGTGTGCGGGAAAGCGTATGTGAACGAAGGTTCCCTGCGCAAACACGTCAGCAGCCACCCAGAGATGGCGTCGCTGGCGTCCCCGATCCGCATGTGGCCCTGCACGGTGTGCCACAGCGTCTTCACACAGGAGTCAGGTGCGCCACTCATGTGCGGTCTGTGCACATGCCAGACATGGCGTGCATGGCATGCCATAAGCTTGGCAGACAGTTTGAGAGTGTGGGAAAACCTGTTCATTATAACAGCAGTTTCTCTTACAAGTGGGTTGCATGTATACACTGCGCGACACTGTTAGCACGAACATTACTTTGGAAAGGTGGACAACAAAATTTACCACTTAGGCTGGTACTAATTGAGCACTTTCTACCACTATAGTAGTTTTGATGACAGTCTTTCATTACTGAGAGAAAAACAGAAAGCCGGCGATGGCTTGTTCGTGCCAAGAGTGTCTTGGAGTGTACAAGGATTGTTCAAGCTCGACCGGGATTTTTGTCCATAAGAAATCGCTGAACATGTAGCATTACGAAACTTGCGGTGGACGTTACGGCAATCCTTCTTGAACATCGAGCACCCGGAACAAGGTATTTTATGCATGCACTGCAGTTGCAGCTATCATGGTGGCAAACAATATTTCTAGCTTTGGAGCAGTGGTGGATAATCAAATTTCAAGTGAACGGTAATGTTAAACCACCTGAAGTTTTCAGAAGATTGCAAACAGAGTATGGGTCAAGCACAGCATCATAGAAAAGATTGTATGAATGGTTTCTACAATTTCGCAAAGGATGACAGCCGGTGGCACGTGAACCCTGCGGACACCTTCCGGCTGCAGGCATTTTGTTTGCAGCCGGAAGCAGTAACGCAGCCTGGGTGTTTCTACGCCAAAGAAATCGGGGAGCTGCCAAAAACGATGGCAGTAATGCCTGGACGCCAACGGGCAATACTTAAAAAAACTGACAGATTCCTGCTCGTCGGATTTTCCATTGCCTCTGTGGTAATAAGAGTCCCGGTCAACCTTGAACGACCCTCGCACATAGCGTGCGGCGTCAATCTCCCTGCGGCTCTCTCTCCTGTCGGGGTTTCACAGGGTGTTCCTTGCGTTTGGCCGTCCTGCCACAGGGCTCCTGCACCACATGGAGCACATGCGCATGGACCCCAAGCACCAGTTTGCAGCCCAGTACCTGCTGAGCCGAGCAGCCGCAGAGCGCAGGGAGAAGGAAGGGGGGCCCTCGACCGCTCCACAGATGCTGTCCCCCTCACAACAGCCACAGCAGCAGCCACAGCAGCAGCAGCAGCAGCAGCAGCCACAGCAGCAGCCACAGCAGCAGCAGCAGCAGCAGCAGCAGCAGCAGCAGCAGCAGCCACAGCAGCAACAGCAGCCGCACGGCGCGGGGAACAACAACGTTGCGGCAACAGTGGGCGTGCTCACCGCCTCCTCCCTGGCGGCCCTGCAGGCTAGCCACATGGCGGGACACTGAGCCAGGGCACGCCACACTGCGGGTGCGTCCCTTTCGCTCCCTTGTACACCCGCGGTTGATCCGAAGAAAGAAGCTCAATCTCGTTTAAATGCATTTCTAGGGCCACCAAACTGCAAGATGGTGCGCGTTTGTCTGTAAGCACCTTGATAGCTAAATTTAGCAAGGACTCTCTTCTCTGCTGAATTTACCGGAAAGCAATCTGAATTGAGCGTGAAAACCTGAAGGTGTGAAAGTAGTTTGGGAGAAGATTGACTGGAGTTGCCAACACCCTGCTAGTCACGTTGCCAGAGTACATGCTAGGCCTGTGAGATTGGTTGGTGGCTAACCTAATAATAAAAGGATTGTGTGGATATTTATACAGCGTGTAGTTGGTCAGCTATTTCAAAGTTGCAAACTAGTCACCCGCTGTAGATGAGCAATTTAGCCAGTGCAGTAAAACCGCTGGCCTGGGGTCTTTGACGCGCGCCTCACAGTAGTGATACACGACCGCACGCCGGTACGATGCTCGTCCAGATTGAAACGAGTAGGGGTGGGAATTGAACCCAGGATCCCTGGGCTCTACAGCGCGTGCTTTCGCTCCAGGTGCTCCGAGCTGGTGTGCGCTAACCTGCTCGCCCACCAAACTCCCCCTGGCTAACCTTCTCAAAGCTCAACACTGAAAAATTGTTTTCCACCCGGCTGAAAATTGGTTGCCAGCTTACATTTTTTTGTACTTGCACGTTTTTCTTTCTCATCCAAACTCTGAGGGAGCTAACTCCCCCAGGATGCAGGATGGGTATCCTACTTTCTGGTTGTATGCTGTTCTTTGAAGCAACAATCTAAAACTGTTTAGGGGGGGACACTACCTGGGAATGTCAACTTTTAAATTGCTCACTCAATCTGAATAATATTTGTAGGTGGTGTTTGTAGTATATAGAAGTAGGGTATGCGAAGTTGCAGCCCTCTGAACCTATTTTATGAGGTACTATGCCCTCAGGACAAAGTAATGCATAGCTTTGCATGGAATCTGCTCAATGAATCTATCGTTGATAAATGGTGTTGATAAACACATATTGTTGTGGTGGGATGCATACTAAAATACCTGTTGCCAGCTAATTTTTTTTTTTAAATATGCATTTTTCAAATAAAAATATTTTACGAAAAAAAAAAAAGTTTTTTCTTTTACATTTACAAAGTTTTGCAAATTAAAATTTTTCATAATAAAGAAACATGAAAATGCAAAATCTAAGTTCATAGTAACCGGCTCCATGAAATTTGGGCATATAAGCTGCAAATATTAAGTCTCTATAGTTTCATAGTGAAACCACAGTTTTTTTTATTAAGGTGGGATGGGCTGCCAAAAAGCTGAACTGAGAGAAACTCACTTAAAACTTCAAATCCACTTTTCTTTATTTTTGTCAACTTCTTTCCTGAAAAGAGTTGTCTGGGATGTCTTCACGGGTGAACTAGAACTTTCCAGCTCCATATGTTGGTCCTTCTTCGATCCTCTTCTGCTCATTTGCGATGACTTCGAGTTTGGGACATTTCTGGACGGTCTTAGAGGTGTCCAGTGCCTTCACCTTGGCCTTCAGAATCTTCTGCTGGGTTGCCTTCCTGGTGTGCTCCTCGTGGTGGCTTCCTGGGCACATGCCGATCTTCTTGAGGATCCTCTCAAAACCCTTAAAAAGGAAGTTGTATTTGAGAGCAGCCATGACCACAGCAGTCTCCACTATCCTCCGCGATGCGAATTTCATCTTGTGGCATCTCTTCCAGGTGAGCACGTTGAATGACTCATTCGCATTTTGAGTCTTTATTATGCAGCACCTTTGAAGCAGGCTCTGACCGGATAGCCGGTTGTAGATGGGTACCAGCTTCTTTGCAATGTCCCTCGTGAAGGCTGGGCGATGTGGGCATGACACAGACGGTTTCCCAACAGCAACCGGTGCATTGTGGCGGTTTTAGTGGCACCGCAAGTCTTCTCCGCTAGGGCAAGCCAGATGCCATGGTGCTTCATCGGTAGAGTATGAGTGCAAGAGACTTGCGTACACACCTTTCTGCATTTTGCTGACGTCAGGTGCGTTCCCTTTCAGAGCAGTCGCATAATAGTTTGTTAGCTTTCTCGTCATGATGTTAATCAACTTCCCCTTCTCTCCCCAAAGCCTTTCTTGCTCTTCTCAAACTTTTTCATGCCACTGTACATCCTCTTGGCCACATAATTGACACAGTCTTCCTTCTGGATGTCCTTGTCATAGAGGCCAAGACCAGCAATGTGCATAAATGCCTTGCTGTCACCATCACTTATCATGGTGACATACTGCAGCTTGTGGAGCTCCAAAGATCTGCTGAAGATGACTCCTGCAGCCACAACCTCCATAGCATTTGACGATCCTCCAAAGTTCTTCTGAAAAACATATTTATGAGACTCCATCCAGGCCTTGTAGCCTTCTGCCTCCTCCTTTGGGCCCAGGTTTCATCCGTGACATTACTTGCTGTGAACGGAGAAGTCAAGCACAAAATCGGTTGTCACTTCAAAGACTGCGCCAACCCCGAAGTTAGGCGTGTGGCCACGCTTCTGCCAGGTACCGTCGTAACTGACGCAGACGTCGAGCAAGTCATTTGCATTGTTGACATGGTCTTCTCCATCCTCGGACACCTGAGCCCCTTTCACTGCGGTCGCTGCCTCCTGCATCACATCGCGCGCTGCTGCTATGGACGCTTCATGCACCTTCTCTGCAGTCTTATGATAGATCTTTAGATGCATCGGCAATGGAGCATTCATGTCCCCAAAAAGGTTCTTCAGCTTTGTGAAGCTGATGCCGCAGTCATTTCTGATGACACAAAGGTGCACGGGAAGCTAGCTCTGCCGGGTCTCTCCGACGGCCGCCGACTGTGGCGTCGTCATGATGTCTCCGCACACGACAACAAACTAAAGATTAGCTTCATGCCACTTTCCTTCAAGTCCAGTCCTTTTTACAGCAGTTGGGACACAGCAAGGCGCTCACCAATGTCTTCATAGCAGACACATCCACAAAACGATACCCGTTGAGCGCCGCGTCATGATTGTCGTCAGCTGGTTTTGGGAAGTCGGCAGGTCGGCCCAAAAGTCTGATCTTCCGCTCGAAGGTTGTCAGCTCATCCGCTTCCTTCGATACCGAACCACTTTCGGTATGCGGCATAGAAGAAAAGGCCTCCGGAGATGGTTTGGGCAACATCGTCGATGGGGCCGGGTCAAGAGCTTTGGAACATCAGCCACCTCTGCCTCTCGATTTCGTGAACCGAGAACGCTTATCGAAGCTTCCGTGCGCGTAGGCTTTACTCGGCGACATTTTCAGAACAAAAAAAGATTAGAAAGATTGAAGCGAAGCGGCGAGACGTAGCAGATATGACGATAACGTGGTCTGAAGTGTGACCACCGCAAAAGATCACATTATGGCTGAAAGCCAATCGTGGCTCTAGTTCCGGTTTCCCGACCGATGGGAAAACGGATTCAATCAAATTCCCTGTTATTCTTCCTGTGGAAGAAGTTTTCGTTACGAGGTTTCTGCCCATGCACACATACCCTTGACTCGTGTTTACTATATTTTACTAAAAAGTCAGAGAAACGGCTTTTCCAGCGAAAGTATGAATGCCACGCTAGGCCTCGCGAGCATGGCGCTGTACCGTACCGAAAACTGGAAAAATGGCACTTTCCTCGCGTCTTCCGCGAGCGCGCCGCACCTCGGACTACTGCAGAAGCATTGAAAGTGATTATTTTCTCGGTAATTACTGTGCGGAAGTTTACCAAATTCCGTCATTGGAAATTTGACAAACACATTGTTTGCCGAAAAATGGGCATTTTAGGGCCGTGTCTCCCTTAATGCTGAAAAGTATTTTTCTTGCTTCTTCTTTTTATGTTGAAGAATAGCAAGAGGAAGAAAAGGAGTAGAAAAGGTGTATATGTCTTCTTTTGAGCTCTAGTGCTCAGAGGGGACAATGCCACGTCGAGTGCAGGGGGGTGCAAATGTCTTCTCTCTGCAACCTTCGAGGGTACGATGTTTCGGGGTGTGCGTCGAAAGATATTTTTGCAGTGACAGCTGTTAGTGGGAACGTCCTCGGGGAATTGTGTTGCCATCCTTCGCAAAAACTCCCAGTACCTCGAGGGTGCACACGCAGCCAGAGCACATGTTGAAAAGCACTGAGCTCATGCTGGCGGCCAGGCATTCCTAAGAAACTCCATTTTAACTTTGACATTGGCTGTAGCTGACGCCTCATGCCGGTGCATGTGCACAAACATCCAACCAGATGAACTTGCATGCCGTATGGCAAGACCTCAGAAAGTCTGTAGCGGGTACGAAGGACATGACTTTCATGTATGGTGCCCTAAGGAGGCTCGGCATAGACGAAGTATGGATCAGGGATGGGAGTACAATTGAGAGCGGAGGAAAAAATGGTGTGAAAATCCTCAGAATTGTGGTCGGAAAGAGGCACAAGAACGACAATGACACCACAAAGATGGCAAATTACTGAAACACCGAGCATTGCTGTGAAACCTGTTGCGTGATAACAAAAAAGTACTGGGGTTATTTTTTCTTGGTAGTGAAGGGGGGGGGTTGTATTTACTGCTGATCATCTGGTGCGGATTACAGTAATGCACTCTTCGTATGCCCTGCAAAGATTCAGACATGCAGGAAGCTTTTAGAGCGGGGTTACAAAACCCCACTCTGGAATCTGCCTGTTTGTCTGGGAACATTCACTCTGTTAGATGCGTGCAGACATTTACATGTTTCTCTCTTATTTCTCAAACAGAACTTCTCAGGTGCAAGTCGCCAGGACAGTGTCCCTCCGGGCACAAATCGCAGCGACAGACAAGAGAGAAGCCATCCGACATCCCCGTAGCCACAACTTTCCGGTTTCACTCTTCTTTTTTTTATCCTCGTCAACTCTCCGTCTGTTTCTTCTTCTTGTGGTTTTTGCAGTTTGGCGGGTGGACAGATGGTTTTCATGACTTTGGAAAATGCGTGCAGAGGAAGAGACGGGCGTGTACAATGAGTTGGGTAGATCGACAATGTTTGCAGTCTCTGTGTTTTTTTCTCTTCTTATATATCAGTCTGGAGCAAATAGCTTTGGACATCAGCCTGGTTGACAGGTTGGCGTGGAGGAAGAAGAAACAAAATGGCGCTCAAGGCTTGCAACTTTGCCGGTGATGCGTGACCGCGGTCGACGTTTCAGTAGTGTGGTTCAATTCAAATTTTGAAAAGCACTTGTTGATCACTGTTTGCTTAGAGAACTGGCTTGTTGGATTCGCTGGAAAAGTTGAGTGATCCAAAAACATTAAAAAATAGAAAAAGACCAGGTTTTAGTATCTGTTACCACTAGTGTCATTGCTGCTTACACTGACAACATCCCGGCGATTTCAGTTCTTAGCTTGTTTTGGGGTTTGTAGAAGTCTGTGTGACTCAAGAAAAAAAAAAGAAGCCATGCCATAGTAGGGAGACGATGGGTGTTGGTGATGTGGTCTTACGTCTATTTCTTGCTCCTTCCGGTGTACATACAGTCTCAATGGGTCATCCCTGCCTCTTTTATGCAGCATTTCGGTTGCATGTCGAGTCTTCCTTTTCCGCGAGGTAGTGAGCACTTTGTGACTTTTATAAAATTTTAATTGTAGACAACTCTGATTCGTTATTGCCTTGTAGCTTGAACGAAAATAATTTTTTTTTATACTATGAACTATAGTGATTGGACTTTGAAATCAGCTCAAAATGTCCCAATCACGACTAGCCAGCTACATTCACGACATCAAAAATAATCATTCTCTCATTGATGGAAGACGGTGCAAACTGATTGCGACTTCTTAAATGAGTTCTCAGATATTCGTCAAAGCTGTCTCGATTTCTCGACGTGTGCCCACATTGTAATTTCTGTTTGGTTTTGGTGAGTTTGTTGCAGCAAACAGTCACTACAACCTTGAATGATGAATAACTGTTGTTTGAAAACAAAAACAATTACGAGCAATGCCACTTTTTTTTTGCATCAATTTGGACAATTTTTTTATGACTCATTCACAAACATCTCTTGATCCTCCTGCAGCCGAAACCAAATGCTGAATGAGGTAAATACATTTTTACGTTGCACTCGAGTTAATTTTTATGTTTGTTTCTGTCTCGTGTTTGTACATATATATATATACACATATCTATCGGATTAAACACCTAGGAACGCGTAGCACGAACCACTGGTGATCGAAATCAAAATCTTTATCATCTGGCAACTTCTGGCAACTTTGTCAGCTTCTTCACTACTAAAAGGAATGTTGCTACAAGGAAACTGTCCAAATTGTACTTGTATAACAACATCCGAGGTTCCATGTAACTGCCATTGTTGCTATTGATGCGCTTTAGCCAGTAGTATTCTGAGGTGCATTTTGTCAAAGTGTGTACATATGCTCTGTTGGTGTGCCTGTTTTCATTTCACATTGAGGCACATCCTTCATTCTGATTGTGTAGTCTTGGTAGCTTGAGATTTTAGCTTTCATCCCTTTTGCTTTGTAACGGTGCTGAAGTTTCTTTGGCAGGATTTAAGCACTTGCCCTCCCCCTCTGTAATTGGAGTGTAGCACCCGTATGTCTTGAGTTTGTCCTTTCCACTTGAACTTATTACGGTTTCAGAGCCAATAAAGCCTGTGCAACTTGAAGTTTGCTTTGTTATCTCCATTCCTGAGAGGATGAATCCGCATCGCATTGGAGAGAGCTAGTCGATGTATAGCGATCGAAGGAAAGTTTAGAGGGGCACCCTTTGCTGTGCTCTGCCTCTCTCTTTTAAAGCACGACCTGACCCTTAACAATAAATTTTTATAGCATCAGCTTAGCCCTTGTTTTATTACTATGAGCATGTTTCTGCAGTTCCCGATCTCAGCTCACAAGTGTCCAGGGTGAGACTTCGAAGGTTCAGTGCCAAACTAGCGAAGGGGCATCTGGCATGTTCCAACCCAGAACTCCAGATTAGATATGGGTGTCAAAAATGTCTGATTGCTTGGTGCCTGCACTGCAATATCTAGTTGATTCTCCAAATTCTGTACAGTATTTTGCAAAGATGGGAATGCCATATTTTCTTTCTGGTAAGCAAAAGTGGTAGAGGGAATGGAAAGAGTGGGAGGTTTGCCTGGACCAGTTGTCTAAGCGGGCTACCCCAAATGGTAAGCAAAAAAGAAAAAACAAACAAAAAAAAACCCGCTCACCAGATGTTTTGTTTGCTTTTTTTTTTACTTGTGCATATTTCCTTATGTTTGGCTATTTTACTACACGCTCATGAAAATCGTAATGCAAAGTACCACACTTCGTCCTGTGAACGTCTTTAGGATGTCCTAACGTCCTAGGGATGTCCTGTGGACGTTCGCAGGACATCTGTGCTGCTTGGGTAGTAAACAGGCGATCTAGTTTAGGTTGCACATCGCTAAAACCGGAGACGACGCAAAGAATGGGGACAGGGCACACGTCTTGCGTATCCTGTCTCCATTCTTTCCGTCGTCTCCGGTCTTAAGCGGCGTACAATCGATTGTGTCTAAATATTTCGCTGTGATAATTAAGGAGCAAAAAGCTTTACCATGGTGCATGTTTGCTAATCATTCGTTTCGCAGTAGTTTAGCTTAAAGGGCCCATGAAACGGATTTTGGGTTGGGATAAATCATTTTCGATTGGGACTTTACAAATAGTACATCGTTCAGTGGGCCAAAAGAAAAAAGGTAGAAAGACAAAAGCCTGACTTTCAGTGCGAAAATTTGAAAACACAGCGGACTATTTCGTACCTCCTCCCCTTCGTAAGCTATCTGCCTTTTCACTGTGATACATCCGCGGTCCCAAAAGCGCGTCATCGGGTCCAAACGCACGTCACGCAAAACCGGACCTCAGTTAGTCCCTTCACCCCTAAGCTGACATTGTGGTGGAAGCTACGTGCTTGCCGAACCAATCAGCCGCCTCCCTTTCATCACCTGTCCTCAATCTCTGCGCGTGGGTATGCGCGGAGGAGCGTGATCATGTGGCAAGTGTGGCTGGTCCAACGAGCACGTAGCTTCCACAGCACTGTCAGCTCCGGGGTGAACGGGTTGGGGAAAGCAACTTTTGCCTGAATTTTGAGCGACGGGCTAATCTTCTAGGGGGACAATGGCTCTGTCCGGGTACATGAACCAGAATCCGAGCAAGAGAGGCCTCCCCTCTTTTCGTCTTCTTGAACTGTTTGGTGGGATGCGCGATTATGAGTTGAGGAGGAAAGCTAAACAGGAAAAAGTTGGAAAAGCGTTTCATGACCCCTTTAAAAGGGTAGTTCAACGATTTTAGTGTTTAAAGAATTGGCAATTTGTATTTTTTTGTATTGTTTATCCATGCACAAGTGACCGAAAACGCGTCATCTTGCCCCGAAAGACTGCTACTCCGGTGCGTAATCCCAAAGAAGAAAACGAAATATTTGCCGATCTGTTTAACTTTCCTCCTCAACTCATAAATCTCGCATTCTACCACACAGTTCAAGAAGACGGAAAGGGGGGAGTCCCCTCTTGCTCGGACTCTTGTTTGTGTAATCCGGACACATCCATTCTCCTCCTAGAAGATTAGCCCACCGCTCAAAATTCAGACAAAAGTTGCTTTCCCACTTCGTTCACCCCGAAGCTGACAGTGTTGTGGAAGCTACGTGCTCCTTGGACCAGTCATACTTTTGTCACGTGATCTCGCTCTCTCGCGCAGAGAATGAGTCCGGTGATGAAAGGGGGCGGCTGATTGGTCCGGCAAGCGCGTAGCTTCCACCGCAATGTCAGCTTAGGGGTAAAGGGATTAAGTGAGGTGCGGTGTCGTGTGACGTGCGCTTGGGCCCTGGTGACGCGCTGCGGGGGCCCGGTTATGGTGGCTAGTAGCCCGGTGACGCGCTGCGGGGTCCGCGGATGTATCACAGTGAAAAGGCGGAGAGTTTACGAAGGGAAGGAGGTACGAAATAGTCCGCTATGTTTTGCAAATTTTTGTAGCGAAAGTCGGGGTTCTGACTTTCTACCTTTGTTCTTTTGGCCCACTGAACGATGTGCTATTAGTAAAATCCCAATATAAATTGATTTACTCCAGCCCAAAATTTGTTTCATGGGTCCTTTAAGAAGGGCAGGAGGTACGAAATAGTCCGCAGTGTTTTCAAATTTTCCTACCAAAAGTAAGGCTTCTGACTTTCTGCCTTCTTTTCTTTTGGCCCACTGAAGTGAACGATGTGCTATTAGTAAAATCCCAATATAAATTGATTTATACCAGCCCAAAATTCGTTTCATGGGCCTGTGGTGACACGGATCCAAACAAGAAACAACAATCAAAAGAAATAAAAGACGAGGTTCTCGAGGCGCGCACAATACGCACGCCTCGAGTCGGAGAACGCTTGAGAATTCGAACAGGTCGGATGCCTTGGCTCTTTCTTCCCCACAAGTGGTGACCCAGCCAAGTAGGCAGCCAGCACAGACGCGCTACAGCGTGTTTGTCCGCGAGTTGTTGGCTGCCTACTTGGCCGTGCGTCACTTCCGACACTTCGTTGAAGGAAGGAAATTCACCATATGGACGGACCATAAACCACTGACAAATGCCATCTCAAACGCAGTATCCCATCACACACCTCGGAAAATCCGCCATCTAGCTTTCCTGTCGGAATTCACGACAGACATCCGACACGTCAAAGGCGTAGACAGTGTGCCTGCCGACGTCCTCAGCCGTATTGACGCCGTCTCCTTACCACCGCTCCCAGACCCTGCAGAATTTGCTCGCTGCAGATCGAGGATGAGGAGCTCAAGAGGCTACGATCGCCATCTTCGTTGCAGCTGCAGGATGTCGCCTTTCCGGGTAACATCATTATCGCTTGCGACGTCACGACTGAAAAGCCCCGGCCATTCGTCCCTATTTCACTACGTCGAAAACTTTTCGACGCCACTCACTGCCTCTCACACCCAGGCGTTCGGGCAACACAGAGGCTCATGACGTCCAGGTACGTCTGGCCCCGCATAAAGTCAGACGTCCGGGACTGGGTACGCTCCTGTATACCCCGTCAGCAAGCGAAAGTCCATCGGAACACTGTGCCCCCGACAAGGACCTTTCTCCAACCCGATGCCCGGTTTGACAAGGTACATTTGGACCTGGTCGGGCCACTCCCATCATCACAGGGGTACCGCAACCTTCTCGCCTGCATTGACAGATTTACGAGATGGCCAGAGGCCACGCCACTGCAGGACATTACCGCAACCACTGTCGCCACCGCCTTTATCTCGACGTGGGTCTCCAGGTTCGGATGCCCTTCCGAGATAGTCACAGACCGTGGACGACAATTTGAGTCGTCGCTCTTCACAGAGTTAACCTGCATTCTTGGGACAACACGGTTGCGGACGACCGCTTATCACCCGCAATCCAACGAACTTGTGGAGCGCTTTCATCGCCATCTGAAATCGGCATTAATGGCCCGTGGAAGGCCTAACGAGTGGGTTTCCCAAGTGGCGATCGTGCTCCTTGGCGTCCGGACGGCCCTTAAAGAAGACCTCGGATGTTCTACCGCCCAGCTCGTCTATGGCACTCCTCTGAGGTTGCCATCAGATTTCTTCGAGGCCGACACACCATCGTCGACAAAGCCCGAACGAAGCTTACGCCGAGACCCTCAGAGAAGTGTTCGAAAAACTCCGACCAATTCCAACTCGAGTCGGGAATACCAAATCACCATACGTTACGGAGGACATAAACACTGCCCCCCACGTGTTCGTCCGACAAGAACATCACAGAAAGCCACTACGTCCTCACTATTAGCGACCGTTTCCCGTAGTACAGAGAAGGACGGACACGTTCGTCCTACGCATCAACGGGAAAGACGATGCGGTAGCCCTCCACCGACTTAAGCCTGCTCATCTCGAGGCTACTACACCGACATGCGACCTCCGGCCACGAAAAATTGTCAGTTGGAAGGATTTATGAAAACATCATATAAATCCTCCCAGAGGGGCTCATATCTGTGGTGACACAGATCCAAACAAGAAACAACAATCAAAAGAAATAAAAGATGAGGTTCTCGAGGCGCGCGCAAGACGCACGCTTCGAGACAGAGAACGCTTGAGAATTCGAACAGGTCGGATGCCTTGGCTCTTTCTTCCCCACAGGCCCTGTAAAGGGACACTTCAACGAAATTTGAAATATTCCTGTCGTGTTCAAAAATAGGTTGAATATGATCCACAATATCCGTAAATGACAATCGCACGTTTGTATTTTGAGAGTGGTGGCTGTATTTTTCGTTATAAACGGCCCACTCTGGCAAGCGCTCGGAGAAGGCCCAGCGGAGGCCTCGTGACATCCAACGCAATCGTGACGTAGGTCGTCTCAAGACGAGCAAAGCTACGGCGAGGCTGACGTCGAGAGGATGGCCTTGTCGTTCCAGCCACCGAAGCGGCTGCTTTTGTGCGAATTTTGAGTGACGGGTTAATCTTCTTTAATCTTGTAGGGGGACGATAGCGACTTCTGCGACACACAAAAGGCATTCTCAGGAAGAGGGGAGTTCCTCCTGCCCCTCTTCTCTCGTCGTGGCCGAAAACGAGACAACCTCCGTCACTAGCTGTCAAGGTTCCTAGACGGGCATTACAAGCGAGGCGTTAGCGACATCCACCAGGTGCTCTTTGCTAACCGTTTAATTCGTTTTAAAATTCCTTTTCGTGACTTTTTTAACAAGATATTGGTATGTTCGATGTGATGCTGCTTTTTTGAACATATATAGACCAAAAAATGAGCGCCGAAATTTCGTTGTAGTATCCCTTTAAAGGGGCACTGACACCCCAAAGGTCGTATTTTTTTTTATTGTCTAAAACGATGCAAGTTGCAGTCATAGACACGCAAAAAAAAAAAAAAAAACATCGCGAAAAAAATTTTTTTACGCGCGCGCCCGCTTTTTTATTTTTGGCGTTTAAATCTCCCGCCTCTCGCCTCCTTGCTTCTTTTGATTCGTGACGTCAAGAATCATGAAATTTAGAAGCTTTGTAGGCGACATCTCTATAACATTTAAAAACGGCAATCCTAAAACATGTTTTTTTTAACGCAATTGCGAACGCACTAGGACCCTCCTTTTTGGAATACAAAAAATCGGGAGTTCGTTGTGGTGCCGTCTCCTGGATTTGTATCCTCTCACGGAAAAAAGGCGACACCGCTCAAAACCGGTTCGCCGCAACGCCGGCGCTCGCTCCTTGCCTCCTCGCTTTGGGTCGCCATGGCAACAGCAGGGAGTCGTGAAAGAAAGTGGACTCTCAGGACTCCGCAATATTTGTCGTCAACGCACCGGCACGGATCGCACGGGAACTTCGAATTCGGCATTTGGAAATTGTTTTTTTACTTCACAAATACTGAATTTCCAAATTTCAAAATTTGAGGGTAAAGTCCCGGCATCGTTTTCAATCGTTTCGGATAATAAAAAAAAAATGATTTTGATGTGTTAGTGCCCCTTTAACGGAACTGATCTGTGACATACTCTTGGATATACGCGAATGTAAACAAAACCTGTCCCCCTCCGCTGCTACACTCGCCGTCACTTCCGTGGCGAATCGTCTTTTGTGTCGCTCGCTCGCCGCGACCTTCGACGATGCTAATCCTTTAAAAGTCGATAATCGCGGCTGGGGTATCTATAAAGGCCTTGTCACATTCAGGCAACAGTTGGACAACTCTATCCGGCAACACGGGGAAGTCGTGTTGCCGGCGACCCTCTCACATCGCGGCAACAACAGTCGGGCAACATGTTGCTGCCGCCCGGCAACCGTGTTGCCCGATTTGTTGTCCGATAACCCTGTCACACCGCGCTGATGGCGAGGACAACACGGGAAACGCTCCGCCATCTTGATTGTTCACCTTCGTGTGCGGCGCGGAATCGCTGGAAATGTGACTGTACAAAGTGCTAGCGCGTTCGAAGGGCCGGGGACCACCACGGTACGACATCAACCAGTGACTGTAATTAGAAAACTTGACACGGGGAATATTTTCCGCTCTTTATTTTATCGAAATGTTCTTCATTCGCTGACAAAGCAGATAGCCCTCCGAGTAAAGGGACATCGCTGATATATGTTCGGGATTTACGCCACCGTATCACGTGTTTCTGTCCGGTTCTTTCATGTAATTCCTATTTCTATTGTAAAATTGCGTTAGCACCGGCAGTACCCTAAAGCGTCTTTTGTAACGTGGTGTTGATCTGAACTGACAGTGCTTCAAAACTGCGACACCGACACCATCGGCTTCCATAACAATCGGTGGAAATTCGGAATAAATATTTTTCAAGGCTGTCTACTTGCCTACCGCCTGCTATGTGATCGCTTCATTTCCCCAAAACGTCCTGGGTAGTTTTAAAACAGATCAGGTGTCTGGTAGCGGCTGTTTCCAAGTTCCAAGTATCAACAATCATGATCAGAGTGGTCGTTTTATGCTTCGATTTTTAATCTTTGGTTTTCTGGATTATTTTTATTGTATTTTATTAGCGGGTGAGTAGGCATGCCATTTTATTTCATTATCAGTAATGTGAGCTGGTCTCTCGGGAGTTCTAATTTCAAAACCAGTCTGAATGTTCACGACCGTAACTGTGACCATTTCGAAAATCACTTTCCGTGACTACGCAGCAAAAACATAATCGAAAATATTTTAGCTGCACGCCAGACCTCATAATTGTTAAATAACGTTTTCCAAGCCTTTATTTGAGTAAGACTTTACTGATAGGGGACTATATAGCTCTACCGTCGAAGCTATCTATGTTGTCACGTTGCCGGCCCGAAATTCGCTCAGCCAGCGATCAGGGCAACACACGTTGTCCAACACAAGTTGCTGCTGTTTTTGTTGGCCAAAGCTGTCATACCGACGCAACATTTTAGTTGTCTTCCATGTTGTCGTGCTGTTGCCGCGATGTGACAGGTTTGCCGGACAACACGAGGAGCGAGCAACAAGTTGCCCGACTGTTGGATAACGTTTTGTGTTGCTGTTGCCGTCGTGTTGCCTCAGTGTGGCAGGGCCTTAAAGAGAGAACCCAAGAGGAAACCACATGATCCCCCAAAGTACGTCACTCGAAAGTCGACGTGAAGATTTGAGAGGCACTTTGACCTTCGATTTTTTTTTTTTTTTGTTTTTTAGATAAAAACTATTGCTCGCGCAGGAAAATACGGTTTTCTGTTCTTCGTTCCTTGGGTGATAATATTTGGGGTTGTGTGTATTTATACAGCGTGTAGTTGGTCAACCATTTCAAAGTTGCGACGAGTCACTCGCTGTAGATGAGCAATTTAGCCAATGCAGTACAACCCCGTACGAAAATGAGAGATCGGAGCGGTTCCAGTTCGGATCTGCGGGATTCTAAACCTGTGGACAGTTCTGATCCGCGCGATTCTGGGAGTAACCAGTCGGATCCAGGGAGACGCAATGCACTGGAATCGCACGGTGTTTGGTGGATCCGATCCGCTCCCGTTGTTCCAGTAGTCAGCTCCCAGCCAGCGGGCGCGCACATGCGTGATTGGAGGAGGGCAGGGAGGGGTAGGGCTGGGGGGGCTGAGGGGGGGGGGGGGGGGTCGGCGGGGAATTTTCGCGGTTTCTCGCAGGTCACGTGTTAGGGACAGGCGCATCTGCTACGCAGGCGCTGCGAACGGGCGTTCTCCGCGCGCGCGCCTGGCTTTGTCTGTTGTCTGTTGCAGTCGGCGGCAGCGCAGCGCCGAGAGTTTAGTCAGTTTAGTGTCTTCTTCGCTCTTGTCGAACTGTCAGTCGGCGCCCGCCCGGCGGCGACGTTCGCGCTGCGGGCGCACGGATACTGACGCGCCCATCGTTGCCCTGGATGGATACCCACTGACCTTGGCTTTGAATCTTCATTTAGTGTGAAGCTGCCGACCCATTGCACTTTGGCTCGGCATCTGGATGCGCTTGGCGCTAATGTGCTCGTGACAATATTTGGACAACTCGGATACCGCTTGCCCGCCGGAACTTCCCGATGCACTCCAACACTGGATACTGTGCTTGTGCGTGCTGTGTGTGTGTGTTCCATGCACCGTGTTTTTGACGACGCGCGCCTTGCATTGTCTGTTGCAGTCGGCGGCAGCGTTTCGAGAGTTTCGGTTCTTCTTCGCTCCCGTCGTACTACCGGCCGGCGCCGTTCGCGCTGCGGGCGTACGGATACTGACGCGCCTATCGTTACCTTGGATGGATACCCACTTACCTCGGCTTTGAATCTTTATATAGTGTGAAGCTACCGACCCATTGCAGTTTGGCTCGGCATCTGGATACGCTGGTGTGCTTGGTGACAATACTTGGACAACTCGGATACTGCTTGCCCGCCGGAACTTCCCGATGCACTCCAACACTGGATACCGTGCTTGTGCGTGCTGTGTGTGTGTTCTGTGCACCGTGTTTAATGACGACGCGACGACGCCTGAACGACCGTGCACTCTCAAGAAAAAAGGGTGTCAAAAGATGTGTCATTACACCCTTTGTCCCATATAATACACCCCGAAACTTCAGTTCGACGTACAGCGCCCTACTGTCGAACAGACGGCCAGAACTTTTACGAAGGGCTTGATAGCCGTGTGGTACAACTTATTAAAATAGCTAATGTACGTTCTACTGACCACAAAAAAAAATCGATGTTTTCTTCGCCCTACTGTAAAAACTCGGTGTTTTCTGTATGTGGTCTTTGATACGTACTTTAGCTATTTAAAATGTTGTACCACACGGCTATCAAGCCCCTCGTAAAATTTCTGCCCGTCTGTTCGACTGTAGGGCGCTGTATGTCGAATTGAAATTTTGGGGTGTATTATATGCGACAAAGGGGTGTAACGATACACCCTTTGACACCCTTTTTTCTTGAGAGTGTGTGCGCCGTCGGAATTACCGCTGCGCTCACCACTGGGCTCTACAAAAGTCTTTCGCGCGATGCACTTAGCCGTTACAAGCGAGAGATCGTGGCGATTTCAAACCCAGTTTGCTTGAATATGAAATCGCGACGATCTCTCGCTTGTAACGGCTAAGGGCATAACACGAAATTCTTTTGTATAGTCCAGTAGTGAGCGCAGCGGGAATTCTGGCGGTGCACCGCCTGGGTTTAAAATTGGGGCTGGAAATGTGCGGTTCCAGGCGTGGATACAAACTGGTGCCCCAATTTTGGGTCTAGGCGGAACCGGCATTTTTCATTCCGGCCTGAATCTGACATTTTCGTACGGGACCGCTAGCCTAAGGTCTTTAACGTGTACCACGCAGTAGTGACACAGGACCGCGCGCGGATACGATGCTCATCCAGATGTGACTTAGATTAATTTCCACAGTTAATTGGCCGAAGTATGAAAATCGTTGCGCCGCCCCTTTAAAGGGATACTACAACGAAATTTCGGCGCTTATTTCTTGGTCTATTCGTGTTCAATGGAGCATTGTCACATCAGACACACCAATCTCTTGTCGAAAAACTTTTAGCCTTTCCACTTTGCTGAAGAAGGAAGACCAACGAAGCTGCACTATGTTAGGAATGAAGTAATGGCCGGCCCCAAGTCGGCAAGCCAGAGTGGAAAGGCTGGAAAGGTTGCGCCATCTGTGAGCAACGGCGGCAAGCGGACACCCGGCAAACACAGCACTCTGGACAGCTACCGCCATCTATGAGCGACGGCGGCAACCAGAGTTTTGTGTCGACATTTCTTTGCGGGGGACACGATCCTGGGGAAACTAGCCCTTAACAGCTCCGCTGTAAAAAGACACGAAAATGAATTTTAAAACGAATTAAACGATTAGCAAAGGGCACCGGAGGGGTCGCTAACGCCTCGTTTGTAATGTCCGTCTAGGAACCTTGACAGGCAGTGACGGTAACTGGCTCGCCTTCGGTCATGACGAGAGAAGAGCTGAAGGAGGAACTTCCCTCTCCCCGAGACTCTTTTTTTGTGTGTCCCAGAAGTCGCTACTCTCCCAGAAGGTTAACCCGTCACTCAAAAATCGTACAAAGGCAGCTTTGGCCTTACTTGCGGTGGCCCGATCGCTGGCGTGCTTCGGCTGCTTTCAGCGGATGCTACGAGCCATCGGGTCCTATCCAAGGTCGTGTGAATGTCACTTGACCTTGGAGAAGGGGCACAGCGACGCGCGGAAAGCGTATCAGGGGCTACGTCCACAGAGCGGGATTGGCTGGGAAGCTCGCAGCGTCCGCTGCGTCCGGACGTAAGGTCCCGAAACAAACCTCGTCACGATTGCGGCGGATGTGACGTGCTCTCCGCTAGGGCTGCTGTCCGAGCGTTTGCCAGAGTGGGCCGTGTATAACGAAAAATACAGCCATCAGGCTCAAAATACAAACGTGCGATTGTCATTTACGGCTCGACCTATATTTCACATATCCAAACCTAACCACCCCCCCCCTTTTTTTTTTCTTTTTGCCGTAAACGTGACAGAAGCTCCCCCTTCTGTGACGTAAACGTAGGCAAAAATTCGCTGGACGAACGACTAGGACAACCTAACGTTTTATTTTTGTTGTTGGCAGGAAAATCTAGAGGTTGACTATTATGGGGTTATTTAATACTCGAGATTAAGCGATTTCATTGTATTTTTGAGCGAGGTAGAAAACAATGATGTACTCAACAGGGTAGGAAAGGAAAATACCAGTCTCAAGTAGGGATGTCGCGAGCCTGTTTAGGTCCAAATGCCGACCAAGTTCCATATTTTCGACCTTCCAACGTGATGTTCGACAAAAGTTCGACTGAGGTTCGACTTTTGTGCGCATACACGAAAATTTAAAAACGAGTTGATTCGACCTGGTGGAGGAAAATTGCAATACTTGTTGGGTCTATTGACATGATGATAATGCAATTACATGCAAAGGTGCAAGCGAGCTGGACAAGAATAACGAAAATAGTCCCCGGAGAAGGGGAATAGGGGGACAAATGACAAACACAAACCTCCAAACACAGCTAGGTGACTGGTGTGCGTCCGAAAAAATCTGCCTGGTCCTGGTATTGAACCAGGGACCTCTCCATTTCCAGTGGGGCTGGAAATGGTTTACATTACTGGTTCACATTACTAACGAAAGCATTACAATTACCTGTTTTTGTGTTTAATTCGTGTAAACATTGGTAATCCCCCCATTTTATGAGATGCAAAATAAACTACTTTCTAAATTATTTGTTTCCAAAAATTTTACATCTTCGTGTGGCAGCGGGGCAACACTGTCCATAAGTAGAACTTCGTCGAAATTCGCAAAAAGGTCGAAGGTTCGCCGAACCAGTCGCACCCGAGGTTCGACAAAGGTTCGCGACACCCCTAGCCACAAGCGTGAAAATTAAAGTGTGTGAGCCATCATTGATGTTCGTTGTGTAGGTGCAATATTTTTTTAATGCGAAAGCATTAACTGTCCCATGGAACGAGCTGACGTCATCAGTTTGAAGTGCGAAAACGGCACCTAGTTTCCCCGATCCTTCTGTTCCATTGGCTGGCGCGCGTCGACGGGGCTCCCATTGGCCGCTGCGCTCGTCAGTTTCCACGTCCGCTCACCCCATGGTGTTGCGTGTCCATCAGCGCGCCGTTAACACGGAGCGTCCAAGGTCAGCGTTCCCAGGGGAGCACGCGCGCTGACCGGCGACGAAAAGTACGCAGCAGACGACAAAGGGAGCGGACGAGCGGCTTGCATGCTTCCGCATTCACAACTCGTAAGAAGTGCTTAGGTGTAACTCGAGCTTTTTCTTTTTTTTTTCTGAAGTACTGAAGTGTTTTGGTGCGACTGAATACCGCAGTCAGGGGCGGGTGCAGGTGTTTCCGGAAGGGCCAGCCCAAAAATTTTACACATTTACCCTAAAATTTTACACATGCGGAATTCAAGGGGAGAAGGGAGGGGGGGGGGGGGGGGGGGGAGAGAGATCAGGACATTGGGAGCTTCCTCTGAATCCGCCACTCACCGCAGTGATGTACCGGTTGTCCGCCATTGGTTCTGAAACCTAGTAATGTTCGACCTTCTTTCTGCATTTTTTTTTTTGTAAATACGTGTATTATGTCATTAGTGTTCCAAAAAGATCTTTCAAATACCTTGTGTGAAGTTCAAGTTTTGGGATAGTTTTATAGCCCGTCATTTGGCTATTTTTGGGCTATATCTCACAAAAATTTGTCGGGTTAACCTGCGAGTACGAGCACCTGACAACTCCGATGTGCGGTTTTTCACAATAAACTATCGTTGTTTTTGTCTGCGAATTTATTTATACTTCAGGATGCTTTCTTTAATGCATTATTAAGTTACGCAGTCACAGGTTTCTGTCTATCGGGTATCTGGCCTCCTAATGCACAGCAAAACATTTCAGGTCACTGTGTTTGCGTCCCATTGCGCCGCGCGTATGCGGAGCGGCAGTACGTGTTCCTTCACATTCGCGCCCTCTTCGAAGAACCTGGCGACCTTGACGTCCTCTGGTCGTCAGGTCGTCAGGTCGTCAGGCTCCATCGTCCAGGACAACGTCGTCTGCGACGTTGTCCTGGACGATGTCCTTGAGGTCGTCCTTGAGATCACCCTAGAGGTCGTCCTAGAGGTTGTCTTAGACGTCGTCCTTAAGGTTGTCCTAAAGGTCTTAGATGTCGTTCTAGAGGACGTCGTTGACGTCATCATCTAAGACGCCGTGGACGACGTTCAGAACGACGTCTAGGACGACCTCACGGACGACCTCTAGGGTGATCTCAGGGGCGACAAGGATTTAGCGTCGTCTAAAGCAGCGGTTCTCAATCATTGATGTTTTGCGGAACCCTCGTGGCTCGGCAGACACGATGGTGGACCCTGTTCAGGGTGAGGGGAAGGGAAATATATCAGCCAATAATGATAATGATTTAATAAATCAATATAACTGAGGGCTAGTGTGAAGTAGACTTTGTTGTCCTGTCCGTTTTTTTTTTTTAAATTTTTCCTAGGTCTTAGGGGTACTATGAATGTAGACTTCTCTCATTTACATGCACGCAAAATACAGCGTTTATTGACGACTTTACTGGTGAGGCATAGAATCGCGGACGCAAAAGGTTCCGTGACCACCATTTGAGAACCACTGGGACGACGCTAAACTTAGCGTCGAGTCTTCCCGCTAAATTTAGCGAAAAGATTGACGTGACGACCTATGCATCAATTCAGTTTCCACGCTAAATATGACGGTGTGGAACGATAAATGTTATCGCATTCAGAGATAATCCCCCTGTGGTTCGTACAATTTATTTGTCCAGCCTTTCCTGTCCTTCCTGTGGGTAAGCGGTATGCAGACGTGAATGCCACATGTGCCTCGGTAGCGTGCTATTTGCGAACGGCGGAGGAACACTGGCAGGTGCACAACGAGAGAGTGGGAGGAGCTTCTGACGCATAAATACTGTTTTTTATTTCTTTTTTTTTTCATGGTACATACACAGTCTCCATTTTGTTTTTGGTTGCGAGTGCAGGACAAGCTTCTTCCACAAAGCCCTCCGCTCTTTCTACTTTATTAGAGCGAACGCTTAGGAGGAGGTGAGTTCCTCACATCCACAGCCACTGCTCCAACGTTCCCTCTGCTAAAATGAAAACAAGAAAAAAAGAAGGAGTTGTGTTTTAAAACTGTGCGTGCTTGTCCGTTTTTTTTCTTTTCCTTTTACTTATTTTAAGTTTTGAGTTTTTTATTGTAAATCCTTCTTTCGCCCTTCTAAGCAAAATGTTTCTTCCCCTCGGAATTTCTGTAACCTGCTCTAGGCAGTGTGCGATACCGGCAAAATAACGCTAAAAAATCAGCCAAAAAAAAAAAGGAAAGGAAATGCTTTTTTCTTTTTTTGGCGAGGGAGTCGTCAGTTTTCCTCTGGTCAAACCTTATTGGCCTTACCCTTACACCGAGTTCCCCCCCCCCCCCCCCCTTTTCCGCCCCCCCCCCCCCCCACCTCTTTCTTGGGGAGCTCCCCGGAGAGGAAGAACACTCGCTTCCAGGACCTACTTCTCCTTCACCTCATATGTGTGCCATGGCGGGTGCTTGCGACAATCGACAGGTGTCGCCCGTGAGTCAGTGCAACGAGAAAAATGAACTGCAGACATTTCGCAAACATTATTACGCGAGACATTTTCAGAGAGTCAATTCCAGACGAAAAAAAAATAAAAATAGCAGTACAAACGGAAACACGCCTGCAGGCAGCAGGAAACACGTAGTAATTAAAAGACTCTCTCGGCGACGGCAATTAAGGCGGTTAATGTGCGCTTGCCCTACAAAATGAACAGAGAAATGCGAAAAAAGAGCTCGGGCACCTTACAATTGTGGAGTCGGAAACAAAAAGAAAGCAGAAGCAAGACGAAGGGACTGATGAAAAAAGAAATATGATCCCCTCACTCGCACAAGTGACAGCAGCTAGGTGCCTTTTTTGACGCTCAAATGCGCTTTAAAAATGCTCCCCAAAACTTGTAGAAAACAAGAAAGAAAAAAGAAACGAACATAAAAGACAAAAGAAGATCTATGTGTTGTCGGCGATGTGTTGTTCTGTGGCCGCAACAGGCGGCAACATTCGAAGGAGCCACAAGACACGACCGTGAAAGCGAAGAAGTTTCAGTGACCGACGACCGCGGACTAGTGGTGCAAAACTATCGATGGTACCATCGATAGTATCGATAGTCGCCAAAAATCTGACTATCGATAGTAAAAAATAAAACAAAGAAGCTATCGATAGTACTATCGATAGCCTACTATCGAAAAACTATCGAGAGCACTATCGATAGTCGACTATCGTACAACTATCGATAGAACTATCGTTTGTCGACTATCGATAGTTCTGCGTCACTATCGATAGTTTTGGAAAAACTTTCGAGAATATCGATAGTCAATTCATCGATAGTTTTGCATCACTACCGCGGACGCAAGAGTCGCCTGGCCGCCGGGCTACATACCGAGCGCCAGCCTGGCTTCACGGTAGCTCTCTGCTTGGGGTGTTGTTTCAACAGTACGAGGGGGGGACGAGGAGGACAATGGAGGTATTTTCTTTTAATTTTTTTGTTAGGGGATTGCCGAACCAGCATCAAACAAGCCTCGTGTACTTTTTCTTTTTCGTTTTGTCTAAACAATTCTTTCTGTCCTTTTTATTTTGTCCTTCTGTTTTTAGTACTTTCTTTGTCTTCGTACATTTTGACATTCGAGACACGAAAGAGTAAGGTGGGAGCTTGCACGTTAATACTGTTCTAGCAATATCACAAGCAAACCGATAGTAATTGCTATTTTAGTACTAGGAAGGAGTAATATGCATAGAGTAATGTTTGCGGTCAAAACTAACAAGATGGCAAAACTAAATTAAGCATAGTCATTTATTTATTCAGCTGCTCCTCTATCTAGAGTTTCATTCTCATTCCCATGTTGCACTGCAAAATGATTTATTTCGAATTATTATTCGCTAGTCGAAATCGTCTTTGTTACTTGCTAATGCGTCTTTTCGGGGGGGGGGGGGGGGGGGGGGGGGGGGAGGCTTAGCTTCAGCCCCCTCCGGGAAATTAAAAACGTTCCGCCTCTGCTCGTGACTCACACCTTACAACACTGATTTTCATAAATTTACTCAGAGGTCGCACGTCGTGCTTTCCTGGCAAAGTATACGAGAAAAACAATACTTCGAGTGATGTGGAAATGCCGATTCCTGAGAACCCACGTTGGGCGCCAGATTTGGCGCCCAACGTGGGTTCTCAGTGTGGTGTGTAAGTTCGTATCGCCCGAAACTTCAAGTTTCTCCTCTCTTTAATCCTTCGTGTGAGAGTCCCCCAGTAGACGGAATTACGTATGCGAGATCCTTGAGCCGCGTCGTATGGGACGCGAGACGCGGAGAAGGTAAGCGAAAGGCCACGCGAACGCTGCCCTTAGCGGCGCGAAACGTCGCCGCGTGACACAGCAGAAGAGTGAGATGGCCCGCGAAGACGCGTTCCCGGCTGGGACGACCTCGTCGGGTCACCTGCGCAACCGGAGCACGAGGTCGTCTTCGACGCGGTTGTGTCGCAGTCACGCGACGCCGATTCCGCGGGCGAAAGCTCTTCCGGAAGTGTGTGTGTGAGGGGTTGCGCGGAAGCCGCGTAAACAACGAGCTGAGGGGAGAGTTTGTTTGTTTGCCAGCGCGGTATGCACCAACGGGTGCCGCAGCGGGTGGCGCAATGGCACCCCTCTGACGCCACGGGAGGCATCGCGAGGAACGATACGTGAGATGCATCGGCAAAGACGGACACGGGTGACCAAAGCCGCCGGCGGTGACACTGACCGCTGCCATGCCACCGTCGGGCAGCAAGATTTGCCAAGCAACAACGTCTACAAAAAAAAAAAAAGGGGGGGGGGGGGATCAAGTAAGTTTTAAAATGACCTTTGTGGTATAAATACTAGATTCTTTCAAATACGTTTATGACAAAAAAAATTTAGATACCTTTTATTAGCCAATAAAATACAATTTTTTATGGTGATACGCTGCACGCGTCATGAGGTGAAGTTATCGAGGATAAGCCTCTTATTTAAATGATTGCAGTGTTAAGTAGCAATTTATAAACTCTAATATTAAAAAAAAGAAAGCTAAATCACTGGAGAAAGTTAGGATTAGCATGTTTGTATACTCTATTTCACCTTATGATGTACTGCAGGAAAGGTTACAAGCGCTGGGTCCTTGCTCTATGGCACATCTCGGCGGCAGCCAACACTATGAGCTTGCTTATCCAGCCTTCGCCGCGGTACAACGTCAGGTGAAACAGACTACTATAATATGGGAATCATACATTGAGAAAGGGCAAACTTCCACCAAGCAACACGCCGTGAAGTTTGTCCGCTTCTTCTGCAAGGGTTATGTTGACCTCAGAACGCCGAGCTCAGAGTGGCTCCGATTGGAAGGATAGTGGGTAGACCCGGAGGCAGCTAGAATCCAGTTCCATACCCACTATCCTTCAATCAGAGCTCGCCGTTCTGACGTCACCACAACCCCCTGCGAAAGAAGCAGACGAACTTGCGCTCCGCATAAGTTGTTGTTAAAGTCGCCGAGAGCTTAAAGAAGCGTAGTAGAGTGTGGCGATTCCGGAGCAGCTTATCACCGCTCCGCATTAGCAGGCGAGAACGCCGCGGACCGAATCACGAGGCAAGGAGCGTGAACACTGGACTTGGAAGTTGGCGGCCTCCCTTTTTCATTGCGTTCATCGATGTGCGAATAATAATAGTAGCCGTATTTACCATATAAATATGATGGGAGTTGAGGAGAAAAAGCTATCTTAGCAGCTTGACTGGTCCTCAGCCCCGTCAGGTACACAGCGGTTGCGAAAGCACACACAATAAATTATATAAAGGAAACAAAACAAAACAATAAAGGCAAAGAGCAAACTGTAAACACGTACGAGGGAATCAGTGTAGTCAGATAATTACTTTGATAGAAAAATATCTCCTAATATCAAAGCAAGGAGCAAACAAAAAAGAAAAACACCTTCGAGGGAGTCAGTGTGACCACATAATTACTTTGATAGAAAATGTCTCTTAATATCACACATGCTATAGGATTCTTTATCGAAATTAGACCGGATCTTTTTGTTCAGAAACGTTGTCAGTGTTTTTTTTAATCATCTGCATTCAGCCAGTAGGCCAGGACTGCTCGTACGGTCGTACATCGTACAAAGGACGCGGTGATCTCTACAGACATGGCGACAGATTTATCTGCGAGCACACCTCAAGCATCTTCGAAGAACGTTGGCTTCCTACATGCTTCGAACATGTTGACAGACACCTTTTGTACGAGCAACTTGACAGCTGACCATCATACAAGAAAGTAAAACGCCTCGGACACCAGAGAGTTTTAGGAAACCGTTTTTGCCCATCCGATACGGTACGATGGGCCCTCCGGTACGAACTGCGCATGCGCGAGACTTCTGCGGTCGCGCATGCGCAGTTCGTACCGGAGGGCCCGTCGCACCGTATCGGACGTGCAAAAACGGTTTCCTAAAACTCCGTAACGTCTGCAGACTGTTTTTTGTATTCGATGCGACCGGGGCGACACAACACGTTGCACGACGCGTTCCGCATGGTCCGCTCTCTTCCCACGGCGCGAGAATCACGAGCGCAACCGGAATCTTATCGGGGCATTTGAGGTCGAGGGGGAGAAACGTTCTCGCCGAAACGCAGTTCTTGTTGACGCGGCTGGCATTGATTCCGCGTGAGGCATTGCGATGTCCGTCGTGGTGCCTGGCGTAACGCCGACCGGACTCACTCGAATGTCCGCCCAAGTGCCGCGGCCGGAAGCAAAAAGGTGTGCTCGTTGCTGTTTTGCCCGTGGCGCTCCTTTTGGCGGCGTGAAGAGAGAGAGAGATCTCGCAGGGCGAGACTCCAGAATCCGTTCGCTTCTCCCCGATGCGTTTGTCGACCAACAACAGGAGGGCAGGTCGGAAAAAAGTTGATAGACTTCTATTTGCTCGAGGAAATCAATGCTTCTCACTTTTACTGGATACACTCTGCAGGTTGCTTCTAAACAATATTCGAGCGTAAAAAAAGAAAAAAAAGAAGAAGAAGTTGTGTAAAAAAATAAAGAACGGAGTACACTGAGACTTTTCACAAATCTGCCTATATGTGGTACGCGGTTACTAGTATACTCAAATGCAATGAAAGTAGGGTTCAAGAGAAATTGTAGGTTTTGAAGATAATTTTTGTTTTTCTTATGCGTATTGCGTATGGCCCGTGGCGGGGTTAAACGCCGTTATGAGTGGGAGACATCTCGTCTGGGCCGACTGCCTTGTCTTCTTTTAAGGAGTTTAAATAGTTTTTTTTATTCCCTCTAGTGTGATTATGACGGAAAGCATGGAATCAGAAAATTTTGATGGTTACTGTTTTTAAGAAATCTTGATTGAAAATAATCATTGAAACAGTTAGCTTTAATAGCATTGTCAGTTCTGACTGTGCCTCTACTTGTAATGCTGGGAAGTTCTAGAGCACTGCACGGGCCCGGGCCAGCCCGGGCCGGGCCGGGCTTGGGCCGGGTATTTTCTCGGGCCCGGCGCGGGCTGGGCTCGGGCCTGGACAAAAATGTTTTCGGGCCGCGCCGGCCCGGGCCGGCCCGATTCGTTCCTGGGCAGTCGTATGCCGTAAATCATATATTGTTGAGAAAAAAAAGTTTGCTCATTCATCTTTGAGGTTCATTGAAAACAAAAACAGGCGAAGTGCAAAGTCACTACTGCGCCGTTCACAATAACAAAAAGGCGTCTTGCTGTTAGAAAGCGTTCAAGCGGATAAAAGAAAACGTATGCACTCCACCAGCATAGGGGGAGAGTGCGGGCAAGAAAACGAGGGCACCCCTGTCGCAGGGTACAACATGATCGTATTTTCCCTCTGCTTTTCAAACTAAAAAAAGAAGAAAAAACGTTACCTCGATTTTGTACTTTCTGCGGGGGCCTTACTATGCCACCAAAAACAAGGTAACGTACCCTAGATAATTTTTTTGTTTATTTACGCAGCCTTTTGAAGATGCACATGCGAGGTTGTGATTGTCAGTTCTTTTCTTCTAGAATCTTTCTGGGTTCAGAATGACCAATAAAATCGACCTATGTCCTGCCCGTGTTACCAACCTTCTAATAAGAAAGAGACACTTGACGAGTCCATCTTTCCAGAGAAACTTTTCTTGTATTATCATTTATTTTCTGTACTGCCACCTTCTGTCCCGGTGGCAGCAATGGAAGGTGCTACGCCAATATCGACAATAGGCGATCTTGGCATCACCTACGCTCTACAAACTTGTTGAGAAGAAGAAGAATAAAACTTTATAGACAGCTGCGGACTCCAGAAAGTCGGTGCCCAAAGGACATGTTCAATTTCGTTCGTTCAAAGACCGGGACGTCTCATCTCAGTCGTCACAAATACAAGGTTTCATCGAACAGCGCGAGCATTTCTTATTTTTTATCTCCTCAACGCCCGAAACCTCCCGTGCCCGCGGGCGTAAAGGAGAAAGTGACAACCGCGGTGCGCGGAAGGTATCCATGCTGAAGTTCGTCTGCTCTCAGTTCGAGGAGATAGAAGCTCCGCTGGAGTCAAGGAAAAATCCAGTGATGGAAAGCGTCAACAGGACAACACTCAACGAGTTAATCGAGTTTCTGCAACCATTTAAAGATGCTAGCGACGCACTCGAGGAGGAAAAACGTCCGACACTTCCTCTGGTTGTGCTTTCCACTTCCGCGTTAAAGAATAACCTTGAACGTGCTCCGGTGTCTGCAGTAGAGGCAGTGGAAATCGAGAGGATCAAGGTCAGTGTTCGTCATTTCCTGGGCACAAAGTAGAACATTTTTCTCCTCCACAAGACCACCACATTTTTCTAGCCTCAGTTCCGCCAACTCCACATGTTGCCCGAGGACGAGCTCCTTGAAGTCTACGCGCACATCAAAGAGCTACTTGTCCGTGTCACTGAAGCAATGACCCAAGGTGAAGATGAGACTGACGATGACGTTTGAGATCCCGCTTCGAAAAGAAGGTGCCTGGGTTTGTTTCAAGAATGGTGTGACGCGGAGGATGACAAGGTGGCCACCGACAAATTGAAGGAGTATCTGCACGGCAAGAAGAATTGCTCCAGCTCAGGAGTGTTTGAGCTTTGCGACTTCTGGAAAGCGCACGAGAAGGAATCCCCGAAACTGTCCTTTTTATCCAAACGCATCCTGTGCATGGACCCTGAGTGCTAGCAGCGAACGGAACCTTAGCGCGGAGGGCTACGTCATGCAAACAAGGCGGGCCTGCCCGAAGAAAGAGTCAATGGACAATTTATTGTTTCTCGACGAAAACAAAATGTAGGAAGGAACGTTATCTGTGAAACGAATTGAATGGAACAACGAAAAGTACAATATCTGTTCAAAGAGATTATAAATAAAAAATTATCTTTTGTTGTCTCAAGAATTCTCGGTGTTCCATGACTTCAAAGACTGTCGCAAATGATATGCATCTTCCACCCATATTCTCGAAAATGCCTCTTCTAAGTCGGCATGTTTAGGTGTAAAAAAAAAAAAAAAATCTCGGTCTCCATTTTCCGGCTTGGGCCGGGCTCGGGCTTATATATTTTAAAAATTTACCGGGCTCGGGCCGGGCCCGGGCCGTTTCTCTACCAGACCCGGTCGGGCCGGGCCAAGAAATTAAAAATTTTTGTCGGGATCGGGCCGGGTTGGGCCGGGCCTAGAAATTCCGGGCCGTGTAGTGCTCTACTCGAAACTCCTGTTCTTTCTTTCCGTGTTTTCTTAAGATAGCTCCAGAATGCTTTGGAGTTGGTGCTGGTATCCTTTGCCAAACCAGAAAAATAATCTTCCTTGACCGTACATATATGGTACTCTTATAAACGAAACCTAGCTCTTTAAGACTCCTCTCAAGGTTTTCAGAAGTTTTTTTTTTACACCGTATATACTTGATATACAAATGTGAGCGTCGTTTAACTATTTTTTTCTTACTTTATAATTCATCCATGGCTTATCGGGTTTTGGCTTGTCCTTTACATGTTTACAAGGAATCTGTTTATCAACAAGCTTTGAGAGCATATTTCTAAAATCAGCCCACAGTGATTCGGCATCATAAGTCGATGACTTAGCCATAAACATATCTAATTCGACCCCTAGTCGATTTATAACTTCATTGTAATTGGCCTTACTGCACACTTACACTTTTTAATATCGTAGTTGGCAGGGATTAACTGGGGCAGGACGAACCTGGCAGTAACTATCTTATGATCTGTTATTCCGGGTAGAACACTCACAGATTGGACCACATTTGTGTCATTACATAGCATTAAATCTGAAATATTGGCTCCTCTACAGACAGACAAAACGCACTGCTTAATGCCATACGTACTGGTTAAATAAAAAAATGCTGAAGAAACACCACTAGATGGTCTACTTCTGTCCCATGTTAAATTCGGCAAATTAAATTCCCCAGATAAAATAACACGATCGTCAGAGAGAGTGGACAAGATAGACTCTAATGACTTGACAGCCTCAACACTGGCCCCAGGAGAACGATAAAAAGAACACAATGGCATGGTGCCCATTTCTGGAGTACTTAGTCTACACCATAGAGATTCTGCGTCGTTACATTGAATATTAATTTCTGTGCTATGGATTCTTTGACCATTATATACACCTCTCCTTCACTTGAATTTCTATCTTTTCTATAGACACGATAATCACACGGAAATAGTTCGGCATTTTTAATTGAAGTTTCCAACCATGACTAAGTTGCAAAAACGAGATCGGGATTAAAAATCTGCAGGAGCCCATTGAAGTCATCCATTTTATTTTTTATGCTTTGACAGTTGATCAGAAAGACGCTGCATTCTGTCACGGTTTTCAATGCGGACACAGGTCGTCATTGCTTATTCAATTTTTTTTTAACAGATTCTGTGATGTCATCCCATCCATAGGCGTCACTACTTATGAATAGCTTAACATGTACGTACCAGCGAAACCTTGTTCTGGCCGTTTTGTTTTCGTGTTTTTCCAACCGTTCATAGCCGACGTCGTATTTCCCTGACACGAGGTGAAAAATCCCTGGAGACGCCGTAATTACTGCCTTTAAGTTTCCTACCGTTACTAATAATTGTTTCAGTGTCCTTCTAAGACGCGAAATTTACTTTTATCGGACGAATGTCGTTAGGTCGATACTTCCCGATCCTGTGGGCTCTCTGAATTTCCCTGACCGCTAACGGCAATCTCTTCTGGCAGAGGCCCCTAATCAGGTTTACAGACGATTCCCAACTCTCGCGTGGCTCCCGATCTTTAATGCTATAAAATACATGGTTTAACCTTCTACCACGGTTTTCCAAGTCATCTAGTTTCTTAACCATATCATCTGTAGTTCCTGACAAGATCTGGACCTGGTTATTTACTCGCGCCGTGTCGCGATCTGTATTTTCAAAAGTTTGCATTCTTGATTCTAATGATTCAGTTTTAGATCCAAACTCACTAATCAGGCTTTCCAACCTTGTTTGTCTTGTTTCGGTGTCATCTAGCTTACTCAAGATAGCAATTTGAACATTCTGTAGTCGCCCTAGAATGATAGCGATATCAGTGTCAGGGCCATGGTTTTCCTCGACATCGCCCGCTAGAGTAAACAAGTTTATGACAAGCACTTTCATAGACAGAATAAATTTGCGTACTCTTTGTGGGAAAGGCAGCAACAATAAAAATCTATCGTTACTACGGTAGCAGGGTGCATTTGCCCTTACCTGTAGAAAACAGAATTGTCTGACTAAGCACATGTTGTCGCGATCGCTGCCACTGAAGCCCACTGAAGCCGGACCTCTCGGGCATAGTCCTTTTGTTTCCCCCGTACAGGATGTCAGCTGACGCTCCCGAACGGATGTGATGTAAATTGGCGTCTCAGAAATGCTGAGCAGTCCAACGACGACCAGTGTGTTGAATGCGGTCGTCGGAGATTCCCCGGCGATCATCAGGCTCGTGCCGCAGCGGGGTCGTTTCCATGACGGTGTCGTTTCCGAGGTGGCAGCTCCCAAAAAGCAGCAGCTGTAGAAGACAGACTGGTTTCATTAAGCCCATGTGTCGCGATCGCTGCCACCTTTCCCGCTCCCTTCCCTCGGAGGTCCATTCGCATTCGTCTGACTGTTCATGAATATCGCGCATTTGGACAGGATATTCTTACTGTGGCCAGATCTCGTACTTTGTGACTGACACCTGTGTGTTCTTCCGCCTACTTCTGCGCTGATTCAAACACACTTGTTCGCAGCAAGACACCTTCTCCGTACTGTGCACGAAGTATTTGATAAATGCCAGTGCCAAACACACCCTTATAAGAAGAAAAAAAGAATCATTGAACGATGCTGTTTCTTCTTTCAAAGCACAAGTATAAGGCAGCTATTGTTTCTCGCGCTGCAGTCACAAATAAGCTGACGTAACACGTTCACAGGAGCGATAGCGACCTCGTACAAAAAGTGCTGAGAAGACAGTGGACCAATATAAGTTTCAAGATAATAGGAGTGCAGATAATATTTGAATCGATTTGCAACTTTCCGAGAACGTCCATGCCTCAGCTTACATTTACGCTAAATGATTTCTCGGGTAAATCAAGGATTAAAACGTTTGGCACGATTAACCCTCTTCTAATTAGGTATCATTCGGCCTAAAATAATTGACAATTTTAGGTTCCTGCCACTGAAACTCTCGTCGTCTGCACAGCCAAACAAACCAAAATATATCATTCCATTTGAAAAAAAAAAAAAAAAAAAGACAAAAACTGTAACACATCAGATGCTTCAGATACCTTAATACTTCGGAAGCGCAAACCTTTTGGCTTGTGACGTGGAATGCGATCACGTTGATTGCCTTCGAATTAACATATGTGGATTCTTACAAGTTACAAACGGGTCAAACAGTGTTTTGTGCTACCCAGTTGTACTCAGTGGCGCAACTTGTGCGTTTGGTTGTTATGAAGTGCAACATACACCAACTCAACTCTCTGGCGTCATGACACTGCGGTGGCGCTGCTGTCGGCACTGCGCATGCGCACAAGCTCCACTTCACTTAAATATGCGCACGCGCAGTGCCCACACCTGTTGTATAGACAAAAGGTGACTTGTTTTTAAACAGTGTCTAAATAAAATGTTGGCAATATTTTATACATACTATCCCTACTTCAAATGTGGTTCACTGAATCTCAGGCAGGGCCGGTGCACACCATAGGTGACCGGCGTTTGGCAGCAGCCACAAAGCACTCTGGTTTGGTTACTTCGAGTTACTATTAACTAAACAGACTTTATGTCAGCCTAAATGACATTTTGGTGTCTCTCTCGATTACTTCGTGTTATTATACAACCAGTTGGTCTATTAATTTTGTTCGCAGTTCAGATTATTATTACTCTTTTGGCTACTTGGAGTTACTTTTGACCCAATAACTTTTCAATTCGGCCTAATTGACATTTTGATCAGGGTTGGGTAGAAGTACTTAAAAATGTATTTGGAAATACAAATACTGGGATACATTAATATAGTAGTTAAAATACTGATACTGAAATATATCTGTAAAAATGTATCGCGATACGTAACGGAAATACATTACAAATAGAGGCAAAAAGTCTCTGAAAATACAAATAGAGGAACACATTTTAGAGAGGGCAGAAATAGAAATACAGAAGTACTGATACTGCAATACATTTTTCACATTTGTTTGGGACGTCAACTGAAATGAAGCTTGAAGTTTGAAGTGGAAGTTTTTGATCCCGAAATTACTTTTCCGTGAGCTTGGTACTTTGGCTTGAAGGTCGTGGTTTCGGACGACGAAGAGTCTTCAATGGACTAAAAAAAACGTTCCATCAAGGACTGACGGCGGTCCCTTCCCTGAGATCTTCTCTGTCTGACGAGGGATGCGAAAAGACATCGACCTTTGAATAAATTCTCTGTCACCCTCAATCCCATCAAAACGTCACCACTCCCCTGTCCAATAAGGACGCCCCCTGTCAGCATTGATCACATGACGTTACGGTGGAATGAACTGGTATTCTTTATCCGTCGGTGTGGCCTTGAACATGAAACTTCATCACGCTGCTATATGAAAGGACAATACGTATTTTCGTTGTGGGTTACCTCGTTGAAGATCGTGCAGGCAGTACCATTTGGAATTTTAGAGAATAGCGGACCACCTGAAGCCAGTGGCGTACCAACTTGTTTTTGAGTGGGGGGGGGGGGAGGGGGGGGAGGGTAAACCAGAACCCCCCCCCCCCCCCCCCTTCCTGGGGCCGGGGGGCGGTGCCCTTGGTATACCTTGGGCGCCGCCGGCCAGTGTTTGCCCTGCCCAGTGGCGGCAAAACACATGCCTTGCTTTTGATCCCCCACTGTGAGAACTGGGGGCGCAAGCGCCCCCCTTGTCCCCCCACCCCCCCCCCCCCCCCCCCCCGGTTGGTACGCCCATGCCTGAAGCATCCTGGAACACATATCTTATCTTCTGTTACGGTTGAAAAAAACGATACGGTGGCATTCCTGTTGTGAAGGTCCTTCCTCATGGATTGCAATCCTCAAGTTTCACCTAGCACCGTCAAAACAGAGATCTCGTGGATTGCGACCTGATATTGCCGGCACAGGTGCGAGCTCTCCAATAAACAGCGCGTTCGAGATGAATCGCCGTTGTACGAAGTCTGGGTCTGCACAGCGAGGCCACGTCTGGCCTCCTTCCTGGGTTTCGGATCACCAGAGCAGCGGGTCACGTTCACGTCGGCTAATGGCGTACCCTTGAGCCGTGCAATATTACGGGCGCAGCCGCAGACGCATTCGAATGTGTGTTGAACTTCACTGCTTGAGTCATATCCTACCGTTTCAAGTAAACCACCGCCAGGCTCGTGCTGCCACGGTCTGTGACTCCGCTTTGCCGGCTGGGTGTACTGTGTACGCTAAGGCAAGAGAGATGTTTATAAGCGGACATTGGATGCCAGCAAACAATGACTCAAGAAACCCCTCTAAAGACCTGCGGCAGAAGGTGCTCTGATTCCACTCCTGGCACGCCACCTGCAGGTTCGAGTCCCCGACTACGCAACACTTCTCAGAAGAGAAAAGAGGAAGCATAGAAAACTATTTTGGAGAATCGGAAGGAACTCTGGTCAGCATAGTAACAATGACCCAGCATCTCCTTAACCCTAATGCCCCGAGAAGTAAAAAAAAAAAAAAAATGCATTCGGACTTTTTTTTTTGGGGGGGGGGGGGGGGTCAGTTTTTTTAAAGAAATGTAACGAAATACATTTCATCCTGATTGTATCGCGATACAAAGAACCATTCCAAATATATTTCGATAGAAGAATACAGATACGGGTGAAAAATATGTATCGCGATACAGAAATACAGATACGAAATGTATTTCTGAAATACTATCGCGATACGTTAGTATCGCGATACTGTTCAACTATGATTTTGATGACTCTTTTGAAAACTTTGAATTAGTATTCAGCAAACTGATTTATTACGAGCCTAATCGACATTACGAATACTCTTTTTATTACCTGAATCACTGTTGACAAATGAACTTTAGTTCATCGGGTCGTTCAGGTGACTCTTTTGATTACTTCGAGTTATTATACCACCAACTTATGTATTATGACCTAAATTACCATTAATATGACTCTTTTGGTGACTTTAAGTTACTTTGACCCAACGGACTTTAATTAGGCCCAATTGACATTCTGATGACTCTTCTTATTACTTTGAGCTAACATTCAACAATATGATTTACCTATCCCCGAGGCAATTAACCTTTGCGTCTCCCAACTATAATTTCCATCAGAGCTAGGCACTTTTACGTCACCGCATGCTTTCATCGCTTCCTCTGCCTGAGTTTCTCTTCGTATGAATATACTCCGATACAATTACTAGGTTTTCGTCGGCATGTATTTTGCACGAAACGCTCTCGACATCCACTGTTACGCGCTCGGATACACACCCTCGCGCGTCGCCGTCTTTCCGCACATCTTGTCTCACGTTGGCGGTAGGAGTTCCCACATTTCCTTCTGGGTGTAACCCGGCTGGGCACTAGAAAGTCTTAATTAGATTAAATGAAGCAACCTTATTTGAAAAAAAAAAAAAAGGCCAGGGTACTTTCCTCTAGTTGTTCAGTGGGAACCCGCCGGGGCTTTTTCATTCTAAACGAGTCAGTGTGAAATGTTTTTTAAAACGGTTTCCACGAAGCACGGTGCAAACAGTTGTCGTCGCCACGCCTGGAATACGAATCACCATCGATCTAAATATTATCGCGAACGAGCTTGACTCATGCGCCATATTTTTCCCTCTTTCTATTTGATGTGCTTTCCAGAAGTAATTTACCCGTGTCATTTAATCGTTGCTCGGCTCTACATACTCGTCGGCTACTATACATATCCGTGATACTTATCAACTTCACAAGAGTGACGAAATATTTCTGCTTTTTGCTGCGAAATCCGCGAAGCTCATTGTTTTCGGTCGTATTTGGTCGGCTCGTATCAATCCTGCCTAATGCACCGCTTGACCTATTTCAAGCGTGACGCCCGAACCAGTTTAAGAAATATCTCTAATAACGTTTGATTGCTCACTTTGATTTCGCTGACGCCAGTCTCCGAAAGGCCAAAGATATTCTGAGTGTTCCGCCGTAATTGATCTTCCAATGACCTCTACTCAGTGACAGACTATGAGCACTAGTGCTCTGTTTCCAACACGCGCTAGTCGCCTTCTGTCGTGCTTTCACAGCGCGTGCGACCGAGCGTTATTAAAGGAAGAAAGCTCGCACTGGAAGGTGGACCGTTGTCACAGAAATAACAACAACTGCCCACCCACACGTAAAACATTGTATTCAACCTTTTCTATACTCTTGAGTGCCACCAACTAGGAAGAAAAATATGGGCTACAATTTTCGATTCCAGCACTCAACTTAAAACGGTATCTTCAGGATCAAGTACCGTGTCGTCGCTGTTTTCATGGTATACCGTCAAAGCGTTCGCTCGCCAGTTTATTGACCTTTTTGTGAATGCTACTAATTCAATTTAAACACACAGGTTGTCTTTATAATCTGGATTTTATGCAAAAAACTTTGCTCTCGGATGTAAAAAAAAAAATAAAAGCCTCACTCGTAGGCCAAGGCAACGTTAAAGCATGCATAGCCAATGGATAAGCCTACAAAAAGAAATTGTTTTTAGCCGTATTCAATTATACGTACTCATAATTGGGCGTCGATAATTGTAACAAGCGAGATTCACATAGTGACGGTGTGGGAATCGGACCCCGGACCGTGCGATCCACAGCTCGACGCCCTTGTTCGGCGACACAAAAAAATATAAAAAAGACGAAGTTTTTTTTAAATTTTAATTTAAAAATACCCCCCATTTTGTACTAAACTCTAATAAAAGTTACTACAAAAAGAGTTTTTTTTTTCGTTGGTTTTTACGTTTCTAGTAACGTTGAAACGTACGTATCCTGATTCAGTTACCAAAGCAGCCGTCTGGCGGCGCGTCGAGCGACGCTGGGCGAGTCGTGGTGAGTGAAGGGGGGTATTGTTCGTGCATGCGGCGTCTATGAGCAGTTCCGTAACTGAGGTAATCTGATATAGTACCAACAGATAGCAAAGCAAGCTCATGACGTCAAGACTTAGCGCACGCAGCCAACAGATAGATTAGCGGGACCGACAAACATCTTCCTCTCGCGATTAATTCAGTTACCACAAAGGGCTTCTCAAAATCCGAGAGCGCGAAGAAAAAATGCATTACACGCAGATTCGGAAAAAGTATAGGACCCGTAGAAATTTCTCATTAAAGCATATACGCCCCAAGCGCTCCACTCCTGATTAAATTTGAACTTCTCCGGTCGTTATTATAAACCTTGTGAGTGCAGTAGTGTGTCGTGTGCTACGTATCCGAAACCACCCAGCTCGCCATTACCAAGCATTATATTGTATCAGAATGATCGCCCCAAGAGACGCAGCCGACGCTACGAGAAGATGGGAATAATCAGACAGCATCAAAAGGGCACCATCATGCTGTTCGTCATGTTTCTGTACCTGTTCTATTGTCGCTGAACCAATCATAAGCGAAAGGGCGCAGTGCCTTGCGCTTTTGATGCTGCTCGATTGGTCCCATTAGCTGGTAGCTTCGGCTGCATCCAACGTTACTAGAACCACTCAGCTGGGAAACTGCCATAGAGACTGCTCTGATTAAGTGGCCCCAATCTGTCCACCAGAACCGAGCTAATGGCGAACACAACGGCGCCATTTCTGCCGCAGCGGCCACTCGAGGAACTGCACATTACTTCTATTTTGGCTTTAATCGGCCATTTCGGCGCCGAAACAGATACAGCGGAAGAGGTTACAGGGGTGGCACCCCCGTCTCCCCCAGCGGACGCGCCGCGAATTTGTACCGAAGTTAAAATGCACCTAGGTCGGGACGCGCTACCTGAAAGGACCGCTGAGGCATGGTTGTATAAAAACAATATTAATTGTTGCGCAAAACCTTGCAAACTAAAGATTATAAGAACACCACGCGCCCTTCATTTTGTACTAAACTCCAAAAAAAATTTTATAAAAAAAGGAGTCTTTTTTGTTTGCTTTTACGCAAAAACATGCTTTCTAAAAGCTCAAGGTGACCACAGTACAGAAAATGATAAAGAGTGGCGCTGTTGTCGTATTTAGCTCGGTCTCGGTGGACGCCAGCGGCCAGGTTTCGACGGCGAGTTTCCCAACTGAGTGTTCTAGCAACGTTGGCTGCATCTCAACTTACATAAGCTGAAACGAAGTATAAGCGGATGGCTCCTGCTTGGTGTAGTGACACATAACCGTTTGAATATCAAAAGTAATTAACTACACGCGCTAGTCATTACCGCGAAAAGTAATCTCGCAGCGCAGTTTCGTTGCGGTAGTGCATCATGACTGCCACACTCGGGAGCCAGTCAACACGTCGAGTGTCTGACGACTCGAACGGCAGCGAGGTCTGGGCGTGCACGAAAGTCCGCAAGCGCAGACGAGAGCGAAGCTCACGCCTCTGGGCTTTTGAAGGCACTGGATCACGATTGTTTGGCCGCGTGATCTCGCAGTGAGCGGCTCGAGCACTCGCTTTGTTCGAGTCTCGAGACTCGATAAAGCGAACTATGACGGACGTCCGCGAGGGCGTGTTCGTGTGGCCGCTTCTTTGTAACGTAACTGCGCCGCTGAGACGAATCTGAAGAGGACAGTCAGAGGACCACGGGGTTGCCGTACTTTCTCGGTTATGACTATACGTGATTTTATACCCAGAGGACAACGAGGTCATAGCTGTAGTGGCACGGGCCCGTGGCTTCGTCTGCACTCTAAGATATCTGGTGCGTCTCCTTTCGAGCAAGGCACTTGGGAGAGCCAATCACTGCAAGGTACGGAGGGTGCTCGGCCAATGACGAGGCTGATAGTATTTGTGAAGACTGAATTTATTACAAGCAATCGAACCTGTTTTTGAACCGTTATTTCGCTTACTGCGGCCACTTTTTGAATTTCGCAGGCAGGAAAATGAACATCGTCAGCGCTCTTGAAGCAATCAACTTTTAGCCCCTCCTCAAGGATGATGTTCAGAAGATGGCAAGGATTTTTGAAATGCAGAGCACGAAAATTCGTGTGCGACTGATGCATGTCCCTGTGGAGCTTATGCATGTAGGAAGCATAGTCATGAGCACAACGCGCATACCTCGCTGAGCGGGATTTGGCACGTTTTTGAAGAGCGTCTTGGTATCAGCGACCCAATAGACACGACATTGCACTTTTGTAGAATTTGTAAGTGTGCCATAAAAGTCTGGCGGCCAGGTAGCTCGTCATCACGGAATGTTACTAACACTACCAATGCTGGACCACCACGGATCTCCGGCGCTTCGTCGATGGTTAGAGATATCGGGCGGTTCTTGGGCGCTCTCGGCCGCCTCGAGGTCGTGCTTGTAGACCTGGTAGCTATTTTCGCTACATTTGAGCGCTTGACGGCATTGTCCGTGCGGCTGGGCACTTGTCCCCGAACAGGCCACCAAGAGGCCCGTCCGTTATGGTGTGGAGGAATCCCCGCTTGGCAAAGTGCTCGACGGAACTTGCGCGATATATCATCAGCGTCCTCTCTACTGAAATTCCTCTAGAGAGCCTTGACGGGACGAATGACCTATGCTAAGAACCGTATTTTTTGAATTTAGTTGAGAAGCCGTTTCATATACAAAACATTAAAAGTTCAGGTGTTCACGATTCTGCAGATCAATTTGTCCGAAAAAGTATATAGTTAAAACTAAATACACTCACCTGTCTCGAGACGCGGTTTCTTCAGCTAAATGTGTTAATTTGAATTTAGGTGCTTTGCAATGCGGGGCGCATGCACCCTTTCCATTTTGTTGCGCTTATTTGGATTCAGCGGAACTTGCAGACAATGATTTCGTTGCTGGCAGTCGCTTCAAAATCTGGGAATTCCTTGGCGTAATCACCAGGGAGATTTCGCTTCCTGCCCATGGCGCGGATATGCTGAAAATAACTGAATGAATCTCGAATATATGTCGTCAGCACGGATGGCAAGGAAACACGCGCAATGGTTTAATCTTGTAAGCAGTGAGAGAGTGCAGGCGAGCTGGTAATTAATCGACATCTTGTAAACCCTGAGATGGGGAACGATAAAAAAAACGTCGTCCGTTTTCTTATCATTCCCCATCTCAGGGCTTACAAGATGTCGTTTAATCTTCTACGAAAAGATCGACGAAGAAAGCAAAATCTCGAGAAAAAACATATTTAGGTGGAAAATTCCAAGTGAACTGGAGAGGACTCGAGATGTGTTTAACCATGGTTCGGCTACTGTTGTCTGGTGGATGCTAAATTTTCGCGGAAATAAGCAAAAAAAAAAAAAAAAAAAAAAAATCCCGATACTTTGTAAAGCTTAGAAACCCGATTGAAACAAACGAAAGTAGAAAAAAAAAAAAGAAGAAAAGTTCTTTCTGTATCCCAGGGAGAGATGTAGGCTAGCTTTGCCGGAGTTTTTCGGGTAATTACAACTTCCAAAATTTTTCGTTTTTTGGATAAATTCGAATCAGCAATATTTTTACCGGCGAGCGTTTATCGGAGTTTATCGGATTTATCGGAAAACGAGAAGCCCTAGACATCACTTACGGGCTCAACTGGGCGGGCTGGTAGTGTAGCGAGCGCCACCGAGCGTACGCGCCACGAAACGGCGCCAGGCGTTCTGGAAGCTTGTCAACTGACTTCGATCTACGTTGCTCCACGGTGTGTGAACGCGACGCCGATGCCACACGACTTCGCCGCGACGTGGGGCAGCTATCGCTGTGACTGGGTGCACTGTAAACTAAAACGGGACTGTTTTTATTTTTCAGTTTGTAGTTTTCCAAAAACTAGAAAATAAAGGAGACGATCGACAGCGAAGATGGGAGAAGACAATCCGTGCTGTTTGCATGGCTGATATCGTCCCTGAAAATAGACGAGCGCGCCGCAACGTCCACGTTTTTTTCTTAGAAGCGTGCACGCTTCTTTTGCCGTTCACGGCATTTGCTGTGTCCTGTATATACAGCCCTCTAGACGACAAAAACAATGCGGCCTTCAAGGTATTCCATGTCCCTTTTACCGAAGGCGAAGTGTTCATTCTTCAAGAACCGGCGGATTTTTAAAGATTTGGAAGAAGCAAGGCAGCCATTACCACAAGTAGCGGACAACACTGCAGGAGCACGACGCTTCGAATCCTGACGCCACTCTATTCCCTCTGCGCAAGAAGGTTAGCAGACATGGGTAGGGCATGTCGTCATTTATTTAAAACCTAATGATAAAAAAAAAAAATAAACAACGTAAACAAGATGAACGTAAACATCAACACGATTTGGTAAACACCAAGAGGTCGAGACACGCAAGTCACGTGTAAACAAAACCTTTTTTTTTTCTTTACGTTGCGTTGCATTACTGCGTTTGCTCCGTACGGTCACGAGCAGACGCACGGGGCATTCAGGGCGGCTTGGCGGCGAAACGGAAGTGTGTGGCGTCACGCGTTGCCGTCACGGGGTTTTGCTGAGTGAGCGGCTGCAAAAATGGCGCCGGTTGTCCTTCGTTTTCGTTTCACCGGTTTGGTCCTCGTGCATTCCATTCAGAATTTTGTGGTAACATGCAATGATTAGTGATCTTATGACGCTCACCGACCGAACTGAGAAAGCGATGGGTTTCGTTCCTCAATCGCCGTCGCGGCAATGACAACCCCATCGAAGAGGATCGGAGTATTCTGCGACCCTGTGCACTTCAAAGCAGGTGACAAGAGCGTGTCGAAGGATATGTAGAGCCAGACTTCTTCAGTGACAGTTCACATACGTTGGCTTCTATTCCGAGACACTCCGCCTACCCGCAGGTGAAGAAAAAACGCATCTGGGACGTTCGGGTGATGGAGGCGAATTTAATTGTTACTTACACAAGTACATCGGGCGCCAGCATGAGATGCTCGCCCTGCCCAATCAGCACGACACATGTACAGCGCTAAAATACACATGGAAAGAAAGAAGAGGAGTACTAAATTACAACAAGAAAGGAAACTGACGCGCAGGACGCGTAGTTGTCGGCCGGCTAAACGTCTAAAACCGAGCCAAGTTGTCAACATATGCAAAGTGTGAAACCAAGTTGCGTATTTTCAGCCAGTCACGATATCTTTTATTCAGCCGCACGTTTGCTCCGCTCTGACTTGGGGACATCTATTAAGTTAATCGGTACGTACGGGAGGTCAGACGCAATCGGCGCTCGATGTTTGCTCCGTTCATCAAGAGCATAACGATGATCGTGGGTAAACACCGAGTTTCCAGCAAATACGATCAGAAGCGGAAACGCCACGCATGCTTGCTCTCGTTGAGCGCCGCCGGGAACTCCAAACGTTTTGTCTAGGTGGGCGGATTGGGGACCTGTTGCAGTCCCGAGTGCCGGAAATTAGGTAAGACAATAGAAACGAGGAAATACTAAATAAATAAGCCTAAATAAACATTTAAATACGGATCTTTTATCTAGAGCGCGCATTCAAAGAGAAATGTAAGGTGGACAAATACATGTAATTTATTTTTAAGTGCAATATTTTACTACTTGGGATATTACAAAATAATTTTAACTCCGAGAGCTCATAGTTGTTTTTGGCCGAATATGTTTCGATCGAATGACCTGAAGTTTCTCCAAGCATTTCACTACTGCAATATGCCTCAACGAAAACCCATCTGAACTCGTAAAGGTTGTTCTCAAGCTTCCACTTGTCCATATCTAAGCTAATTTCAATCTAGCTATATTTATGAATATGACCTCAGAAAGTTCATTGCCCACACGGGGATGGCAAGTAAACGATGCATTTGACGTAAAATTAAGCCTATAGAGATGCGCAGCTATACCTAATCGAGGGGATTTATAAATCGTCTTGCTAATGCAAATAGTATTCTTTACGAAGTCTTAAATTTGAAAGAATTAAGAAGACAATTACGAATGATGAACGTAGGTTGTCAGGACATCTTTAACCACAGTTTAATTTTGAAAATTTTACTGTAGTGTAGATATAAACATTCGCAAAGTTCCCGTTTCCTTTTACGCACACAACGCACGCGCGTGCTCCACCCCACTTTAAAAATTGGCTTTTCTCGTAAGAGTGACTACAATATTTGTACTTCTCGGAGTGCTCCTTGGTCGCGGCCGGGTTAGTCCCGCTGAGTGCGCTTCTTACCGAGCACCGGTGCACTGCGGAGAAGCAACAGCCATGGAAACGAGCTTCGCGAGTGTTGCTTCTCCGCAGGGCACCGATGCTGGCCAAGAAGCGCGCTCAACGGGGCTAACCCGCCGTGGTCAACACTTCGAAAAAATACGAATATCAGAGTTCACCTCGATGCGAATATCGAATAGCGTATTATTCGGAACTACTACTCTAAAATTCGAATATTCGCACAACACTACAGTTTTCTCTTATTCTTTCTGACATCTGCGTTTCGCGCTTTTGCTGCGTGTCGCGGAGCCGATTTTTTTTTTTTTAATTTCTTATGAGCGCTTATTTTTTGGCGTTGGTAGCCGCGGATGGCGGACCGGGCGTCCCCGGACAAACCGCGGCCATCAGCGTGCCGGCTGAAACGCCACCGCTGGCCGGTGTTTGGAGATCCCTGCCGTAAACCATCAACAACCTCGAGCATCATGGAAAGAGTTTGAGCTGCGAGAGGGTTTGTTTTGCTTCGGCGCGGGGGAGTGAGAATGCGCGAGAAAGGGGCGAGCGTCAAGAGGGTATGGCTTGCGGGAGCTATACGAGGCTGATGACGTCACGGCCTCTCTATGACTTCTGACCTCCTTGCCTCTGCGCAAGACGCAGACAAACTTGCTCTCTCTGCAGCTACAGAAAGGCAGAAGACGTGTCCACCCACTATGTCCTGCATGAGAGCTCCCCGCCGTGAGGTCACTGCACCTCTGCCCAAAAAGCAGACGAGCATACTCTCCGTATAGTCTCGCGGGACTTTTGCGCGAACGGTGCTCACTTTTTGGATGCCTCTATCTAATTTTTTTTATAGATTGCCTCGCACTAAGCTGCTACACACACAAAAAAAATATTTATCTACGTTATGAATCTCAACATAGCACTTTGGGTCAAGGCGTGTTTATATAAGGACTTGCAATTTATTTAAATAAACGCAACTTGTTCCGGGGATTACGCACTTTATTTCCGACGTCTTCCAGTATTCAGATTCATGATCGATTATATTTTTTATTTGTATGATTGACGATGAGGGTTGCCTCAGCCCAGTTGTACAGTACAAACGTCTCGCGGTGCACTCGTAGGTATGGATACTGTACACCTTTCCAACGTTTTTCACCCGGGAACAAAATGACGAGTCGCTGTGATGTGGACTCATGCGGGGCGCTCGATATTTCGCAAAAGGGAGGTTTGCGTATGCTCAGAACTCATTTTTTCTGCCCAGTGGACCAAGATGGCCAGCGCGAACCCTAGCGAAAACTCTTATTTGTAAGAGAAATTTCTTAGTCCAATAAACTTATATTATCAAATAAGATCACATAAGAGCATATACAAGAGTATAAAAGAAGTTATAAGACAACGATCAAAAGTTTCTTATAACTTCTTTTATAATATTATGTTGGCCTTATATGTTCGTAAACGACTCTTATTCTCTCTTATATGATTTTATCTGAGCATATGTGTGTATTGTACCAAAATATTTCTTATACACACAAGACTTTTTTTTACTAAGCAAAGCGATTAGTGCAATGGTTTATGAACCATACCAATATGTTTACAAATGTGGAACTCAGCAATCTCAACAACCCGGCACGCATCATAAACACGAACGTTGAAAATGACATCGGCCAGATGCCCTTTTCTGGAATAGTCTATACATGGTCTGTTCGTGACGTCATCGTGGTCATTCCTATTCATGGCTTGTACCTGACGTCATGGTCTCGTGCTGGTGGTTATTCTGGGTCACTTCTACTTGGAGTGGAAAGAACTATTTTTACCCAAATAAATCAGATTTATTTGGTTCAAGTCCGACATATTTCTTTTAACATTATTTAAATGAAATTGCTATTTAAAAGATTTATGTTTCTTTTTTTTTAATCAGATTATTTTGATTTACGTCATATCGGAAGCTTAAAATAATGTGAGTGTTTACCACCAGATAAATTTTCCAACATGTCAGATTGACTGATCAATCTGCCCGATCACTGACAGCAGCTTGGAAGAAATGATTACTGTTAATGTTAAGTACAGTTTAACAGCAACTTTTATTGCTGCAATTCCCGCATTACTGAACAAAAATAGCTTCATTTTTTAGACAGTTACAAAAACATATTTTTTTTTTCAGGTTCTGACTTGATTGGAATAGGACAACACTTTCCTAGTTTTTTTTTTTTTTTGTTTTTCTTTCTGATTTTTTTTTTAATAGGACGTTGCGTAGTTCACGAACGGAATGGAAGGTAGAAATCAAGCTCAACGCTCCGATTCGCTTGGAAGAGCACTTCTTTTCGCTCGTGTTTAGCCTGATATAAATCTTTCTTCCTTGGTAATTCTTTGATTTAAATACGAAAGAAATTGAAATGCACCATAGTAAGCATGAACTATTAAACAAACGGTAAATAAAATTAAAATAAAATTGGCAGCTGGTCAACGGCAGCCAGCCTGCTTTGCCTAACCTTCGCAATATTTTCGGAATTATTTTTGTGGGAAAGGTTCGATTTATATCATCGAACCTGCTCTAGTTCATATCACGATTTAGATCATAATGATTTTTATTCTCCACCTAGTTGCCGCTTGTCCTTACCTAGAAAACCAAATTCGCTTGTGCGAAACACACGCTACGAAAGGTATACGCGCTCAGCATTTGCTGGGACGTAGGTGCTAAAGCCAGTAGTCGGTGCAAGCCATGTACTCAAACCGAAGCGAACTGGACTTTTCGAACCGTATAGACTATACTTCGTTTCATCTTATGTTGTACCGCAGCGAAGGCTAGACGCGCGAGATCCTAGCGTTGGCAGCCGCTCTTAAGTCACGGGAGCTTGTGCCGCCGAGATATGCCCTAGAGCAAGGAACTCGCGCTTGTAGCCTTTCCTGCGGTACATCAAAAAGTGAAACACAGTATAGTATAGACCTTTCCGAAAAAAAGGGTCCTGGCCGGTTCTGTTTTCAGTGTCCGTGAGTATGGAGCGTGCGTGATTTGCTCGCTTTCCGAAGCGACGAAAAAATGCGCGTGCTGGGCTGTTGAGGTCGCACATTGGGCTGAGGAATTGTCAGTAATGGAGCTACTGTCAGTGCTTGAAGCCTCCCGTAAGTTGAGGGGGGTCCCTACAAGAAGGGAGGAGGGTGGGGGGGGGGGGGGGGGTTCTGACGAAATGTATTAGATGCACATAAAATAAAACCGACGGCTGACTATGTCCCCGCCGTAACCTGCGACCCTCAAATTGATAATCCCCAAATCTCACATCCCTGAAAACAAGCTATTTTATTGCAAGATATGATTTTGATTTCACTAATCATGGGGCTGTGGAGGAGGGTCCCAGACCATCCGTTAAAATCAGTGGGGGGTCCCAGACCCCCTGAGACCCCCCATACTTTAAGCCCTGGCCTACCGTCGACTTTTCACGATTGGTCAGACACTCGGAATGACGTCTTGACTATGGTGCCTTCTACGTTCATTAAATAAGAGGAATGTCAGAATACCGACTTTGACGGTGTTGGTTCAAAGACGCGATGGTTCCGAGCTTCCACCCTGATTTTCAGACGCACCGTCGAAATTGCCGCTGGCAATTGATAATCCTGGTCTTGACGTCACAGATAGGAACGATAAGAGGGAGCCACCGAAACACATCGTCGCCAATAGAAGCTTTACACACGCGCCAAATTACAGCCGCCATTGCTGACCTTCTCTTGTCTTACGGAGATGCCGAGCAACTGAAACGGTAGTTGACGAACCTCTACAAAGGCCGATGCTTTAGAAAAGGACACAGTTGAATCTAATATGGCAATAACCTGGCCTGCTATGGTAATGATGAAGGGAAATAAACGAAACAAGAGGAAACAAAAAACTGAAGGTCAGTTATGGCGGCGTCCATGCACAGCTGCTGCAAAGCGTCTATAGAAGCTGACACAAGCCAACACCGCCTAGGATTTTCAAAGCCTCCGCATCGCCTCCTCTTTCTTCATGAAACGTCATCAGACTCGGATCGTGCTAACTCGGCTATTGGGCCGGAGTCCGGCCTTCGACGCGCTGATTGAACACGAGCCCCGGCCGAACACTGACGCAACATTCGTGCCCAATCTCAAGACCCGACCGATCTGACCGGGACGGCAGTGCGATCACGGCGCGGAGGCCTTATGCTTATCTAGGTGGTGTAGCACAAACCCGAGTCTCACGAGTAGCAAAGCGGTACGAGCTTAGCCCTGCAACGTGGCATGCTTTCACGAGAAGTAGTGCGAGGCAACGTCGTGCAAAGCAGGCACATTCTAAAGGCTTGTTCACAGATACAGCGGAGCGGTATAGACGCTTTCAGGCAGCTGTGCATGGACGCCACCATAACCGACCTTCAGTTTTCATTCGCTCTTATTCCATTCGCTCCACTTTATAATTACCACAGCAGGACAGGTTATTGCCGTTTTGGATGTTGCTGCGTCCTTCTCCCTGGCATAGGCCGTTGTGGAGGCTTGTCAATGTCTGCTTCAGTGGCTCCGCATTTCGGTAAGACAAGAGAAGGTCGGCTATGGCAGCTCAATCTGGCGCGTGTTGAAAGCGTCTATAAGCAGAGCGCTGACTTTGCGCTCAGCGCGTGCTGACGGGAGCGTTCACCAAATTCGTACTGCACCGTCAAGACTGTTGGTCGTGGCATACGATAAGTAGCTGACGACACGTGAACAGCGCTGTATCGGAGCTCCACCATGCGTGTGGGAACCGCCCTTAGCTTGTTCGCTCTCCCCACGCTGCAGAGAGCTCTCCAGAGGGAGCAAATATATAGGAAATATTGCGGAGTTCTAGCTGCCATGATACGACGCGAAACTCACTTCCGGCTAGGTAATTTCTCGCTGCCTTTCAAATCACATTATCTGCAAAAAGCTTAGATTTTCAGTTCCATTTTTTTTTTTTGTATAGGCCTTTTTTTTTGTTTTTTTGCTGTGTGTGTGTGTTTTGAATATCCGCCGGCTGGGGGGAAGATGCCGCAGTATTGCGGAAATGGCTGCTCAAGTTCCTTTCCTGTAAATCTCCAGAAAACGGGGGACGCCGTCGAGCTCTTTCTTTCACTGACAAGCTCGTCGAGATTTCCCGCTCAAAATACTACAATTATGTGCAAAAAGAGGGATCGGTGGCCGAGCGTGTAGCGCACAGCAGGTCGGAGCACGTGGAGTGAAAGCTCGCGCTGCGGAACCCAGGATCCTGGGCTCAATCCCCACCCCTGCACGTTTCGATTTGTCTATCTATGCTGGAACGCAAACTAAATGATTTAGAAAACTGCATCGGGCACTGATTGGCTATCCTCTCGGGTCACGTGACATGACGTTGAAATGTAGTTTTTCCCTATGCAGTTCGAGCTGTGCTCATAAAATGATGCAGTTGGCGGTGACGTCAAAATTTCGCCACGATGCACTTTGACGATGCAGTTAACTGAGTGGTCGAGACGAAGCCGGAGATCAAACTGCATCGTAAAAGATGGCGACCCTTACATATGCATCTCTACTGTTGGGTTCGCAAACGGATCGAGTTTTTAGAGATCACCGGGATGCTTTCGAGGCTATAGCGATGCGAGGTTTGTGGGCGAATACCCGCTGACCAAAGGGTGACTCGCTGGCTGTGCGACCAGCTTCGCGGAAAGCTGCAGCGGCGTCGCGAAAGGCCCCGTGTGCTGACGGTCGAACTACAAGTCCACGCAGCTTTAAGCTTCTACGCCGCTGGCGGCTTCCAGGGAACCGTCGGGAGCGACGAAAGCAATGGTGTTCACCAGTGCTCTGTGAGTCGCAAACTTGTTGATGTCTCCAACGCTATAATCGATTGCCTGGGATCGAAGTGGCTGTGTTTCCAGCGGACTCAAGCAGAGAAGGCGCTCAAAAAAAGGAAGTTCTTCGAGCGATGCAAGTTCAGCGGCGTGATCGATAAATATTCTAAATACTCTTACACGATTCAACACGATTGTGTTTTCATTTGAGTGCACCCAATATAAGCAATTTGGCTGAGCGAAAAGCCAAGCAAGCAACGGAAACAGGCTTAAGTTTAGCTAGTTGGTTCATACTTCACGTAGAGAAAGAGAGAGATATATTTCATATTAAAGCAACTACTTCAGGTAAGGCCAGCTGAACTAGAATGAACATGCACATAAAGAAAAGACCATAACACCGTGGGACTAACAACTGATTTTCTTTTTCCTCCTCTTCTACTACGAACCCAACTTGAGGGAAATATTCTCTTTTCTTCTTTTTTGCTTCCTACTTCACCAAAAATTTAACCCCCGAAGGAACATTTTTTTTCTCGTGCATCACGAGAGTAGTTGCACTAACGCAGTCAAACAAAGTCAAAAAGTCAAATTTGTCGTTAGTTATTTATACAGCATGCGGTTAGTCTGCCAGAACATGGCGACATTGTAGATAAGCAATTTAGCCAGTGCAGTACAACCGCCAGCCTGGGGGTCTTTAACGTGCGTCACGCAGTAGTCATACACGACCACACGCCGATACGATGCTCATCCAGATCGAAACGGGCAGGGGCGGGGATTGAACCCAGGGTCCCTGGGTTCTGCAGCGTGAACTTTCGCTCCACGTGCTCCGAGCTGGTTTGCGCTAAAGTCACTGGATCCTGGGAAAGTAACGCCAAGCTCCCCGTGTGGTCGCCATCTTGGTCCGTGAAATGAGCAATTTCTCCTTGACCCCTCCGTTCTTGGTGATCCGATCTAGATTCGCTGGTGACGGGCAGCTTTATGGAGTGGTTTTTTGTATACCGAGATATTGCTAACCACACACCGGCGAAACAAGCCTACACCTTCGTACCACCACCAGATGCCGTGTCGACGCTTGGAGGCACTGAAAAATAAGTTTACTGTCTTGAAATGCGCAAAAAGAACAATGTAATTGTAAGAGATCCATGAAGATGGGCATGATTATTAAGTGGATCGCATATGAAGTGCAAAAGACCCTTATATTGGCGAAAAACGCTTCCAGTACGATGTTGCTCCATGGTGATCTTGGCGCGACTGGTTTAGAACGACCCCCTGGAAGCTTCGAAGATTTAAATGGACCAAGATGGCGATTTCCATGGCAACGTAGGCCGATTAGCCAATCGCCTTGCGAGGTTTGGGTCGTCTGTATGTCAGTATTCGTTTGTGTCCGGCTAGCAGGTAGGGAAGGCAATGGCGCTACTTTCCCAGGATCCAGTGACTTTAGTTTGCGCTAGCCCACTCGGCGATTCTCAGAAATTCCCTGTAGGGAGAAAAAAGAAAGATGTAGTTTCAACTCAATCGCCACAGTTTGGCGACGTCACCGGACACGTCACGGTGCAGTTCTCTTCCGATGTAGTTTGTCGGCGATGGAGATTAGGCTCTTCCCACCGGAAACGTCACGACGCAGTTTCTCCCCCGCTTTTTTCAGCACAAACAGACAGCATTTTACCAGCATGCGGTCGTGTGTCAGTATTGCGTGGTGTACGTTAAAGACCCCAGGCTGGCGGTTGTACCGCACCGTCTAAATTTCTTATCTACAGCTGAAACACCAGACGCGCATTGAGGCTAACTTTTGACTGTCTAAACATACAGACAACAAAATTGTTATCCGCAGTATGCATCTCATCTTCTCAAAGAAAATAAACGCTTTATTTTAAGAAATTGCGTGTTTCAGGTTCTGCAAAAGATCGCGGTCGCCCTGCGTTTTGACGAGCCTTCATCGGCACGCGGCCGCCATCGAAGGAGCACATTAGAGTCACTAGAGCATACCGGAGATCGTAGCAGTAATATTTGACCCCTTTCGGAGATGTCTAGAAAAAAAAAAAAAAACCACAAAAGAAAACAACAACACAGTCGTATTCCGATTTAGCCATCAAACCGTCGATTATGTACCCTGAGGAACTTAACCCGAGGCTGGGGCAGAAGGAGTAAAATAGTTTTGACAGTGGTAGAAAAAGAAACAGGGACAGACAACATCTCTTGCTTAACTGAACAATGTATTTAATCATCTTTATATACACAGATCCACAACGCCACCGGTTATAAGTTAGGGTTATCAAAAAGGCAATTATCTCTACAAGTCGGAAAGAAAGGTAAAGGAAACAAAAACAGAAACAGGTGTGCTGTGATGTCGTATTATCAGAGAATATGATAAAACTTGAAAGCATTTGCCAAAATGTTCGATGTAGGTAGAGTTTTCAGTTAAGATTTTAAATTAAGTAAACTCACACCTTTTCAGACTGGTTCGAGTCGAGGGCGAAAAAACCCAAGGGACAACTAAGTCGGTCCTATGCGAAAAATGACATAGCCCATGAAATACCTTTGGCTTGTGGTTTTCAGTACGTAGGACAAACTTCGAGGTGTATCAATTACAAACTAAAGATAACATCCAGGTAACGTCGTGCGCTAAAATTTTTGCATTTATCACCACCGCTATAGGGTTACGTTCACGGACTTTCAGCTTTCTAGGAGGCGTAGTTTTTCTATGTCGGCCAAAAAGCCGGATGCCATTTTCTCTATCGATCCTGGTAGTTCCAAAAAACTTTTGCGACTTTAATCCTTTTTTTTTTTTTTTTAAGGAAGAATGAGCTTGTTTTGGTTGTCCATTTGTGAGTCAAACCTGTCTACTAGAAGTCGGGGTGCCAAATGCACGGCCAACTTTGCGGCATTGTACGTCAAGTTTCAATCAATGTGATTTTTTTTTTATAAAGAATGAGATGGCTTTAGTTGTCTTTTTGTTAGCCTAGACTGTTTAGTAGAGGTAGGGGTGCGAAATGCTGGGTCAACCTTGCAGCTTTGTTTGCGTGCCATGTTTAAAATCATTGTGTGTGTGAGAGAGAAGTGTTGAAAAGAAAGGAAGCCTGGAACTTAGATTGTGTGTGTCTGTGTGTGTGCGTGTGTGTGTGTGTGTTTTATTTGTAATTTTGTTAGAAGCAAAGCAGTCCAGAACTTTCTGTTTATTCTGAGGTCGGTTCTGAAGTTTGTTTTGTTTTTTCTTTTGTGATGTGGGTAAAAGTTCTGTGCGTGTCCTTGAAGAAAACAGGACGTCCAACTGTTTGCTGGTGTTGGGGATCTGTGTTTCTAGGGAGAGTGATCAAATAAAATCTTTAGCACACATAGAGACGATGTCTGTCCTTGCTTTTTTTTTTTTATCTACCACTGTAAAATTTTTTTTCCTCCTGCTCCAGTCTCGAGTTAAATTTATAATGTTAAAATTCCACCGGATCGCCTGCATACTGACTGTATTTTCTTCGATCATAAGCAGCATTTCGTTCTATAAGGGACGTGGCGGACGCCAATTCCAGTCTAAGACTTCCAGGCACGCGATGCCGCGTCTAGCGTCGCTACATCCTCATTTTGTACCGTTTCTCCCCCTCTTTTCTTGTTCCTTTCTAAGCTCTTGTAACCGGCAAAGTCTTCTCGAAGCGCGTCGAAGTCCTCTCTCCTGCATCTACAGTTTCTTTCCTTCGTATTTTTTTTTCTTTTACAGTTGTGTGTCGAGCGAAGTCTGCGGTACAGGTCAACTCTTTTCGACCATGGGTTGCCGTGACGAATCCCGGAGAAAAGCTCACCGGAGAAAAGCTCACCGGAGAAAAGCTCACCGGAGATAAGCTCACCGGAGAAAAGCTCACCGCAAAACCGGCGGATGCGGAGAAAAGCTCACCGGCCATGAGCGTATGCGCAGAAAAGCTCACCGATATTTTTTCTTCTTTTTATATGGAGGCTGTTGGATCGTGCGTAACATATATCAATTTAATATCATTAAAATTCGCCACCTTTGTAAAAAATAACATGTCCTCTTTTGTAATATTTGTTAAGCTTAATGGGTATATTGCTCCCAAATTAATAATTGCGGGCCAGTGTTTTTTGTGCCTTACTCGCTAGGCAACGAATGCCTAACTAAAATCTTTATGAACTTGAAGAACAGGAAAAAGTAAAAAAAACGTAATGATGACTGCCTAAAACCTAAAAGTCAAAGGTGTAAATTCCGAAAATCCAAAAGTGCACGCGCAACACCGCGGTGCCTGAAATTCTCTTTGAAGCTTTTGTTAACATTTGAAAATAGGATAAAACAGTCAATAGGATATCGAGGCTTCTTTCTTCCACGGACATGCACGCTTTCTAATCATTCGTGCTGGTGTTTCCACACGTTCCCTTTGTGTGATAGTGTCCTTCTATGATGCGCCACCCATGACCTTCAGAGGTGCACACTGTCTCCGTTGTTGTTCGTGAGCTATATACGAACTAGTCATTTGTAAGGTAGGTAGCGAATTGGGCGAGTTGGTAAACATATACATGATGAAAACCGCTCAAACGACGACGACGGAGTGAAGACAACAAACACGACACGACGAAGCTGTTCTCGCAACTAAAGGTTTGTTAGTGAAATTAAAAGAAAGAAAACAACGTAGCCGACACTGATTACATTAGCAAACATCTAATTACCTATTAGGCACTACACAATATTTGGACCTCAAGCGATTCACACACCGCTATTCATATTAGCTCGCAAAAAACAAACCTCTTTATCTGACAGAGATACCGACGGCGCAAGCTGTCAATAAATTGTTGCCTTTTTTACCGGTGTACGACGTTCTGATTTTATACTTGCGGCTTCATTAATTTACAAAATGGGTGATTACTAATTTCTGAGGAATTAGTAAATATGCCCAATGAACCTCAAGAATATTACAAAAACGAGGACATATTTTAATGAAGTGACGAACGCGAATTGTGTTAAATTGCCACGTTTTACGCAGAATCAAGCTAAACTAAAAAAAAATATCAGTGAGCTTTTCTCCGCATCTGCCGGTTTTGCGGTGAGCTTTTCTCCGGTGAGCTTATCTCCGGTGAGCTTTTCTCCGGTGAGCTTTTCTCCGGTGAGCTTTTCTCCGCCGCCCTGCCGTGACATGCTTTACCTCTCAAGGCTAAATCAAAGTCAGCTTCAGCAAAAATTTCATTCATACTTTTGCGCCGAGAACCTGAGGAAGAGGAGCGCACAAGAGCCAACACCCCCTAGATACGAAAGCCCAAGTGCTGAACTTTCCTGCGTCACTGATGAAGGCCACGGTAGGGTAGACATTGGACACGACTACGGTGTCAGCGGACGGTGAGGAGTCGTGTTCTCACTGGTTGCACACGACTGCTACCGAACGGTGCCGCCGTAGTCGTGTACGATCTCTGGCCAAAGGTGGCCTTCCTTAGTGACCCATGAAAATTTAGCTGAGGCTTTCTTATCTAGGAGGTGTTACGAGGGCGCGTGGGGACTTCAGAACGGCGAGCTCTGGTTGGAATGATTAGGGGGAAGACCTAAAGCTTGCTGCTGCCTCTTTCTTCACGGCACTTGGCGAACGCGTTTCAATTCGAGTTCCAAACACCGGACACCGGCGTTCGGCATTCGAACGCGTTCGGCGAGTGCAGTCGATACAAAGGCTACCTTTGTCTCCATGGCACTCGTCGAGGCGTTCGAATGCGAAAGACCAACACTGGACGCCAGTGTTCCGCGTTCTAAGGCGTTCGACGAGTGCAGCGGAGACAAATGCAGCTAGGTTTAGGTCTACCCACAAATCGTTCCAACCAGACCTCGACGTTCTAATGTCCCTGCGCGCTCTCGTCTTCTCCACCTTAATTTCTCGGCACATAAACTCTCTTTTTTTATGTTTGATGATGCCGTTGCCCGGGTTTGTTTTCAGAGCCCTCGAGTAAGAATCGGATGGCTCGTGCCTCAAAGCTCTGATAAGGGACGATGAGAGACTGGGACTCGCGAATCACTGTGGTCGACCAGGCTGTAGATGATAGTAACGGTCGCGGTCGACCTGCAGGTAGGCTTGACGGACCAAGATTTCCAGATCATAAACCTTTCGGTGGTTCATTTTGAGGGATTTTCACACGCACACGCACAAACAAAAACACATATATACATACACGTGCACAAGCACACGCACGCACGCATGCACACACACACAAACACGTACAAAGACAAGCTCACATAAACACAAGATACCCTACGAGCACAGACACAGACCCATATACATGCAGAGAGATAAACGCACACACATAGACATATAGACACGCACACGCGAAATCAGAGACACTAGGAAATTATACACACGGACAGATACGCATGCACACAGACACCAATCTACCGTCAGCTGCAAGAATACTTTTCCAACCTAAAGGAAAGTACCTTGTTGTGGAACTCAGTATTCGGGTGTGTATGTACACGACTTGTAGGAACGTCCCATCAGCGACCATTGCGGTGACCTTGCTGCTGAGCGCGTGCCGTCCACAGCATGTGCACATTCCGCCCCACCGCATTTGTTTTGTTGGAGAACAGGTAGTAACGAATCTTGGAGAAAAGCTCACCGGACAAATGCTCAATGGACAAAAACTTGCCCGTTTCTTCACAGACCTGGACAAAGGCTCACCGCTTTAGGAACAAATAAAAGCACGGTGAGATGACGTCACTCGTGCAAGTCATGTGTACGATTGTGAAGAGACGCTTTATGTCATAAGCGTTGAACAAAAGCGAGCCGAGAAGGCGCCTAGCCGAGGAAAACTCCCATGCCGTATACAACACCTGTTCATGGCGCGCCTTTTCATTGTCGGTCTGAGAGCTAGGCGCAGCCAACGTTCTCCACGCGAAAGTTCAGCGTCCGTCGCTGCTTGACACTGGAGAGTTTCAGCAAAGCATATACGCTGCGGATTAGGGGCCCTTCGGGCACGCGCACAACCACGGAGTTCTGAAATAGCGTATCCAAAAGCGGTGCTTACCCAAAGCAATGGTCGCCGCTGCACATGCGCCGAGCCCGGACCGTATTTTGCCTTGCCGCGTGGCGACGACGTTATTTGTTTGATTACGCAATGTTAAAACCCTCATTTAGACTGGCTTGTGCGTACGCAGTACGCAAGAGCTAGTCTATTTGGATTTTTCGAAGAGTCGTCCGTCCGTCGGCGACGAACTGCACGATGAGTAAGGCCTAGTGGTGAGCAGATCGCAGCGGTGACGGACATTGCGGGTGGCGAACATTTTTACTGTGCACACGAACCTGCAACTGCACGGCGATCTTGCTCGATTGCGCTAGGTACTGGAAAAAATTGCCGAGCTGTATCTTACGTAACTTCACGTATCACTGAACTTTGTGAGCAAGACGTCGCCCATGCTGCCAATAGAGGCAACCACCATGTTGAAACTGGTGCTCTGCATAGGCCCCAAATTCAACGAAAACTTCTCGCAAGAGTCCCGCAAAACTCGCTGGCCTGCTACGCAAAATCCCCAGTGTGGCGTGTTTACACAATACGATAGCATTTCTGTTGCGTTCTGTACATGCGCATTCACGATTTGCTATTTCCTTACGGCCCACTAACACGACAACAGACAGTTTTAGTGGGCTTATGACCCACTAAAACTGTGTATGTTCACTGGATCTTTGAGACAGAACAACGATGTCAAATAAAGATTTGTCCACTCGCTAATAACTTGACGTTTGCTCTTTTTTTTTTCCTGAGTGATAGTGGTGGGAAATTCTTCACGATATTGTTTATATGACGACGAACACTTCTTAAGTTGCGATCCAAGAGTTGTAGCGTCGTGTTCTTCTTTGGTGAGCTTGAACTGGTGTCGTGACAACCCGCATTCGACGAGGCAATGTGGGCTGGTGCAGGCACGCTCTTGTTCCTCCCCGTTCAAGAAATAAAAGCACCCGGCATGTTTGTGAACTTTTAACACAGTGCAAACGGGCTATGGCCGGTTTGCAGGCAAATTCTCCATGGGTAGTATATGCTTAGCGTTCCATCCAACTCATCCCAGCAAACGTAATCCTTGCCGGTCGTTTTCTTTGATTCTCGCCCAACACGACCTTCCCCAGAAATAACTTCACGTGCCGCTACTAAAGTTCACGATTGCGATTGATTTCACTTTTCATTTCGAGCCTGTTCACCCTCCTTCGGCGCTCAAAATCGGACTTGAATAAACAAAGGGAGGAAGGAACGTGCTCTCAAAATGCCTTTTGCCTCTCGGATGCCTTCATGCGCGCTTTGCTTGGGTTGATGTCATCTGATCATTTTGTTGCGAACGCTTTTGTTTCCTTTTTTTTTTTTTTTTTTTTTTCCGGAGCGCGTTAAGGCGCGTTTCCCGGCTTGAGCTCTTGGCATTGACAGTGCTAAGACGACATTTTGTTATAGGCTATTTTTTTTGTGTGTGTATTTTTACCGAAGACGCGCGCGGTCGGATTGGGTATTACGAAAATTGGCATCACCCTAAGCAAAAGGACATTGAGGCACCCTACTTGCGGCTATTTTAACTGCTGCACGGAAGCGATATCCGCATTCATCTGCAAACCGGCTCAGTGTGTTTTAACTTAAGATTCAAACAGACAAAAGGCCAAATCAAATGAAAACATTTTTTTAATTCTTGGCTCGTTAATACCGTCTGTTCAGTAATTTTCATTGGATGTTTTTGAACTTACTTTCACGGATGCCCGTTTAGACACCCATCCTAATAGATTCTAATACCACAAGAAAGCTTGGGAGGGAACCTGCTGTGACAGCTCTGTGTCCTAGCCACTATAGGGGCCGTCGATTTCTCAGAAGTCGCTACCAACTGACCGACGAACTTCGCACGGCTCAGAAATCATTGTCCAGACGCCGCGCACAGCGCTAGCGTCGCCGGGCGAAATTCGTCGTTCGCAGCATAATCGCTTCATGGGATCCTTTAGAAGCCGGCACATTGTCACGTAACAATATGTAGGGAAATACGTTGATACAATACAGGTGCCCATCTCGTATTGTCTGCTTAAAAGGCTTAAAATCCGAGCTCAAACATATTTGGGGTTTTTATGTGCCAAACCAACGACGGACATCTGGCGCGCCCCAGCGGAGGACTGGGGATTAGTTTCGACCACCTGGGGATCTTTTGACGTGCAACCGATAGCTCGGTTACACGGCGCCTTCATTGCAATGAGCCTCCGTCAGATGGCGGGCACCTTGGCCGGGATTCGAACCCGCCGCCTGCGGATCCGTAGGCCGGTGCTTTGCTCGGAGTCATCTTGGCGGCTAAAATATGAGCTCTGGAACACGTTTTATCTCCGTATAACCAGACCGAAGGTTTTGCAGCACTTGCGGTATAAAATATTCAGTCGAGTCTCGTGAGTACGAAACCCGTTAATTCGAACTTCATTATAACGAATCGTTGTACAAAGTTTCCGGGGTTGAATTACGTAGATACGTGCATTTTTGTCTCGTTCGTAATGGATAACTCACGTTATGGACGATTTTTTTTTATTCTTGAGGGGGGGGGGGGGGGGTTGTATTAAGTAGACATCACTATATCTATTAGGCATGGCTACTTATTAGCATTGTCAGAAATATTTCATAGGCGCAGAAGTGATTCAGGGTTACTCGGTAGATGGCGACAGTGGTGTTCTCTCGTCGTAAGTGGTCCCAAGCGGTTGGAGCGCACTTGATCGCACATTTTTCGATTAATCGCAGAACACGCACTCCGAGCATGTGTTGGTCTAGACTCTAGACCAACACATGCTCGGAGTGCGTGTCTCTAGAGGGATGCTCCAGCGCTGGACGTGAACTCGGCTCAGCTCGAATCGAACGGGTGCTGCGTCATGTGTTCGGTGAGGACTTGGATCCGATCACGCGCTCCGTGCCGAAATAAATGGCGGCCGCCAGGCCGCCATTTATTATTATTTATTTATTTTGAAAAAGGTCCATTGCCACGAAGTTTCTGCGTCACTATAGGAGTGTTCGCCTTTTAGCCACTGAGCCACAGGCCTCCTGCGTTGCCCAGGGGGCGCGGCGAAAAGGGACTTGTTAGGACTTATTTAGGACAGTATAAACTTGAGCGTCTCAAACTGTCACATATGTATAGACGCGTGCCTGCTTTGCTGCGGAACGCGAGATCAAGCGGAAAATACACAGATACAACAAAAGTGCGATCGCCGTCGAAGCACAGGTCGAAGCTAAAACCCTAAGAGCGAGAGCCAAGAGACGCCGTTTTACGCGTTCCAAAGCAAGAATGAATAAATAAATAAATAAATAAAGAAGGCGTTGCGACGCTAGACGGTTAAACGTCACCACCCAGATATAAGAGCCGCGTGTCTTAGCCGTGGTGGTATGAATTTAGCACTTTCGATTGTTTTGAGGCGTCGAATCTAGCCGATTTCGGACGTCGAAATATGCTTTTTTTTTTTCGTTCTTCAGCACCACACGGAAAAAAAAAAAAAAAGCTCGGCCAATGTGCCATAAGTAGTGCGTGGCCCGATCGGGTGAGTTTGTACTACCCAAAATGAGGGCGCCACAATTTGCTCAAAGCTTCAGCGCAGGAGGCATATGTGTGTGTGTGTAGGCGTTGTGAAAGAGGAGTGGGGGGGAGGAGAGACCAATTGTGTACGCGCACGGGGCGCTTTGGTCACTGGCTCTGGAGGCCTAGGCACGACCGTCGGCCTTCTGATTGGCTGAGCTGGTTAAAGGAGGACCAATCATTGGTCTTCTCACTGCATTGCGGGGCAGGCACAGGCGCACGCGCAAAAGCCTCTGAGAGCAGAACAGAGCGCTGGAAATAAATAATTAAGTTTCGTCACCCTGAGCAAAAGACGGAGAGCGAAGAACCAACATCACCTAGAAAAATCAAGGCCCGAGAATTCCGTCCCCTACCTCCATGAACGCCATCGCGCTAGGAGGACGCCAACTCAGCAATTGGACCCGAGCGCAATGACGAACGCCCTTCGACGTGTTGATTGGACACGAGGTCGTGCCGAGCGCTGACGCTGCACTCGCCTCCAATCAGTAGCTGCGTTCGATTTACTTGCAACTCCTGCACCGGTGCAAAAAAGTGTAGGGCAGTCAGTCTACCGTATTTACTCGAGTAATAGCGGCACTATTTAAGAACAAGGCGCTTGCGTCTACTTTCCCGCAAAACACATATACAACCAATCATCGCGTTGCGCATAAATTACATAGCGAATAACTAGATCGAGAACACGATTCTCCATACCAATGCAATCTTCACAGATGGTATCTTTGCGCGAAGGCGTTATCTCTATCCTGTAAACCTCTGGAATCATGCTGTCGATTGCGGTGATTGGCAATTCGCGTGCTCCACAGAAAAGCGAACCCTCAGGTTTTCTTCCTAAACAGTGCGGCTATTACTCGAGTAAATACGGTACTTCAGGTATGTGTATTGAGATACGACCGTAAGTACACCGCCCTGCACTTTTCTGCACCGGTGCAGGATGTGCAAGTAAATCGAAAGCAGCTAGTGTCTTCGCTCAACTCTTGTGATGACGTAAACCTTCTAGTGCAGAGACTTTGATTACTAAGGGTGCTGTTGGAAGGCCCCGGCGAGCCACACCTTTCCAGTCGATTGGCTCACTCGAAGCTCTATGCCTGTGTAGTCACTGAGACAAGTTGCGTAACTCCCCGAGGAAACAACACACTATGTACCAACGCACACATGGACTTTATTGCGGTATTTTCTCGCAGCTGCCGCGTGAAGCGGAAGAAAATTATGGACTTTGAAGTATCGACTTCCCTCACAGGCTACATGAGCACAAGGTCGCCCGCTAGTGCAAAGCCCGCCTGCCTTTCTTTACCTCCTCAATCAACGTTTGCAGCGTCCGTGCGTTATGTGCACGCTTGGCTCACATTTCCAAGCGGAAGACTGGCATGCGCTGAGATCGGTAAGGACTGAAGTGTTCTTTTTGCAAGGCAAAAAGCCTGTACGGAATAGTCATATTTCGTTTCACCGTAACTTGGCAAAGAGCGAACGCTACTGCCCCGACAAGCCAGTCAGAGCGACGTGACAGCCCTTACCAAAGGTCGTAATAGTTGGAGAAGAGGGAAAGGGTGAACTCCAATTTTACTCTACCATTTAGAGTAACTTGTCAGCGGCATCTACCAGCGTCGTCGGTATTGATTTTAATCAGTAAACTTTTTTTTTTGAACTGAACGGAACTCCTCTGGGTGTCCCAGACGCCTCTTCTCTTTTCCCTCTGAGATTAGCTTGTTACTCAGCATTCGGGCAACAACGGTTTTCCTTTCTCCCTGCCTGCGGCTTTGGTAGCACTACGCGCAAACTAGTGTTCGAGTCACGTGTCTCCCTCGGACGCGCTGATTGGCTCAGGACAGTCGCGTTCGCTGTTTGCCAAGTTACCCTTAGACCGGGTATAAGCTTCACCGATCCACACTGTGACCGATGCAAGCGTCCTTCAGGAGCTGTGTCTTCGATCTCATGCTCGAGAGTCGAAACGACCTTTCCGTTTTTTTCTTCACGACGCTGCGCGATGAAGCAGTGCCTCCTGGCAACAAGACGTGCGGCGTTTTCTGCGTTAACTACTCGAAGCCGTCGCCAAGCACAACTTGGTGTATCCTTTTTCGTACGACTAACGACTGACATGTGGGTCAAGCTCGTTGAAGTTACAGAAAAATGATTTTCTTGTCAAACACCGAGCGTGGAATACGACTCAAAAGTTAGCACGATACTTGGATATCGGCGATCCTCGCAAAATTTGATCAAGAAAGAGTACGAGTTCCATGCTGTATGTTGAGGCCGCACTGTTGTCACGTCAAGAAAAAAGCGAAGTTTTATGCATCAGTCATGCGCTTCACGAGATAGTCATTACAAGACTTGTTTGCAGTAGCAAGTAAATTGTCTCGTGTGCTTGTTTATACAGCGGGAGGTTAGCACCAATGGGCGTCTGTATGTCTCCTCTGTAGGGGAGGGATTTAGGCAGTGCATGTATACTACTGTCAGCCTGAGGTCTTCAACGTGCCTCACGCAGTACGGATACACCATCGCACAATGTTAAGATCCAGATCGAAACGGGAAGGGAGGGTAGGGACTGAGACCGGAATTCCTGTGCTCCGCCGCGCGTGCTTTCGCTCCACATGCTCCGAGTTGCGGTGCGTTAACACAGTGCATGTGCCACCGATGGCCCCTTGTCCCGCAATCGCCTCCGGTTGATGACGAAACAAAAAATTAGCACTACAGCTTTGTTAGTGACTCTAGGCCTCGTTATCTGACAGGTGTCGAATGATCGAAGAGCGAAGGAAGAAGCGACTGGATTAGAGATCTTGCGGAATAGTCTAGGGCCGAGTTCGACCAGGTTAGCCACTTCTGACCTGCAAGATTGCAAGATTCGGCGAAAGCTCAAAAAAGTTTCAATTTTGGTGCGCTTGCGGGGAAATTGGAGAACGAGCTTACGCCCCCTTTCAGAGGCAAAATGCGATGCTTGTTGGATGTATTGTTGCATTGTACGACATTAATACAATACACTAAAGCATTAAAAGTACACGTGTTCGCTTTTATATTGTGATCAGGACACTATTGCCCTTAGATGATTATAGCCAAGTCCGACTAGAACGACAAACAGAAAGAACCGACACCGACATGCCTCAAACACGTGCATCATGCACGCGATGCTACCTTTGGCAGGCTTGCTGTACCTCGGTGCTCGTTAAGTGAGTATACGAGTGATTCTAAGCCTGCCAAAATTATATTCGCGTGCACGTCTTTGAACAGCCACTGACAACCTCAACAACGATAATTAAAAAAAAAAAATTATTATTGGGAGCGACTGGAAATGTTTTTTAGGGATCGCCCTAAATATATCAAGCTTGAAAACTGCGTATATTGAGAGAAAAAATAAATGCGTATATATCTTCAGAATGCGTGATTTGATTCGCCCGCCCGAATCTATGACGTAGTTAACGAAATGGTGCACTCTTGACCTTTTTGGATGACTTCGAACGGGAAGTATCGTTTAACTTTCTCTCTTTCCCACTCATCGTTCATGGGCACGCACACGTGCCACCCGACGAACCGCGAGAGTATTGCATACAGTATATCATGCAGACGACGCGTCACTTCTCAGTTCCTCTTTATTCTTTTTTAGCAGTGTTAGTTCGTATAAAACAATTATTAAAAAAAGTTGAGGAAGGAAACGACGTGTAGCAGACCTTGGTGAGCGACGCGAGGGGTGATGTCGCGAAGGTGCTGCGTGAAGTTTTGCCCCAGTACTACCAGATCTAAAAGTGCCGTGCTATACAAGTTTTCCAAAAGATGAAGCACAAAATAATGCGTAGTTGGCTGGCATCCCCGAAGAACAGTTGAAGGGGCCAGTGTCATAACACCTGATCTGTCCTCACCGTGCACCTTGTTGAAAAGGACAATGAGAAGGACCTCAATGTGTCCAAATCACTGGGAGTTAGATTCCTACGTCAACTGGAACGTGCCGCCGTTCCGACACGGCTGACTGACTTCGTAGAGAACGACTGCAAAGGTCGTTCTGTGCGACCTTTACAGTCGTCGTAGAGAGCGTACATTATGAATGACAATAATAACTATTACAGACATGCAACTTGCGGCATCTCTGAACGTTTTCAAAAATGCCCTCGCCAATTTCGTTACTAAACAAAAAAGAAACGAGGAGTAGCTCAGATTGGGGGAGGAGGACAGTTTACGGGCTCTTTCGCGTGCCAAAACTTTTTTCCGCAATTTTTGTTTGTTTTGTTTTGCTTGTTTTTGATCCGTTTGACACGGTAAACAGAAATCGATCTTGAGGTTGTCAGTGGCGCTCCGAGGCTTGTCGGCATCATTTGTTTCTGTTCGTCGCTCTAGTGGGAGTCGGGCGTTATGATCTCCTGGGGCGATAGAAAATTCAGGAAATATTTTGGAAGCTGGTAGCACCGTTGGCTGGTAGGTCCTTCATCAGTATAGCTTGTCCAGCAAAATAACTAGGTAATTTTCTTTTGTTTTACACGTATAAACTATCACACGAAGAAGTTAAAAAATAATAGGACGTGAAAAGTAATAACTTAATAAACATCTCACTTAAATGGTTTGATACAAGATAACTAAAAAGACCATACACCTTATTGCGCAATTATAATTAAAAAAGATTGCCTAGTTATCTAGCCAAACCTAGGTTTGGGGCATGTGGTTGCCGTAAAACGAACCACAACAAGATCGCTTTTGTCACCCTAGAAGATTAGCCCGTCACTCAAAATGCGTACCAAAGCGGCTTTTCTCTTTCTCCCATCCGTGGTTTCGACGTCTTGCACTGGCGGTTGTGATGACGTCAGAAGGCCAAGCTCCGATTGGCTCTGATCGAAGGATAGCGGGTAGACCTCGGGGCAGCTTGCTTCGAGGTCTACCCACTATCCTTCCAGTCAGAGTCAATCTGAGCTCGGCGTTCGGACGTCACCACAACCCCAGCAAAAAAAAGTCGTGACTCCCTTCGACGCTATGATTGGCTCATTTGGACAGTAGCACTTGACTGTGTTTGCCAAGTTCCAGTGGAAGCGCCCCGCCCCCTCTTCTCCATCCGTTCGGAAGATGCCGGGGGATGGGAGTCCGTCGGCACGAGCGTCGCACGCGCCCCCCGCATCCCGCGCGCGGCGCTGGTGCGGCGCCGCTGCGAGGAGGGTCCCGTGGGGGAGGGCGGCTATAAAGCGAGGCCGGGCGGCGCGCGCCCGGGCAACGGCGTCACTTGCAGACACGCGGGCCGGCGCGATGCCAGTCAGCGTGAGCCAACTCACGCTCACCAGCAACGCCACCGACCTGGAGAAGTTCCGGTGAGTGCCTCGCCTCATCGCTGCTTCCGCTTTCTCGGAGGGACACGTGCCCCGCAGCTGGCGTGCCGTCCCGCGCTGCACCGCCCGAAGCACGCTCCGTTCGAATACCGGTTCGAACCGAACAGCACCGCGTCATTCACCGCCTTCGCAGTGGAGGGAAAAGCCACGACAGCCGGTTTTCTTAACAGTGTTAAAGCTATAGGACGGGTCGGCACTGCGCTATTCAATTCCGACCGGTATTCGCACACCTCTACTCTCGGGTTCTACGCCTTTTCTTTTTTTTTTTTAATTTTTCTTAAAAAATTAAGTTCCGGAGTGCAGGAGGAAAAACCTATTTCTTTATAAATCGCTCCGATGCTTCGAAGAGACTGACAAATCTCCAAAAAATATACATAAAAATTACTTAATCTAAAAGTAATAAAAAAAAGGAAAAAAGGTAATTATTATTATTTTTTTTTTGTTTTGTTTATAGTCATCCTTATCTTGAAGGTGTGCGTTGGCTATGGGCCGACGCTCTGTTTACAAACAAGCCCGCGTTTCTGCGCGTGCGCGCAAACCAGATTGGCGGGAGATGAAGAATCCGCGCGCATGTGCCGTGCCAGCAGCAGCGCCACCTCTGTGACGCGACGTCCGAACCGCGTGTTAGTCTATAGAGCCACCGAGAGCTTACGAAACGCTTATTATGTTTACACGTCCTGCTTCGTGTGATTCGCTCTCGAGACCTCCTTATCGGCTCGTGGCGCCATCTCACTGGCTGCGGAGCAGTGCATAATTAAATGCTTTGGACTCGCCACGCTTCGCCTTTCTTACAATGTCGGTGACTATTTTCGGCGTTTTTCGGTCTTCCCCCGGATATTAGCCTTGGTTAGTATCCGCAATACAACAATAGACCCGTTAGCTGTACGTTGATATATCATGTGCCTAAAACGTTTAGAATCGTTTTAAATCGGGGAACGCATTTTTTTTTAATCTTTATTACGCGGTACGTGGTACTCGTTACGAGTACTCAAATTACTCGTAATGGATTATCTTTTCTTAGTAATTTCGCCATCATGTCGATGCATTTATTAGGAAGTAATCACGAGAGTAATTTCATTATTTTTGGAGGCGCTAGAATTAGTCGTTGCCCTTACTATTTTCCCTTTCTTTTTCTATTGCGCCATTTTTTTTTCTCTACAAGTTTCCTTGCAGGGATTCCTTGATCCGAGCCTCAGACATGAGGATGGTTTATAGAAAATTGTCGGATTAAGGAGTCGCGTAGTTTATAATTTGGTGATCCTAATCCAATAAACAGCACGAAAGACCCGTTTTCAAACGGGCCGAAAAATCTGTCGTTCTGGAAATCTAAATCGATCGGAAACACAACGGGCACTTTCTCGAGTAACGGCCAATTACATTGCTTCTTAAGTAATCGCGTAACCTAATTGGATGCTTTTGAACCGAGAGTAATTGTAATCGATCACTTTTTTTAGACTAACGCGTACAAAACTGAATGATTAAATGTCCGCCGTGAAGTTGTCGGTTCGGGATGAACTTGAACTTTGGAGACGGGAATACCCCCCGCAATTATCGTATCCGTTGTCACATTCGACTTTGATGAGTCATACGTGGTGATACTGCCTGTGTAACGCCCCGATTGTGCGCTATATTTTGGCCCGATCGTACTCATATCACCACACCACCCGTTCTCGGGGCTGTTGTGAGGGTTCCTGTTATCGCGACTGGATAGTGGTTATGCACTCGTTAACGGGAGTAGTTTCACGACAGCCGCCTGGGTTCTCGTTCCGATCCGGGACTGTCATACGCCGCATGCTCGACCTTTAACGTCGCATGCAGACATCCAATACTGATGATCGAATGCCTGTTTGTACTTTCGTTTGTGACCCAGATTACGAAACCGCGGAGCAACGTGCTTGTCAAACCTTGCTCGGACATATGTTGGTGACTTAAGAGGCGACTGATTTATGAGCATCAGTTTACCACAACGTCAATTGGGTTGTAACAACGTCTTCGTCCGGAACCGGTTTTTTTTTGCGTAACATAAACACTCTGGTCGACATTGCACTCAGTAAAAATAAAAATTTTAAAGGGGTCATGAAACGATTTTTCTACTTCTTCCTCCTTAGCTTTAATCCTCAACTCAAACTCGAATTGTGAAATCACGTCGTCGTGACATTCTTCGGCACCCGTGCGATGACTCCTGGCTTCCACCGCGCTTTTTATGTACACCATAGAACTTGTCATTCCCCAATGACGATAAGTTCCGTCAGGGCACTCATTGGCACGAACGCGAATCCAAATATTCGTCCACGGGATGATTGTTGACGAGCGCATACGTCCGAGCGACGCAGTTCTCGTGTCCTATGCGTGAGCTGGGCTGGGCCGACGCGCTGTGGGAACCGCGGATGAATCATAGTGAAAAGGCAGAGAGCTTTCGAAGGAAAGAAGGTACAAAATATGTCCGCTATATTTTCAAATGTTCGTACCGAAAAGCAGTGGCGTCACGAGGGTCAGAGACACCCGGCGGCGCTGGGACCCCTCACCCCCCCCCCCCCCCCCCCCCCCCCCCCCCCCCCCGCTCTCGCGTGGCCCCGCCGTGACGCGACAGCCCCCTGAGCGCTGCACCCAAGGCGGTCCGCCACCCGCCACCCCCCCCCCCCCCCCCCCCCCTTGTGACGCCACTGCCGAAAAGCTGGCTTTTTACATTCCAGTTTCCACCCTCTTTCTTTTGGCCTACTAAACGATATGCGATTAGTAAAACCCCAATTTAAAATCATTCATCCCAGCTCAAAATTCGTTTCATGGCCCCTTTAAGCTGAAACAGTCTTGGTGTGCGTTGCGCTCATGGAATCACGCTAGGAAGGGGATTTCATAAGGAGAGCTCAGAACGTTCCTCGGTTTTAACTGACGCTACTTCACGTGTTAAAGAGGCACTATATAGTCTCCACATCGTGGAATCTTACGCATGCGGTAATGTGTCGCGTAACGGTTATTGCAGTATATAGATTATGACACCGAACCTTATTACTTCTTTTCCGCGTAGGGGCAGCTGTTAGGCTCGTAAAATTATACGAACGACTCGGTGTGCTCGGCGGTCGTGTCGACTCGCGCACGCTTCTCCGTAACATCGTGCAACTTCTCTCGTTGCGACCATGGGCTAAAAGAGCGCGCCTATCGAAAGTGGGGTATTGTAGTGTTTGCAAACACAATACGTGATATATTTTAGTGTTTCAGTGTCTGTAAACACTAGACATGATACATTCTAGTGTTTCAAAGTATCATACAGGACGCATTCTAGTATTTGTAAATATTAGTTCAATACGCGCAGTGTAATTTTTCCGGGCCGTCACGTCATCCTTGAACGCCTCCTATGTACGTTGTGCAATGAAGCGCTTTCAAAAGCGCCAGTCTTCTGCCGTTTGGTTACGAAATGAGAATTATGTTTTTATTTCAAAATACAATCCTATTTTTTTTTTCGTGTCGAAGGAAAGTGAGCGACGAGTCTGCTACATTCCTGCGACAGACTAAGAAAAAGTTCCGATTACCTGGGGTCTTTCAACGTGTAGCCGAGCTCTCAGTGACTCGGGTGGAAGTCATGTTAATACAGCGATTTCAGAAGAGCGAGGGCTTCGTTAATCCGCCGCCGATATAAGATGCGGATGCGTCATTCAAGTTCCAAGCGCGGACGATACGACGCGTGCGCATTTGCGTATGCGTCGTATCCTTATCGGATTACTGGATGTACGGAAGCGATCCGCTCGTCGTTATTTAGAGTGACCTTTCTTAATCTTGACTTTACACGAGAGTACTGGCACGACATTTCCGTAATGCTTTGGATACTTAATTCATTAATTTTTGTTTCATTTAATTATGACAGCGCGAGAAGCTAAGGCTATGACTCCTTGCTCTCAGTGAGTTAAAACGCGTCGGATATATTCTCAGGCGTCGCGCTAACATCGTGTATATTAAAATTGAACCGTACAGAAAGAGTGTCATTGAAAGACCCATAAATAACTTCTGTAGTAATATTAATAAGAAAGCAGCAGGAAAGTTCCAATTGCATTGCGGAAGTTTTCTTTTCTTTTCGTCGTCCGCACTGTTGCAAACATGCCCGCGCCGGCCGGTTTCGCTGACTAAAGGAAGTCACGTTGCGCTTCAACTCCTCCTCCCCAACTAATTCCACTCCTCTTTCCTGCTGAGTATAGATCTCGCCTGAGAACGCATTTGCTCCAGCCAGGCGGTCGTCCTCTCGCACAGTTCGGAATCCTTTCTAAGTTCTCTCAAATCTTCGGTATCACTGGTTGCACCGGCTTGAGCCTTTGTAATAGACCCGTTTCAAAATCAAACAAAATTGTCGGCAGTCATGCAAGCGTACGACTGGATCCTATTCAAAGAGCAAGTCATCTGCTTCCTGCGGAGGGGTTGCGGTGACTTCAGAACTATACGCCGAATTCTAATGGCTTTGATTGGAAGTATCGTGTTTAGACCCAAAAAACGCAGTCTGAGTTGTGACATTAAGCAATGCAAAACGTCACGCTTGCATTGCTTAATGTCACAACTCAGACTGCGTTTTTGGGTCTAAACATATGTTTCGGCATCGTCATTCGCTGAGCTGCCTCCGTGAGTTGCGGTGATTGGCTCTCCGAGTGTTGTGCGGGAAAGTGGACGCACGGGCTTTATTTAGAGTGTAGATACTTTGAGGTCTACCCACTACTTTTTGTTTTCAATCAGCCAATAATAGCTCGTCTTTCTGACATCATCGCAACTTCTGTGCACGAAGCAGACGAACTTTCGCTCCGCGTAATCCTCGCCGAACACTGACGGAACCCACGTGTTTAATCACGTTCGGAGTACATGGTCCAACTATGGCGGGCTCAAGTAATTAGCGGAGCAGGAAGTCTCGACGCGATTTCGTTGCGTATACGCAAAGCTTTTGAGTTCGCTATTCTGAAACCCCTTATTTACGGCAGTATAGAAGATTGCATCAGTCTTAAGCCTTCTTCAGAGCCTTTTCAAAAGTGCGTGAAACCTAGTATACTAAATTGCGCGCACTTTTCAGCCTCATCACCGCAGATTGCAGCGATTGGCTCTCCCGATTTATTTGAGAGAAATGCGACGCTCCAGAATTCTGACTGAGAGTCCGGATTTAATCTTCCGCTCCTCGACGCATTCGCGTGCTGAAGTCGGTTGACTCCGCGACCGCTCTGCGGAATTCTTTCGTTTTGTCTTCGGGGCTTGCGTCAGGTGCCTCGCCTGGGAGGCTTCGCATTGTTTGTTTAGCGTGTCAGGGCCACGTGGTTGGACCGGCGTGACGCTCCGCCCGTCCTCGTTCGAAGGTCGGGTTGTAGTGCAATGAAGCGGCGATAACGAACCTCGGGATTTCTTCACGTATCACCCCCGCGCAGCGTGTAATATAATATATAATTTATATATATAATATATAATATAATATATAACTGACGGGCGGTCCATGTTCGTAAAACAGTGCGTATATATAACTCGAGTAAATACGATACGAGCGAACACACACACTCGCGAATTCAGGGGAAAACATACATTCAACGTTGCTTTCTTTATTCCTTTTAGTTGGTTATCTGAGATTTCGGGTTTCTTTGAGTCGAACGCTTCGTTGTCGCGCCTGCACACTTCGCGTCCCCAACGTCGTAACAATCGGTCAGTTTGGAAGTCACAATTCAAGCGTTGCAAGATTAGAAACAGAAAAGTAAAACGAAGCACGACTGGACAATGGCAGAAGGAACCCTGGAATGCCGTGATACCCACCGGCTCAAATGCACAAACAGGTGTCGCCGGCATCTACGAGCTCGATGAAGCGGAAATAGTAGCGAGTGTAGACCTGCGCATGCGATGGTTTCCGTATAGTTTCCGGCATTGTTGGTCACGTTACAGTCACAAAGCGCGAAAAGGCTCGGGGACCAACTTTTTCTGACATTTTTCCAAAGAAGTAAAGACCTCGCGAGCACAGCTGTGATCGGCGCTCAATACGCACTCCGGCAAAACGAACGACACCTAGTGGAAAAACACTGAACTGGCCGGAACAAACACATCGAGGGGCTTTAGCCGGAACAGGTCCCCTCGCGATTTCTGCTCTTCTCTTCTGGTTTCCATGTTTACATGTTGTCGGTGGTTTGCGCGACAGAACAGTTCTACCGGTGACTGTGTCGTAACCGTAGTATCGCCTTGTGACCCAAATTGCTGTTCACGCGACCTATATGTAACCGCGTGAGCCAGACATTCTATGTTTTTCAACGTTCGTCAGCACCGTGGAAGGACAGTGGGCAGTCCTTTTTTCGAAAAAGTCAAGCCTCTGGAAGCACGCTTACCCCAGCACGTCGCCGCAGGTTCGAAACGTGGAAGATAAAACGCGGGGGAACCAATTTTGAGTCCAATGCTTACTTGCTGCTGCCCCAGCGCTGTGCGTTGAGCTGGCACATGACAAGGCACGACCTGTAACAGACCGCCATATTTGCCCGATAGTGGCGTCCCCTATAGGTCGCTGGAGTCGCGAATAGGGAGTATTCACTGGCGGCCATAGCTGTGTGCGCGACTGCTGAGCGCGTGCTGATGGCGAGCTTCCACAGTCCTTTTGCAACGTGCATTCCACACCATCAATATTACCGGTCTTAGCAGCCTATTAATGTGAGTTTGTTCTTAGCATCCGCTCTAAACAGCACCCACAAATATGGCGTCCAGTGAATACTCCTTATAGCTTTAGCTTCATTGCAAAGAAAAGTTGTCCCCAAGTATAATAACTTCGTTGTACAAAAAAAAAAAAAAAAACGGAATGACAATCACTGCGGTTTCGGCATGTGGACACTTGCGTGGCAGCCGGGAATCCAATCTTTTTTCGGGGGGTTTACGCGACATTCGAATCGGTAAAAACGCATAGTCCAGCGAGCGATCTTCACAGCCCAGCATCCGCACATACGTCGCTTTGGAAAGCGAGTAAAGGACGCGCCGTACGCACGTACACTGAAAATGGTACCTCGGCGAGAAGTCTTTTTCTGGAGTGGTCCATGCGAAGAGAAAGGGAAGGGGAGGAAGAGATCAGAGCGTGCGGTGAGGACAGAGCGGATCTGGCAATGGAACGCCGGACGCCCAAGTTTGGCGTCCGGACACCGGACCATGCGGGAGTAAGAGGCGGAGATCATGTTCGCTCTGATGGGAGGGATACAGAAATAAAGGCGACTTAAGAATTAGACTGCCTTGCAATCACAAGAGCGCACAAGCTCCCTTCGACGTACATATGGGACAGTCTTGCTGCGCAAAACGTTTGTTTGCTTTGTTCAAAATGCGTTTGCTCAGAGTACACGTTCAGTTTGTCCAGAATCCGTACAAATGTTACAAAAAAAAAGAGATGCGACGGACGCAGGGAGAATGGGTAAGGGAAACGTCACACTCATTGTCATACTAACTGCATTCTCAGCTTCGTCATTCGCTTGGACCCTTATAGTTTTCGTCGCGATTTATTGTATTTTTATTACGCAAAAAAGTGACTTCACAAACATTTTCTTTTTTTTTTAGAGTGTAGGGACTACTTGTGTTTTCACATTCTGAGACAATGACGATTGATTTTATGTCGTCCTCTCTAGTTTCTTTACACTTCTTCGGCGGATATCTATATAACGGATATTATATATAACCGCCTGTTTTATTATTTTAAAGAAATAATATACACGATATAGATGCGGTGAGAAACTGAGGGAGGCGAGAGCGTGCAGGGGCATCAGAGCGCCAATCTCTGATTGGAGGGATAGTGGTTAGACGCGAAGGCTATCTGCTTTTGTGTCTACTCACCTATCGAACACGTTCTAACGCCCAAAAAGCCGGTGTTCGTACGCCAGACCCTGCGCGAAAAGCAGACGACGATCTTCCTCGCTCTGACTGGAGGGAGAGTGCGGGTTGAGACAAACGCTGGTAGCCTTCGCGTCTCCCCACTAATCCTTCCAATCAGAGCGCAGTTTCTCATCTCCTCCTCTCCCTCAGTTTCTCACCGTATAAAAAGTACGCAGTTAAAACTATCCGCATGCTCGCAGAAATTGACGTAGTCGTTCCGACTTCCAAAGATTGACACCGAGCCAAGCGAGCGCGGTATCCTGGACTGTCGTCCCGAGTGCGGCTCGCGCATATTTATCTTAAAATACGGCAGCTTAGGTCGCCAATACATGTTCCATCTCAAGAGCTGCGTCGCTGCGTCGCAAGAGATGTTGACTTAGCGAATTTAATAAGTTATTTTAATTGTTCTTGAAATGTAAGAGTTTTAATACTTTTTTTTTCCCGCGCAGGTGCTTGTGAAAACACTCGATGCACGCAGCTGAACGCCCTTGCTTGCGAGTTTGGCTTTCACATAGCTGTCAGATTTGCCGCTGACTCGACTATTACTAAACTGAGGCCTTCCGTGTTTAGCGAACACGCCACCTCGGATAATCGAAGCCGGCGCACATGTCTATACCGCGACGTAACGACCCTTGGGCCCGATTCCGAAGCCGAGCGTCGTCCTTCACGACACACGTGACGCCCAGCCGAACTCTGAAGAGCAGCAGCACTTGTGTCCAATCTGTCCGCGCTCACGCGGTCTCACTCTGATGACGTCAGAACACAGTGCGCGAGGTTCTTGTGATTTTATGGTGACGTAGACTAGATATATGTAAATTCCACTATACCTGAATGATTGGGTTCAAGGCATCGTGGCGTTGGCTAAATGAAACCAAGCAGAGTTAGGAGCATATGCAATTCGCAGCTAGCAGGTAATGTGGCGGCCCGGATGACGTGACGTGAAATATGTATCGGTGGAGTGGCGTAAGCCCTGAAAACGCAATTTAAGAGCAAAACTCCCCTCCCCAAAACGTGAAAAAAGAAAGGTCCTGTCTACGTCACTGTATCGTGTCCGCATTAGCGACGTGCGCGTCCAACTACGTCGTTCTGGCGTAGCGCAGCGCACACGGATACTGATTGGTCGCAGATATCGAGGTCCTGCTCGCCGGCCAATAAAAGGCGCGCGTTCTGCGCACCTTTCGCTGCGCTCAAACGTTCTTGGGGCTTCGCATCCAACCGCCGTAAGCGCTTGTCGCGTGATAGCGTTCCCTCGGGTTGGCCGATGGCGCGTGCAAGCGTGACCCGCTGCGGTCGCAGCTTGCGGCGAAGACGAGGAGTTTCCGTGCCCATCTTGTACCCAAAACAAAAGTGAAACAACCGCGTCGGCGCTCGCCAAGACGTCAATTCTGACGCCTTGTAGCACCGTTCAAACGCGATGCACGGAAGTGCGCCAGAACACGGTTACGGTGAAAAATAAACATCCGCGGCAAACCTTTCAGACAGACGGGATTGCACTACGTGATTTCAACTCTCGCACGAGAGACAGATCGCGTTTGCTTGTTCGTTGTTTTTTTTTTTTTTTTTTTTTTTTTTGCGGGAGGAATTTATTTACGGGATTTGTCTGTGTAAGAGGTTTTAAAATAGAAGCGTTTCTGCCGCCGCACCCTAGTTTAGTATCTTTACATACAAATTACTTTTTGAGTTTTTCGTGCTTCGTGATTTGGGCCACCGCGTATAATGGGGGGGAAAGCAGACGTCTAGGCATTGCTTAGTGCGTGGACGCTTCTATAGACGCTCGGCAGGCACGCCTAAATTGCGTATTTTGCGCACGAGTACCAGCTCGGACGACTTATCGCAGAAGGCAAAAGATTAAGGTGGACCTGAGGTTAAAAGATTTCAGCCGATGAGTCGCTATCCTTTAAGCGACTAATATAAACAGCGAAATGTAGAGCCACGTTTGAAACCTTACGTTGCAGTGCATAAAAGTACTGCGCACACACGCACGCATAAAAAAAATATGGCTTACTGTAGAAGAGGACAGTGCTGTCACTTAAAATTTCCCGCTTCCAACTCAGAATACAAGCAATTAACCGGTTTAAAAAAAAGAAATCGCGATTAAAGCAAACATTAAATATTCGGAAGGCTAATCGATGAATTTCTCGGTCCTCCAAAAAATTAAGAGATGGCACGCCAGTCAGTCTCCGTGCAACAAGAACGACCGCAATGGAGATGTGGCGAAAGAAAATTTAAAACACGTGAGCGCATATTCATCATTCCTAGGATCGCCTCCTGCGCTACCGTCTTTGTGCGCTGTGTTCTGGGACACGTTTTGAGCATGCGTTGTAGCTTTCTTCTGCGGATTAGCAGACACCGCGCATGCGTCCACAGCACAGTGACTCAGCATTTTCTGACGGATGCATAGTATATGCTGATGAGATTCAGGAAATGAAAGCGAGTTTTTTGGCCCGCATAAATAAACTACGCAGCGCAGGAAGCTGGAACTACGTGAGAATATGACGCTAGCGGTAGTGATAAAACTCGAAAGTTTGTACACGTGACATTATCATGAATCAAAAGATACAAAAGAAAAACAAAAATTCTCTGTGAACCGATGTCCACCTAAGCCTAATATTCATCAAATTGAAATTTGAGGTTGTGGGCGCGTGTAACAATTACGTCAATAAAAAAAAAACAAAAAAAAAACGTCAGTCAGAAAGAAAGCATTGTTGTATTTCTAACTTATAACTGTTTTCACTTAAATATTTACTACAGGCGCCAACAATCTCAAATATCGGTACTATGCAAGTTAGGCTTATAGGCTGACATTGACTCATAGAAAATTTTTGTTTTAATGCGAAAGCATTAACTGTTCCATGGAGCGAGCTGACGTCATCAGTTTGAAGCGCGAAAACGGCACCTAGTTTCCCCGATCCTTCGGTTCCATTGGCTGGCGCGCGTCGACGGGGCTCCCATTGGCCGCTGCGCTTGTCAGTTTCTACGACCGCTCACCCCATGGCGCTGCGTGTCCATCAGCGCGCCGTTAACGCTGACCTTGGACGCTCCGTCCAAGGTCAGCGTGCCCAGGGGAGAACGCGCGCTGACCGGCGACGAAAAGTGCGCAGCAGACAACAAGGGGAGCGGACGAGCGGCTTGCATGCTTTCGTATTCACAACTTATAAGAAGTGCTTAGGTTGACCTCGATCGTTTTACTTTGTACCTTTTGATCCAGTTAACGTCATGTGCTTATACTTTCGCATCTTGTCACCACCATCGTACCTTACATTCTCGTGAAGTTTCAGCTCTCTGCGATGGGTGGTTTATTTATGCGGGCCGAAAAACCGGGTTTCATTTTTCTCGATCTCACCCTGCATGTAACCAAAAGCAAGACGTACTATCGTAGACACAGTTGGCCATAACGCGTGAGTGGTGGTCATTCCGCGTACTCCCAGCGCCACATACCCTCCGAGGAGAAAAACACTTTGCGATACCTTTCAGAGATTGATTGCTCCTGCAGAACGCGATCGCAACCTCACTTGATCATCTGCTAGCGCGAAGCAGACGGCGCCAATGAAAGCGCTTGACAATGTTATATAGACAGCTATGTCCGCGATAGTATGCGTACGACACAATACTTGCACATCGTATATTTTTATCTACTATCGTGCAACTATACTTAGATTAAAAGAGGGAGCAGATAGCTTCCAAGTATACACCCGTTGCATGAGAGGTCCACTCGAAAGCAAACAGTTCGCGCTTATTGTAACGCTTATCACCTGCGCTCAGACTTGGGGGTCGACTAAGATGTCTATTTCACTAGGGAGTGGTTGAATAGCGGGCCCCAACACTCTCCGTCCCCCGAGTAGTACCAAGCGCAATGCGAATGCCGCAAGTTGCAGGGGGACGCAAAGCATTGGGGCTCCATGTTTTAAAACGTCTTGATAATATAGAACTTCGAAATAGGAGGCCCCAACGCTCAGGCCGCCTATTCTAGAACTTCCTTATATTAGGGACCTAGATCGTTTCCTGGAGCTTTGCGTCGGGAGCTAGAGGGAGATCGGGCTATCACGTTGAGCACGGATATTACAGGTGACCGCAGGGCCCGCAGCTTACAATCCACAAAAGGTCCCTGTTCGCAAAGAAAGAAAGAAAAAAAAAACTTTCAGCCTTTCCACTCTGGTGAAGAAGGAAGACCAGCGGAGCTGTACAATGGAAAGTAAAGGCCGGCCGCAAGTCGGCAAGCCAGAGTGGAAATGCTGCCGCCATCTACGAGCGACGGCGGCAACCGGATACGTGGCTTGCCACCGTCACTCATAGATGGCGGTAGGTGTCCAGAGTTCGGTGTCTTCATTTCTTTGCGGGGGACACGATCCTGGGGAAACTAGCCCTTAACGGCTCCGCTGTAAAAAAGCAAGAATCATATATCCACGCGCTGGGGTCGGCAAAGCACAGGACACGCGCTGAGTTCCAGAGATTAGTAGGGTTCGGCTACTGTCGTCATTGAAGCGATTGGGTACGAGCCACTACCCGAATGCTTGTCGAGTATATGCGGAGGGAAAGTTGTCTGCTCCTTGCGCAGGGGTTGCGATGACGTCAGAACGACGCCGAGCTCTGATTGGCTTTGGTTGGAAATATAGTGGGTAGACATCAATGCTAGACGCCTTGAGGACTACCCACTTTTTTGTTTTTATTTCAATCAGCCAATAGGAGCTCGACGTTCTGACATCACCGCAACCTCTGGGCAAGAAGCAGACGAATTTGCGCTCCGCATTGAGAATCGCGGGCCCAAACCGAGTGCCCACGGAATGCTCGGGTCCAGACTATGAACCGTTCAAATATCGTCAATGGGGGACTGTATTAGCCCCGAGAGCGAACACAAGCGTCGCTGCGGTCGCAGCGCCCTGATAGGGTGAGGTTTACCGTGACGTCAGGGGGAGGACTCCGCTCCGCGACCTCGCATCGGCTCGCTTCCAAGCACCGGTTTCCCGATTTTGCGTTGTGTCCCGGAAGCTCTTCGAAGAGCTGGACTTCGTGTACCCGGTGTACAAGACGTTGAGTTAGGCCGATATTTGACGTGCTTCCGTACATTTTATAAGCCTGCTTGCCCTTTTTACCTTTAAAATTGGGTTACAAATCCCGAAAGCTATCGGAGGAGATGAACCTCTCCGTCCGTCCATACGACACAAGGCAATCTTGCGAAGGGTCGGTGAAGCGGTGGCGCAAGTGTTTCAGACGCTGCAATTCTGTTCCTTGCCTGTTCATGATTTAGGACGATATTACATCCCGCTTTCAAGGCATTTGAAGTGGCATTTATATCAAGGGCCTTCGGGTGGTCGGCAAATTAGCTCGCGACCCCGACTCTGCGCTTCCACTCTGCATGCGCTGGTTCGCAGATGTTCTAAGGCCCTGTGTCTGATCATCTTTGAAGTGCTCGTGGAACTGGGTTGTTTTACATAAATGTAGTTTCTTCGTGAAATAATTATAAAGTTTATACGCGTATGCAGGCATATTTCTTAGAAGATGCACGATTACTGGAAATTAGTTTGTATGGAAGCAGCAAAAACGGCCGAATTGCCCCCAGTTGCCTGTATGATATGTATTGAACTGCCCAAAATATTCACAGCAATAGTGCCGTAATTTGAAATGTTTATACTTTGCTCCTGACATTCTTTAGTCCAGTCTTGGGTATTCAGAAAATACACCGTTTAGTCTGAATTGTCATTTCCAATTAAAAGACACTGCTGCAGGTCCCCAAAAGCTTCCTCAGCCTCCAAACTCCCTACAGCTGGACTCTCTGACAACAGAGGAAAGAAGGAGTAAAAGCAAGCCTTCGAACGTCTGTACAGTGGTAGATGCAGCACTAGCAGCAGAAAATGTGGAACCTGTGAAGGGCGACACTCTGCGTGAGAAAAGCTTCTGGTATTTTAGCTTCAGGGCAGTTCGATTTAAGTAAAGTCTTAATTTTAGGGCTTAAGGGACTAATAACGAGCTAGACATCTTCGCTTACGTTTGTTATACATTTCTTGAGAGTTGATATAAACAAGTTCACACATAGCACCCGTGTAGTCCATTGACATACTATCCGAATCCAGCAAAGGTTAAATGCGAGCAATGTATATAATAAATGTTCCTTGTTTTTTTTACTTTGCTCCTGCACTTGGGCTGTCTTACTTGTGATTCTCTCCCCATGGCCCAGACTGTACTTAGCGTGTTGCTCGAGGAGCATGCAGCTTTTCTGCTTCGGCGATCTTGTTTAAAAGCAGAGATACAAAAAAAAAAATAGTATACATAACCTGCCAATTCATTCAGACATCAACATCCTTTATTGTGCGAGATGTAAATCTATAATGATGCTCCTGCAATTGTGGCCATATTTCTTTATTTTCATTAACCAGCTGCGATTCATGCGTTGCCTGCCCTATCAACCATGCTTAAAATGTTGGTTGAAGTTTCACCAGTAGCTACAGGCCATACCTCAATAAATGCACATATAAAAATTTACACTTCCTACGAAAAACACGCCAAAAAAAGTGAAATAGAAACGAGCGCGCCGACAGCTAGCGTCTTCACAGCCTCCACAGGCCGAGCGGGACGAGTCGGAGAAAAATTCTCTCCTCGCCGTGACGTCACCCCGGTTCGCCGTAAGGGGGCGCCACGCGAACTTCTCGGGGCTAATATCGCCACACTGGGGGAGACTGCGACCTCCAATTTAGGTCATCAAGTTTTGCGAAGGAGAGATTGAAAGAACACGCTCGCTTTTATTCTTGAAATTACACCGCAACAAAGAGGATTCTCGGTCAATGGCGTTTCGTGTGACTATATTTTGGTCCGAATAGTACCAATAAGCACGTGTAAAGTGAAAAAAAAAAAATCACTTTAAATATTGTTTTATCATCCCTGTAGCACGGCCCCGCCGTTAAAGCCACGATTCCCCGACCTTCCAAAGTTATTACGCATTGCTGTACGTGGGAGCAATCTACAGTAAAAGCACGGACTAAAGGGGACTTTTTGAAAGAATCTAATTTAGTCGAATCGTAACTCTATGATATCTATGTTTTGGGAGTCGAACCCTAACAGGGACGGGTGCTATACAACCCAAGTTGTCTGAACCAGAAACTCTTCTTTCCTCTACCACCCTGGCCGCCTTGACCTTCGAAATCCAATGAATGAATGAATTAATTGATAAAAGTGTCGCTATTGACGTTTTTGTGCATCTGATATGCGCAGTGTGTCCATTAAGTATGAGATAACATTTTTTTAAAATATTTAAATATAATAAAACTCGTAATTGTCAGTTCCAAAAATTCAGCACCCCCCCCCCCCCCCCTTTCCCCAACATCACGCGAGGTATGCCGCAAACTTTCGTCGAATCGCGAGGATGGACCGGTTCAGCTCACCTTCGAACTTTCTGCAAAATTTGACCAAGTGGGACGTTCAAACGGTTTTCCCCTATTTCTACACAAAAAAATACAAAGCGGGCGGGTGGGGCATTTGATCGGACCGCAGCCCACGCTATGGTTCGATAGAGCCAATCAAAAGTGGCCGTGCAGGCGCGTTGCTGCTCGATACAACTGGAAACAACGCGCACACAAAAAAAACAACAACAAATTACGCTAGGCTGTCCGTGATTGGTTTAGGCGGTCATACTAAACGTACAATGAGAACGAGCGCCGTGACGTCGCACTTTTGGCGCTAAGCTTGATTGGCTCCTGTGGCTCGTGTACCGTCGGCTCCAGTGAGATTTGGAAGGTCGACTTCCCGACAGATCACGTGACCTCCTGCCAGTCTCGCCGTCCGTCAGTCAGCCCCTGCGCGCGTCTTTCACCCCGCGACTCTGACAAGCCGAGGAAGGAGCGCGGCCGAGAAGATCTCGCTCGTTTCTGTCAGGCTGGGAGGCGTCATTGGACGAGGAATGCGGCAATTCTTCGCTCACATCTGCCGCCTCCCCTCGCCGAGACTATAGGCGGCGGGATGGTAACGAGTACGCGGAAGGCCACCTTTTTCTCTCTCTCTCGGGCCAATATCCTCTAAGCACCGCCGCACCTCGCCGTCGCTCGCTGCTACACAAACAGGCGCGCAGCAACAGCCGGGGGCACGCAACGCGATAGCGTAGATATCTATATACGAGTTCAGCGATGCGTCTCGCCGCGCGGCTTGCGAAGCATCCCTTAGGGCGCAATGCCCCGTTTCCACCTTACGATGGATCGCACTGGACGCTACGAGTCAGCCCGGTCAGATCCAACGCTGCCAACTCGCGCCCTTCGTGTCGCCGACATACCCGGGGGTCACGTGACACCCACGCGGGGCATTTGATTGAATTTGGGCGTCTCGTAGCGTCCTCTGCGGTCCATCCTCCTCGAGTGAATCGGAGTTTAGCTGCTCGGCCCAACTTCGACCCCGCCGACTTTCTCAGAGAGCGAAGCCGGAGAATAGGTGTTGGATTCCTCGGGCGGAGCTCGCTCTCGCCGTACTTTTCCTCTCCGAAGAAACTTCGCGGTGAACCAGTCTGGAGGGAGTCGAAGATGTGTGGCAATCGACTTCAAGCGCTCCGACGCGCGGAGGAAAACGCACGCCAACTCGAAGAGCGAAGCGTGATGAATCAACCGTTCCCACCTGATTCGCGAGCGTATATATGAGGTAACATCGGTATATTTCACAGGTCCGCGTGCTCACATTGCTTTGTGAAGCATATCAATGTATCCACGACCCATGATTAGATATCTTCTTGGTATACGCCTATACGTGTGCGTATACGGCACGCGTATTCGCGCACGTATATAGTGTGAACAAAACTCCGAGAGACAATAGGGAGTTCCATAATAGGGCGCCTCGACGCTTTGGGTTCTTCGAGCAGCTTAATGTGCCACACTGCGCGTGTGCAGAACTTATACGCTTGCGCAGTGCGAGGCCCCGAGCTACATACTGGGGGGACCCAAAGCGTTGGGGCTCGCTATTTTAAAACCCTAATAACCACAGCGAGACGACGACGTCGGTTGGGACAGGGGAGACGGCCGGACGGCTCCATGCTGAGAAGCGCGCTGCGCAGGCGCGCCAATCACGTGGACACCGCGGAGCTAACGCAGTCGGACAACGCCGAGAGGAGACGCTGCGGACTTCACCGGTTACACTTTCCCTGAGAAGTAAAAACAAACAAAAAGTAGCAATGTTTATGACGTCTAGCTCAATGTTGGCCACGCCAACACCGTAGCCTTGACTGCGCTTTTGATTGCGCTTCAATTTGCCCGCTGGAGTCAGCCGATTTCAGCAACTTGGCGCGCTGAAAAGTTTGCCGGACCGTTTAAGAAACTTTGTGACGGAACAATACCGTAATATGACCTGTGGCCTTTCTAAATTATACTCAAGATGACTCCATTGTTTTTTTTTTTGTTTTTTTTTAGAACAAAAATGAAGCAGAGTTTTACCCTTTAAGGCAGACTAATTTCCGGCTGTATAAACATACATTCAACACAATAATTATTCACCGGGACGCTTTCCAAGTATTCAAGTCACACGTATACGTTCCTCGGAGGAGAATCTAAAGTCCTTATTGTGCTTTTTTCGACATCAGCCCCAATAAACCCAGATATCTTGTCCGACATAAAATATCGATCCTGAAAAACACCGAATCTGTAGGTCAAATGTTCAAAAATACGCGAAATTATTTATATATATATATAAAAAAAAAAAAAAATTCTCGGAAACATGGAACCTAATGATAACCGCGAATATAAGCGGTAGTCCACGAGTCTCCGTGCCTCGCCCCAGCGACCCCTGGACGCAACAGAGGACGTCTGGAGGCAGAAGCGGGAGTGACAGAAGGAGGCTGATGGCGGCAGCATCTTGGGGCGTCCGGGCTTTGTGCGCTCCCGTATACAGCGAGGCTTCCCCGCCGAGGCATCGCTCGGGGATTAGGAAGATTAAGGCCGGGCCCGAGAGTGAAGCAACGCCGGCGGCTGCGATCCGACGCCCGATCTGGAACCACTCGAGCGAAAGAGTGCCGGGGATTAATTAGCGGGCTAAATCGGTGGCAGCGGATTAGCGCGGGCGAACGCAGAGCACTCGCGTGGCATGCCGCGAGAGAGAAGCACCTGGGGACGGTCCTGGCGTCGCGTTTAATCAGCAGCTTCGTTGATAGGTTCTCCTCGGTGGTCATTGATTGTTCGCTGATCGTCGAAAAGCTGTTCTCGTTATGTACGCTACCCGTGTTGACTGGCTGTTTGTTTAGGGGGGACTATAGGCCATTAACTGTTGCTAGTCATGCTTGAAAGAGGGAAGTAATAATAATAATAGAAAAAAAAAGATCGCCCCTTATCTCTACTATTGTGCCAAAGGCGGCGGTAACGCAGAATGTGATGCTGAGTGGAGCTAGATGCGATCGCAACGCCGCCGTTTCTGGCGCTGCGGCAACTCCAGCAGCATAAATCCGCGATCGAGATATACCGGAACGGAGAAAACAAAAGAGTGGCGACTGCGCTGCGAGTTCCAGAAAGCGCTTCGAAGTGCAATACAACTACAAATAAGTAGAAAGAAAACAGCGCAACGGGGAACGCCGAAAGCCCGGAGCTCGCTCGCTTAGCGCGTGCTATTCGTATGATGCCTGAAGCGCGTCTTCAACTGGTGTGTTTAGCATCGTATGCTGCTCATACTTCAAAAGTGGTCCCGAAGTAGCAACAAATGACGTCACAGAAGCCGGAGTGTCATGCTGTTGCATGTCGCGATCCTGGCGGTTGGTCGTAGAAATGCTGACGAGAAACTGCGAGTAGCACAAGCGAACGCGAGTGTCGCTGTCGTCACGGCGTCCCAACTTGTGGCTGGCGAAGCTTCCGTGGACTGCCACAATGGAGAGCGACCTGCAACAGAACGGGCGACTGCCACATACTCCACAGCTGTTGAGATGCCACCAGGAGTGACTGGCGACAGCATGACACTTCTATGATGTGATCTGGTGGAAATCGAGGACAACTTTTTTGGACGCAGTTAACACACCAGTTGGAGACGCGTTCCAGGCACCATACTGTTGGGGAGGAGATCGAGGAGTGTCGCTCCCTAGCGGCCACCTCGGGAACTAACGCCGTGTGGCAAATAAACCCTTCGACCGCGGTCACTAGAGCATTCGCTGCCATAGAAGACGACGACGCAAGGGTCGTAAAGGATACTTAACACTACTATTTTCTTCTAAACGCATCTAGATAAAAACAATTTAGCCCCTCTTGTGTTCAATGTCATCGCAGTCCTCGTGAAAGGCAAAACAATCGCATGCTTGTTTTGCCTTCCATGGATTCAGAAAGGGAGTGTCTACATCCACGCGCGGGGATGTAGCCATGTCGGGAGGAGATGAGGCTCCATCCACGCAATGCGTCACTTCCGGCGCACTACGATCAACTTCCGGTCTAGCCTCCCATTGTTTTTTTCCATCTGCTCGGCGGCCATTGCACCTTGCGTTCCTGCCGTGCGCGGACTACTGTCTACTGTGCCTGCCTGGTCTTCCGCAAGCGAGTTTGACTTTCTCTGAAGCTTTTTTTTTTTCCGGTTTTCTCGGACAAGGAGTTCGGCCGTTTGAGCATCAGCACGGTCGCGCTTCTGATCTGCCTCAAGTTTTGGTTGCCGGGGATTCGACGGTGAAATGCTTGTCCTAGTATTTCCCATAGAATAACCGGGTGGCTGTCGAAGTGCGGGCGTTTAGTGGCATTAGGATCGAGGCTTTGTTTTCCAAGGTGTCTGACGCCCTGCTCGAGTTTGGCACAAGCAACACAAGCGTTTGCGCCAGCGCGTAAGTTGACAAGTATCGTCGGCTGGCCGCTCAGATCTTGGAACGCAGTCCGACGATGCAGATCGCCTTTTCTTCCGTTTTTCCGAGGCGGGAGAACAGGTTCTCTTCTATGGAGTGTCAGCGTAGTCAAGAGTGCCGAGATCCAGGCGTTGAATGATCGACACAGAGACGTGAACTGGCTCCTGCAGGAGTTCTGCCGCAAGAAGGGCTTCGCGTTCATCGCTGATCTCGTGGACGAGTGGCATCTGTGCATCGGCTACTGTTTTATTTCTCATGGAATAAACTGTTTCTAAAATCTTTTACCCAGTTTTCTCGATTGCATTCTCTCAGTATGTTTGTTACTAATGGGACTAATGCATATTTTCCCTTTTCTCACAATCTTTGTGTGATTGCGAGCGTGCGCGCAAGTCAAGAACTCATGGAGCGGTGAGCACGTACTTGTCCCCTTTGATACACATAAGCTCACATTAAAACGCTTCGAACCAAGCCAACCACACACACGACGAAGCTTCTCCGCCTCGTCTCAGGAGCGATGCACACATGGGCGAAGGCCCCAGAGGCCGCACCCGTACCGCCCGCACGTACGGATGGCACCGTTGGATGGCACGCACGCCGCCCTCCTGGAGAACATAACTATAAAGATATATATTGGTACTATTTTTATGATGTACGATATTTGCTACTATTCTTAGAAAGCAGTAAACAATTGATGAATTGTCTAAAACTTTCTAAGGTCACGTGACATATTAACTTTTAAAACAACAATGAAATGTAACCTCTTTATTTTTATATCCTATATTTACTTGTAAGAAAACATAATATGTACATAAAAACAAATTATCTCTTTATGTTATAAGTCACGTGACCTTTTGCGTGGATGGAGCCTTATCTCCTCCCGACTTGGCTACGTCCCCGCGCGTGGATGTAGCCTCGGCCATTCAGAAAAGGGGCCGGGGGGGGGGGGGGGGGGGGGGGGGCGGGGCGGAGGTCCGGTTTTCCTGACCTCCCTCTTGAATTTAGTATGTGAAAAAACTTTAGGGCGGGGAAAGGGGGGGGGGGGGGGGGGGGAGTTCTTGAACACATGACACGCGTGCGTATTGCAGTCCTCCGCGCTGCATATGCCCTGTTTAAAAGCATGCTTCGAGCATTGCGGTACGCAGCAAGTGCGCACCAAATCATTTCATTTCATTTATTATACCCTCAGGGCCCGAAGGCATTACAGAGGGGGAGAGCAACAAGAAGGTTAATGCAAGTAACATATTAGACGCACTCAGTAATAAAGTATTATAGTCGGTTGCAAGCTAAGAAAAAACCGGAAATGCCTCTCAGAGGAAAATGTAATCCTACGCCGAGAAACGCCAGCCAATCGTTTTCATGACGTCACGATTCCGTGGATCACTCGCGATCCTTTTGAAAGAAAAAAAAAAAGCTCAACATGGCTGCTGGCTTTAGCAACGCGACGCTAGTTTCTCGTGACAATTATTCTGCTTTTTTGCACCGTGTTTTAGATGCCCGAGGTTACGCCCCGAAATCTTAATGGTATCGGCTTACGTTTGCAGCAGTTTTTGCGCGACAACGTGAGAATCCAGCTACGCTATCGCCAACGAAAATTTCGAAGCGGGCGCGAGGCTTAGCACTTCTGAGAGGTATGTTAGACGGTATGTTAGACAGTATCTTGGACAGAAAATGAGTTGGAAAGACGGTACATTGGACATGACTTTCTTTCTTTACTAAACAGCTATTTCGTTGACAAAAACGTATTCTAACTTATTTAAATGTCCTCAATGAATTAAATAAATATTGTAGTAGTTTAAGACACGTTTCCTGGAGGAAGAAAAAGCAACGTTGCTAGCGAACTACTTTCTCGACGGCGGAAACACTTCAGATGGGCGCAATGCGCTTGTGGGTGGAGCTAAAAAATTGTTCTCAGGTTGCATCCGACTATAGTAATCGTACTTTTAAAGAGCTCAGAGTCCGTGATAATGGCGATCGACCGGGGAAGGTGGTTCCACTGCTGTGATGTACGGGGAACGAAAGATAAATAAAACGTGGTGGTGATAGAGTTAGGAATGCCAACCTTATGTTGATGATCAAGACGGGAGGAAACATAGACAGGCCGAGCAATTATTTTATCGCGCAGGAAGGAATTATGGTGATACATTTTATGGAATAGGGAAAGACGAGAAATTTTACGACGTAGTGATAAAGGGGGTAATGATAGAGTTGTTTTCATAGAGGTGACGCTAGATGTGCGGTGATGGTTTGTGAGGATAAAACGAGCGGATCTGTTCTGAACGGCTTCCAATGTAGATACGAGAGTGACTAGTCCGGGATCCCAGACAGAAGCTGCATATTCTAACTTGGGACGATTTAAAACTTTGTAAAGAGTTAATTTCAGTGAAACAGGGGCTAATGAAAAATTTCGCTTGATGTAACCTAACATGCGGTTAGCGTTAGCTGAAATATGCTGAATATGTGTTTTCCATGAAAGGTTAGAAGCTATATGTACGCCTAAATATTTTTACCAAGACACCGGTTCTACATGAGCATTATTAAAGAAATAGTTAGGACAGTCATGAGACTGGCGAGACACACGCATGGCCTTGCATTTGTTAGTGTTAAGCTTCGTGGACCATGAGTCAGACCAACAGTAAATAACATTAATGTCTGATTGGAGTATACAGGTGTCATTATGATCGAGAATCTCACGGTAAAGTCCACAGTCGTCAGCGAACAGAGACACTGATGAAGAGACATAAGTGGGGACGTCGTTAATATAAATTAAGAATAGCAACGGCCCTAAGACTGTCCCTTGCGGAACCCCTGACGCAACTTTGACAAAAGAGGAGTTATTGTTATTCACAGTGACAAATTGAGACCGTTGAGTTAAAAAAAAAAGACTGTATCCATGCGGGAACGTTATTGTCTATGTTAAGTTTGGAAAGATTTAGAAGCAGAAGATTGTGAGAAACTTTGTCAAATGCTTTGGCAAAATCCAGGAAAATGCGGTCCGCCTGGGATCCTCGGTACAGAATGTGATGTAGGTCATTCGTGAAAGAGAGTAGTTGGGTCTCACACGAAAATGTTTTTCGAAAACCGTGTTGGGCATTGTTGAAGAGGTTGTTATATTCTAAGAAGTTGACGAGGTGAGAAAAAATGGTATGTTCAAGAAGTTTGCAAGGAATTCTGGTTATTGAGATCGGATGATAATTAAGAAGGGAATGTTTATTTCCAGCCTTGTGAATGGGTACTACCTTCCTTACCCTCCAGTCTGGGAGAACAGCGTCTTGTATAGATTGTTCAAATAATTTTGTTAAAATAACTGAGGAGTATTGTTTAGTGTTTTTTAAAAACTTTAAATTAATACCGTTCACTCCTGCTGAAGATGACAGTTTGAGTTTATTTTTGACACGAACGACACCAAGGTAATCAAGAAAAAGAGGATTCATGGGCAAGTAATCGGCACTCTCTAGCGAAGGGAAACCGTGCATGTTATCAGTAGACAATGAATATGCAAAAGTACTATTTAATAAATTTAAACACTCATCGTTGGCTATACAATCACCATTTACGGTTTTTAGTGTGATAGATGACTCCGTCGTTTTGTTTATGATATTCCAGAACTGTTTAGGATTGTTGATCAACATTGCGGGTAGGCTATGAGTTATGAATTATAGTTTGGCGTTATCAATGGCTTTTTTGTTCACTTCAGCACCAGTACGATAACGCAACCAACGGTGCTCGCACGTGGATAATTTTGCGGCGCGAAATAAACTTTTTTTTTTTTTTTTCATAAGCATTTTAAGGCTCTGGTGGAGCAGGGTGACTGAGAGTTTTTGATAACTGTCCTTAAGGGAATGTACTGATTTGTTAGTTTATTACCTTCGGTTTTGAAAAAGTTCCAGTTTTCTTCCATTGAACGACTCGAGAATAGTGACAAATATTCATCGAGGAAAGTTGCAAGGTCAAGATTAATTTTATCAAAGTTAGCTTTGGCGTAATCTCGAATTTGCTTTACATTAGTTGATGGTTTTAGTACTGCTGCTTTTACATTAAAGTGCAACATGGAATGATCACTAAGCCCTGGAAGATAGGAGATAGGTGAAACGAGTTCAGGATGAGTGTCGAGGACAAGATCCAATACGTTCGCCGTCAATGGGGTCACTCTGGTTGGTTGAGTAACTAATTTCGTGCAACAAAAATGCAAACAGAGGCTAACAAATCATTGCATTCAGATGAGGCAGATGAGGGTGCGACTGTTGGTGGGTTATTACCTGTCCACACAATATCAGGATACTTAAAATCTCCCAACAGAAAAAATTGGCGAACTTGGAAAGCGAATGACGACTAGATTTAGGGAGTCCTGCAAAGCTTTAATAAAAGAAGATGAGCATGAGGGCGGCCTATAGCAAACACCCATGATCCACTTCATGTGGTTAGTACCAAGACACACCCAAACTATTTCTAAATCGCTAGCTATGTTTAAACAAAAAGAATCAATATGACTTGCAATTGCAACTAAAACACCCCCACCGCACCTATTTTGCCGATTGTTCCTGTAAATATTGTACCTTTTAGGTCCATAAAAAGGTTCGCAGTCACGCACCTTCCCAGTGAGCCAAGTTTCCGTTAAAACAACATCAGTAGCTGTTGAATCAACAATAGAACACAAGTCGTCTCGCTTTTTAACGAGGCTTCTAATATTTGTAAAAAGTAGCGATACATCAGAAACAGGGGAAAGAGACACTCTACCCCTCGCGGCCTTTTAGTGCGATGTTGATGGTTGAGATGAGTCATTAGCGGGTAGGGAATTATGTGGGACAGTAACAACCGGCGTAGTAGAGGGATTGACCTCGTACACATTTTCGGTGGTCGGATCAAAAGCATAGAATTTATCGTTTCCCCGCTTGCCGCAAACAAATATGCAGCGAACGCGGAAACGACGCGGTGTACGCTAGGCGAGTGCTGGCGTCGGAGTTGTTTGCTACACAGCGATTGTTTCTGGTGATGATGATGATAATGAAACTGCGTTCCCTATAGTTTGATCTCCTCGCCAGTAGGTGTAGAGTCATGGTAGGGCCCGTTGCAGGCAAGGAGGTTATAGTGGGAAGGAGGTTGCGTCCGTATTCTCCATATGATGAAGTTGTCGTGGCCCACGAAATGTCCCCTCAGTCTTTTACCCAATAGAAAACTTAGTTAATGGTCGCCTCCATGTAAATATAGGGAAAGGAACCGCGTTGCCATGGCAGTGCCGTGGCAACGCGGTTGTTTGCCCCATTTTTACATGGCCGTGTCCACTGAATCAGTGTCGAACAGGAGTCAACCCCAACACTTGCCTGGCCAGCAGGAAGTCGGCGTGTGGCGGACGCTCTGTACAGACCTTTTCCACAAGAGCGCCGCCATCTTGAGTGTCGTCACTTCCAGTATGGACGGAAACATGGTTTCGCCGTCGTCACGCCAATAGAATACATTTAAGAGGTAAGCGTAACCGTCGTCCATTCTTGTCTAGCCTCCCCTCTATTTTTTTTTATTATTTGTAGGATGGAGTGTTTTATTATTATTTTGTCGCCCACACCGGATATGCCTGCCAGGTGGCTGGAGACGAGAGTATAAGAAACGCGCTGGGATTGTCGTTTATAGTCGTCAGTGCGGATTTGGAGAGCTGTATATCAGGGACAATTCGCAACTTTCAACGATGGTGGTACCGCGGTGTGAGAATCGCACTCCCTAGTTCCTGGATGATTGGCTTCACAATAACGGTACTTGCTTACACCTTGCTGACTTGGAAAAATAATGTAGGCTCTAATACTGCTCGTATATAGCAGAACTAGAATTACTTATGCTTCGCAGACCCAATCTCGTACCGCTGTTCTACGACGATCATCCAGATGACAGCGCTTCTGTTATGCGTCAGTGCACCCCTTATAGGTAGTGAAAGTTGCGAATACGCACGAACGCTGATAATGGCACCGGGTTAAGAATGCCGCAAAAGCTCCGCTTCCGGCATCGCGATCGTTGTCTTCCGTCGTGTTTTGACTGCACTTGCGAGCGTCGATGGTATCGAAAGCCCGCCGTAGCAACGGGCAGACGGAGCAGGCCACAGGCACGGAGCCGATGTAGCCTAAGCCTAAGGGCAGGGTGACACTGCTGATACATCATACAAAAGACAGTCTGCATACAGATTTGAACGCGAGTCACTGTGAGATCAGTGGACAGTCTCCACACAGATTCGAATGGGAGTCACTGCGAGATCAATGGACAGTCTGCATACAGATTCGAACGCGAGTCACTGCGAGATCAGTGCTTTGAATGCCGTATGGCAATGAGTTGAAGAAGAAACTTTGCACGCGCACATTCGAACCACGGATACTGCGCTCACTCGTGTTTGCAGACTGTCTTTTGTGTGATGTATGAGCAGTGTGACCCCGGCTTAACGTAGCCGACCGAACCGGCCGAGCGGCGAGCAGACGATGAGAGCAGCGTCGGTGCGCAAGGTAGTCTGGGATTGAGTTTTTTTCCTGCGTTGCGGAGGAGGACGCCATGCCGGGTCCTGGGGCATGTACACTTCCTTGATGTCTCTCTGTGCTCGATCACGCGATGTGTCCCACGGGAGTAACTCGCATCTCCTCGGCAAGACGCGCGGCTGACGCGCGTATCCAATCAATGAGGAGACATGCGCTTCGACAGCGTTCGGCTGGCTCTCGCGTTTTCTCGGTCCGTCAGCGCGGAGTGATAAACGGAAACGGTTAGGTGCCAGCCATCAAACACGTTCAGCGTTAAAAAAAAAAAAAAAATGCAGTCACTGCCAGATTAAGGAACGCCGGACAGGGTGAGTCTTGAGCGCCTTATTATTGACCGATTGCCAACGAAATTTGTTGCCGCTTTAGTCGATTAGTAAGCCGAAGAACAAATCATGAAGAAGATGAGGTCATAATAAACAACGTCCTGCGTTTCTTATTCTGCTTGTGGCTACAATATCAACCATCTTTCAGCCATCCGTAAACTCTCGACTTAGGCTTCGGCTTACAGCTGTTTTCGTGCAAGGCCGTCGTCACGCGAAGCCTGCTGTCACTAAAATGTGCGGGTAACGGGTTCAGATCAGTGTTTTACGTGTTCCATACAAACAGGAGCGAATAGCTCGTTTCTCATTCGTCCTCAATCTTGGAACGAGTTCTCGTGACGAGTTACAGTGTGTCAATAGGGAGTTTTCTTAGACCGCGTTTCTCCCTTGTTCCCTATGGCCCGTGGGGGGGTTAAATCGGCGCATGAAGTCAACCAGCCTGCTGTTGTGAACTGCCTTCTGTTATATGTCTGGTGTTGAAATCGGCCCTATGGCTTCAAAGTGAAACTAGCCTCCAGAAGGAACCGTGCCGGTGATGAATCGTGTCTACGGCTCCGTCTTCTTGCGGGACCTTAACCCTAGTCGGCTCGGCGGACGATGCCCGTGACTGCATTGCGACGCGTCTACTTTTTTCTGCCTGCGGGACCGTAACCTTGGTCGGCTCCGTCTCCTGAGGCACCCTAACCTTGGTCGGCTAAGTGGACGACGCACGTGCCCGTGGGTGCATTCCGAGGCCCCTGCTCTCCTCGAAAAGGAAACAACACTCGATCCTGACCTCGAGTGTCGCGTGTTGTGTACGCGTCTATTGTGAGTCACTCGCGGTTTATGGGGCCGCCGGCACCAGAGCAGTGAGATACTGCCGTCTGGATGACTTTCATACCCTGGCGCCAGGATCCGACTCCGAAGGAAACTTCCATGACGTCACATCACGCGAGGGAGTGCCGAGCCGTCTGACCAATGGCAGTGCGGTCCCTTAATCCCAGTATCCGTTATATAAAGGCCCGTCCACCGCACTCTCGATCATCTCCTCTGGTTGGGAACCAACAGTACATAATGTAAAGAAACAGTACTTTTCGAGAGAGATCGCGGTTTATCGTGGTTCTTGCTGAGGCTATAGCCCGGTGCCTGGCTCGAGTCGCCCTCCACCACCACGGACACAGCACGGTCGCAACACGCTCCGCTAAGCCCTCCGCAACGAAGAAGCCGCGACTGCGACTGCGCGCCGATGGCCTTGGACTCTACAGTTCCGCGTATCGTAGTGGGTTGCGGAGAGCGTTGTAAGACGACGAAAACCATCTACGAAAACTTCCTGTTGTGCCGGATGATCCATTAACACAATCGAGCGAGCGACCAAAAATATCCACATCGAACTATAAACAGTCGTCACAATCTGATTTGTTCCAGCTCTTGGTTTTTGACTATCTCCCCATCACTCGAATGCGGAGGTTGAAATAGCACATAATAAAAATGCCCTATATACTTACTAAATGCGGGTACAATTACCAAAAGAAACGCCGCTCCTCGCTACCGTTTCCTTAAAAAAGAAAAAAAAAAAAGAAAAAAAAAGCAGAAGGGAGAAAAAAAAAAAAAAGAAAACGTAACGATTTTTTGTTTCAGTTCCAACAACGCACAATAAGTCGTGTGTCCGTTCTTCCTAAAACGGAACGCGTTTCTGGAAGGTCGTCCTTTGGAACGCCGTTCCGTACAGGACACTGGTTCAGGTTACTGCATCGCGTGCTTTCCGCGCGGGCATTTCGAAGAACGTGCGGGTAAACAGTAAATACCACTGTAGTTACTATTAGCGCCGAGATGTTTCGGTGGCGCCCTCTTATAGTTTCCATCCGTGACGTCGCGACTGAGATTTGCCTCGCCGTGACGTCACCAGTTGTTATCCTGGCTACTTACCATCAAGTGCGACGACGAGTTCGGTGGTATGTTTAAAAAGCAGAGTGGAAGCTAGGAGCCATCGCAATCCGAAACTAACACCGTCAAAGTTGACAGTCTGACAATGCTCATATACCCATGGTTTGGCCAATCGTGGAAAGCTGACCGCAGCGACGCTTTTGGTCGCGCACATCGCTAATACCCCGTTTCACCTTGTGTTGCACCGCAGAGAAGGCTAGAAGCGTGAGCTCATTCGCTTGGCAGCTGTAGGCAGCTGCCCTTAAAGGAGCTGTGCAACAATTTCAGGGCTTTGCTTAAATAATTGTGGAAGTTGATGCCTGACACTTCTGCAGTGAACTACAGAAAACAGATTTTGCCTGGATACCCTAGTTTTTACTTAAAAAAATGAAAAAGATCCAGGTTTTTGCCGCCTCTCAACTCGTGCATCGTCTTCCGGGTCACGTGCACAGTGACGTCACTAGAGTAGGCGCGGAGTTCCGGAAAAGTTCTCTCTTTAGAGCCATCAGCGAGCAGCGAGAACTCATCCGCTGCCGACCGCGTGACCACCCGTCCTTGCCAGTGTGGCGCTGTCCCCCTCCCCCTCCGGCTTCTGGCGGCTGTTCGCGGTTTTGTGGACCTAGGATAGATGGCGCCACTAAAACTCCGTATAATAAAAGTTTTGTCGATGATACCAGGGTGTTGACGCATTTATATATATGTTGGAACGACAAGATTTGTAAAAAGAGTTACCTTTTATCGAGCAGGTATTCGCACAACTTGCTATCTTTCTTACAACGACCCAAGTGACGTCACGCCGCTTGTTTCTCATGGCCGCCGCTCGTGGCTGCAGGTCGGGAAATATTCCAAGTTTTGCCTCGCTATTACGCGGCGGAATCGCAACATTGCGATGAAAAGAGGTGTGTTTTCTGCCATTTGTGACACAGTGAACAATATCAAAAGCAGAAAATGCCAATTCCTTCGACGTTAAAATCGTTGCACAGCTCCTTTAACGCACGAGAGCTTGTGCCGCTGAGATGTGCCCTAGAGCAAGGAGTTCGCGCTTGTAGCCTTTCCTGCGGTACATCATAAGGTGAAACAGAGAGTGTTTTAGGAAACCGTTTTTGCACATTCGACACGGTACGATGGGTCTTCCGGTGCGAACTGCGCATGCGCTCCCTCAGAAGACTCGCACATGCAAAGTTCTTACCGGAGGGCCCATTGTACCCTACCGTATAAGCAAAAAAAAAAAAAAAAAAGTTATTTAAAACCCTTTATTGACATGTTCAAGAAACGCAGGGCGTGGTTTATTATATTAATTACGTTATGTTAATCGCGTGACCTAATTATGTTAATTACGTTGCTTCGTGATTGGTTATAACTTATAAGGCGTCCTTATCGGCTGATGCTGCAATCTCAAACTCATTGGTTCCGGTGCGATAATGAGATGCCATAGGAACTTGCCACGCCCTACGTTTCTTAACTTGTCGGTGGCTAAGGAAATATGTGCGGGTCGGATTGCGATCAGGCAGCGCGCGTGATGGTGACGCCCGGGGTGCAAGCTTAACGTGCCAACAAGAACGCTTTAAAAAATTCATCGCCGTACTCTAACAACCCGACAAATTCAAGAACTACACTCTAAAAAAAAAAAACCCGTGCGTCTACTTTCCCGCACATCACTCGGAGAGCATATCACCGCAACTTAGTGGAGCAGCTCAGCGAATGACGATGCCGAGCCATATGCTTAGACCACCAAACGCAGTCTGCGGAGTTGTGACATGAAGCAATGCAAGCGTTACGTTTTGCATTGCTTAAAGGGACCATGAAGGCAATTTAATTTTTTTTTTAAAGAATGTGTTTTCGGAAGGATTGGGGTCCTGCCATGCCACACATTTTTTTCTAGAACGTTGTGACTCTTATTTCTGTACCTGCAAATAAATTTGCGAAACCGAAACAAACATTTAGATTTCTTCCCTTTTTCGCCTCTGGAAAGAGAAGTGACGTCAGGGAGCACTGTCGGCATCGGTAGGATTTAGTGCACACTCAGTGTGGTTCCCGTGGTTCGGTCTAGTGCACGGCGGTCTGTGAAGAAAACCTGGAAGAAATGGACGACAACGCCGCGCTCACAAACGAGTTTGAGCTCCCGTTCAGCGACCTCACGCCGACTGAACGGGAGATGCTGCTAAGGACGCAGAACTCTGGATTGGCGCTTTACGAGGGCGCCCCAGTCCTACCACCAACTCCTCGGTCGCCGCCTCAGAGCGACTCCCCGCCCCACTTTTACCCAGGCTCCGGCTGACGTGAAGGTGCTGCTCAAAGTCTTCTGGTCGGAAATGCAACGAACAAATCCTGACACCGCTGTCCACAGCTCTACGCAAGACGACGGCGCGCAACCAAATGCTGCGCATTGCTGCATCGGTCGGCAGTTTATGCAAACTAACGTCGCCCGATCGACCGCACGTCTTTAGCCGACCTTTCGCGCAACCGACTACTGCTCATAAACGCGGCATGAGTGGTGAGACACCAGTTCGCAAAGCGAACACGAGACGACGCACGAAACCAAAACCAAAAGTCCGCCGCCCCCGGCGCTCCTACCTTTTTCTTCTTTTTTTCTTTTTTGTCCATGCTTGCTCGATGCTTTTTACGCGCCCGAGGTAGCAGTGCGGGATGCGTTCAACCAGTGACAAACGGAGGGATCACTTCAGATTATGCTTTTATACACGGTATGAAACCTATTAATTCCCAACTACAACTTCAAAATATTATGCAACGTTCAAATAAAAATTTTTCATCACATCTCACCACCGAAATCGAAACCAAGAGCGCGTCTATCGTTTGAACGGTTTGGTCCAATCGCCAGACGAGGTGCCCGTTGTCGTCACGCTTCGGCGCACTTTAGTTCACCTTTCTGCCGCCGCCTCAGTGGGGTCTCAGGCATCGTTCCCGGCGCTATTATTACCGCGCCTGTTTGCTCGATTGGTGCGGCACCCAAACTTCTGTTCGGGCTAGAACTTGGGCAACAGTATCTGAGACGTGCCTGAGATCCATTTCAATCGTCGAATAAAACTTCGAAACTGCCTTCATGGTCCCTTTAATGTCACAACTCAGACTCATTCGCTGAGCTGCCTCCGTAAGTTGCGCTGATTGGCTCTCTGAGTGTTGTGCGGTGAAGTAGACGCACGGGCTTTTTTTTTTTGTGTGTTGTTTTATAATTGATGGCCTAATGCCGGGGCACGGTGTGCCGGGGTCACACTGCTCATACAACATACAGAGGGCAGTCTGCCAACACGAGTCAACGCAATATTCGTGGTTCGAATGAGCGCGTGCAAAGTCTTCCTTGAACTCACTGCCATGCGGCATTCGACGCACGGACCTCGCGGTGACTCGCGTCACTCTAAAAAATGCCTGCGCGTCTACTTACCCGCAAAACACTCAAAGAGCCAATCTCTGCGATCTACGAAATTAGCTCAGCGAATGATGAGGCGGAACATCCGTTTAAACCTGAAAATAAAGTCTGCGTTGTGGCACTGCGCATTGCAAAGCGTCATGTTTGCATCGCGTAATGCCACAGCACAGACTTAATTTTGAGATCTAAACAGATGTTCTGCCTGATCATTTGCTGAGCTGTTTTTGTAGATCGCAAAGATTGGCTCTTCGAGTGTTTTGCTGCTAAGTAGGCGCGCAGTCATTTTTAAGAGTGTTTATAAACAGCGTGACACCGCCTTAACAATCATCTGTGTTCCATGTGAGGCGGGTTTCATCATTTTGATTTTTAGAGATACCATTTCGGTAACGTTACGGACATTCTTTTGCACACTTTTGTAATATATTTCATGTAAACACTATTTGGACGAACCATTTATGTATGTGTCACTTTCAGACCCGAAAAAGAAGATTCACGTAGCTGGTCACATATATATTCAAAATAAGGTTTAAAAGCTTAGTAAGGGGGATCGGTGGCCGAGTGGTCTAGCGCACACCAGCTCGGAGCACGTGGAGCGAAAGCTCGCGCTGCAGAACCCAGGGATCCTGGGCTCAATCCCCACCCCTGCCCGTTTCGATCTGGACGAGCATCGTACCGGCGTGCGATCGTGTATCACTACTGCGTGGTGCACGTTAAAGACCCCAGGTTAGCGGTTGTACCGAACTGGCTAAATTGCTCATCTACAGCTGAGCCACCAGACGCCCACTGAGGCGGATTAACTTCCGACTGTATAAGCATACACACAAGAATTTGCTTTGTTTGCTTAGTACGTTTTTCTTTTGCTACATGACTGTGTTTCTTTTGCATAATAAAACACTTCTCTATGTGTGTGTGTGCGTCTCTATGTGTGTGTGTGCGTCTCTCTCTGTGTGTGTGTGTGTGTGTGTGTGTGTGTGTGTGTGTGTGTGTGTGTGTGTGTGTGTGTGGAGCACAGAGCTGATGTTTTTTTCTGACAATAATTTAGCTCTTCGATAAATAAATTATAACGAGTTATAAATTATAAACGAATGCTTCCGCATTTACTGGTAAGAGGTGACGATGGCGATGCGTTCAGCTAACGACCTGTGACAGTTTTGCTAAAATCTAACTGACGCGATTGGTTTTGACCGTTCGGTGTGAACGATCAAAGTTCTAATTTATATTTACAATAAGGCGAATGGCAATACAAGGAGGGATAGTCAGGCATAATATCAAATCCAGTTTTAACTTACTTTGAGTTATTTCGTATTGAATTACATATGAGGTAATGTATTTGTTAACCGCATTTAAATACTGAAAATGGAGTATTTTCAAATACATGTACTTCAAATACTGCCCCAAATTCAATTTTGGTCATTGTCCTTCGCAATCGAATCCGATAGTGGACACCCTTCGCGATGAGAGTCATGTGCGAAGAGCACGACACTTGCTGCGCTTTGCTCATAATAAACATCGAAGAAAAATGGAGTTTTTTAGTCGAGTGATTAATTTTTTTTAGCAACGTCACATTAACAACATGTTCTTTGAAAGGATTTGTGTATTACTCAGCCTTTGAAATTATTATCACACTGAATTCATTGTTTTTTCCTGATGTTGTACCCGCCTATGAAATTACGACAAACAATTTTTTTTTTTATTTCTAGATGTGCATCCTTTTTTTTTTTTTAGTGCTTGAGTTTTACATACTTTATGGACTCCACGTTCTATTTTGGCACGGTCTTATTTTTCTCACCTGGGTTAAATTTAAGTCATATATGTCAGTACATGAGACCAAAAACGTAATTTGTAAAATTATTCGAAGGTAATCAAATACCGTCGCGGTATTTGTATCTTGCTTTTAAATAGTTTTATAAAAATCATTTGTAATTACATTCCTTTTTGTCGAGGTACTTTGTATTTCTATTTCAATACATTTTTGCCAGTGCTTTTCGCCTCCCCGCTACAATATGAGGTGATGCCGCGCATTCCGCTGCGCTAGGAGTTTTAATGAGGGAGACCTTTCAGGCTGTAAGGAGAAAAGAAGAGAGCGAGATAGAGAGAGAGAGAGAGAGAAAGAAAGAGAGAGAGAGAAAGAGAGAGAGAAAGAGAGAGATAGAGTAAATGATGAGGAGAGTTTGGCAGGAGCAAAACGAGAAAGGCAAGCGACCGCGTGTTCGTGCTGACTTTGCCGTGCCCTGCAGTCTTTCGTAAGAGCTGGGGCCCTCGGAGCAGCGTTGCGCAACTCTTGAGCACGAGCTGGTAGCCCCGTAGAATGGAGTTTCTCGCAGGCATGCTCGTGCACGCACAAAGTCTTTCCCTCTCCCGTGGTCTGCACATCTTGGATAGCGCTGCACCCACGCTTCCCGGAATGGACTAAATATTCGTTTTCTTTCCGCATACGCGACACCACAGCGGGGTTCTAAAAGAGGAGGTGCTCGCGGGATTATATACTTCTTTGACTCCTAAAGGGTCATTCACAGTGCCCCATTTTCTTACGTTAAAGGAGCGATGCAACAATTTTTGTACTGTGCACAAATACCGCTTAAAACGGATCCCTAACGTTAATGACCTATGAAACACGCGTTCGTTTTTCACCCCACGCAATAGAAGTCCCAGAAAAAAATTTAAGAGAAACGAGCAGCGTTCACCCCCTCAACTCGCAGCCAGAACAAGCGGCCACGTGATCTGGAGCCGATTATATGCCGCCAGTGTTGATCATAGCCACGCGATGGGGTTGGCAAAGCGCAGGACACGCGCTGAGTTCCAGACATTGTTATGGCTCGGCTGTTGTCGTCGTTGCAGCGATTGGACACGGGTCACAGCCCGAATGCTTCTCGAGCTAGCAATTGTCACGAGCCCAAGTCGAGTGCCCACGCAATGCTCGGGTCCAATCTATGAAACGCATTCAAATATCGTCACTTGGGTGTACTGCGATCCCCGAGTTACGTCATCAAATTTTGCAAAGGAGAGATTGAATGAAAATGATGGCTTTTGTCCTTGAAATTACACCGCAACAAAGGAGTTTCTTGGCCAGTGGCGTTGCGTGTGAGTATCCTTGAGTCCCAGGTGTGCCAGTAAGCTCGTGTAGAGAGAAAAACATTCCAATTAAATATCGTTGCACAGCTCCTTTAAGTTACGTTACGAAATATTACGTTGAAGTCACCGGGACCTCTGTGCTTCAAACTAAGCGAGGCTACCAGTTCAGGGAGAGAGCATGACACGCGACATTCGAGAGACGAATGTTTCGGTGACTTACACGTAATGTAACTTAAAGGGGCGATGCAAGAATTTTTGTACTTTGCGCAAATACCGCTTAGAACGGATCCCTGACATTAATGACCTATGAAACACGCGTTCGTTTTTCACCCCACGCAATAGAAGCCCCAGAAAAAAATTAAAGAAAAACGAGCAGCGTTCACCCCCTCAACTCGCAGCCAGAACAAGCGGCCACGTGATCTGGAGCCGATTATATGCCGCCAGTGTTGATCATAGCCACGCGCTGGGGTTGGCAAAGCGCAGGGCACGCGCTGAGTTCCAGATATTGTTACGGCTCGGCTATTGTTGTCGTTGCAGCGATCGGACAAGGGCCACTACCCGAATGCTTCTCGAGCTAGTAATTATCACAAGCCCAAATCGAGTGCTCACGCAATGCTCGGGTCCAATCTATGAACAGCATTCAAATATCGTCACTTGGGTGTACTGCGATCCCCACGTTACGTCATCAAATTTTGCAAAGGAGAGATTGAAAGAAAATGATCGCTCTTGTCCTTGAATTTACACCGCAACGAAGGAGTTTCTTGGCCAGCGGAGTTGCGTGCGAGTATCCTTGACTCCCACTAGTGCCAGTAAGCTCGTGAATAGTGAAAAACATTCCAACTGAGTATCGTTGCACAGCTCCTTTAACGTAAGAAAATAGGGCAGTGTGAATGAGCCTCAAGCTGACAGTGCGACAGAAGTTACGTGCTCGTTGGAGCAGTCATACGTCTCTCTTTCGCCACGTGATCAGTGATCACGCTCCGGGTCATATCCCACGAGAGTAAAGCGTAAGTCGGCCAATAGAGAGCTTGGGGTTCCCTAAAGAGTTGGGGCGTCGCACTGCGCACGCGTACTTCGGCTGTTTGGGGGACCTAATGGTTGGAGGTCCTCTTACTTTAAAACTCTACAATAATTGTACTTTTATGTTGCGTGAATTTTTACGAAGAGGGAAGTTAGCCTCAATGAGTGTCTGGTGTACTTTGCTTTAGGCGATAATTTAAGCCAATAGATCACCACTGCTATCGCCTTCAACGTGCATCGTGCAGTAGCGATACGCGACTGCACACCGGCACGATGCTTGTCCAGATGAAAACGGACAGGAGCGGGGATCTAACCCAGCGTCCCTGGGTTCCGCGACGCGAGCTCTTGCTTCTACATACGCTCTGAGCTGCCGTGCGATATATAAGACACTCGGCCACCGATTTGCTGGTATATCAGGTGATGAAAGGTTGATTGGCCCGGCGAGCGGGTGGGCATCCCACCGCACCGTCCGGCTTAGCGGTGAGCCGAGCGTGAAGCGCGCCGTCTTCGCTGCTGGAGCGCTCGAGCAGCGTCTGACCCAGTTGGAGGAGCCGGACCGACCGGCACTCTTGAAAGGGAGGGGAACACGGTCGGTTTTCCTCTCCTCGTCGTCACGTGACGTGTAACTCGCTGTATACACCGGCCGTGTGCCCCGCGGTGAAAGGCCTCGCTTCCTGGTAACCCGCGGAAAACAATTAAAGAAAAGGCAAATAAAAAAAACTTCTCCTTCGTGATGCGCCGAATTGACGGAACTTCGGGACCACGTGGTATTCGGTACTTGACAAAATTTTCCAGAAAAATGCTGGAAAAATAATAAAATAAAATAAACGAGTAAAGCAGTTTGGAATTTGTTTTCGCGCATACGCGCGCAACATCTGAGAATAAATGATGCCCTCTTTCGGTAGAGCTGAAAAGGCTCTGCAGTAGGGTGCGCGAAAGAGGCAATCGTGCTGGTTATTAAGACTGAAACTGATTCCCTTCCAAGTGTGTGCAGGTGTACAACATCATATTGTCACGTATAAGAAAAAGAAATGAATTTAAAACTGCCTATAAATGTTTAATGAGGCGAACGTGGCCCGCCTCAAAGAAAGAAGGGGGCATCGTACATCCAGCGACGGCTACAAAGGGCGACTGATCCCAAGCAACGAGTTACCGCTGCTGTTATACACGCGCTAAAATGTTCTGAACCAAAACATACGGTGAGGGCCGAGAATAGGTTTAACATGAAACTGACCAAAAAAGAAAAGGAATGGAAAAAGAAAAGAAACTGGGCGGAATGGCGTGTGAGCATTCGCCGGGTGGCAACCGTTTGCGTTGTCATCAACTTCGTCACGCACGCGACAATATTTCGTGCTTTCAAAGCTTCGAAAAAAAAAAAAAAAGTACGCTAGAGACCCTTTTACTGTTTAAAATTATCAACCGCTGCTTGCGTCCCAAGCGACTTCCGGTCTCTCCTTCTTTGCAAGCCCGTCGAGTTTGGTTATGTCACCAGTGCTAGAAACTTAGTATAAATGCTACACGGACAACAAAATTGGAGATTTAGCCAGGGCCTTCGGCTGTACAATTTAACGTCTTCGGGGAGACAAGTTGGTTTACGAGAATATTAGAAATAAATGAACACATTTTGCGCTTCTTGGATCTTTTGCGTTCACCTGGAGGATTGGTGGTTAAATGTTTCATCGACGATTCAAGCCGCAATGTTAAGTTGGACTTTGTTCATTCTTTTTATGAACCGGAAGTTCGCTGGGACGTCGAAAGCTGGAGCACCGCCTGGTGGCGTTCGGAAAGAAAAATGGTCTTTACCTGAAAGTGGTCTACACAGGGAATGCGGGATGCGAAGTAGCGAGGTTTGATAGTTTAATTTTTTTTTCGGCTCTTAACCTTCGTGTTTTTTTTGTTTTTTTTGTATTCCACGGGACATGAATTAATTAGCCCATCGCCCGAGCAGTATCTGAGTGGTTTCTCAAAGGGCGTTTAGAACGGTTGGCGACTATTTCCAACGCACGAGAGGCTAGACACATGTACTACAAAACATCCGACAGGCAGCACGACGCTTCAACGAAATATCCGCTGTGCAAATTCCACACCGGCGGGTAGCTCGGAGGTCATGTTTCAAAGCGTTAAATGGCGGATCGACCACTTTATCCTCCACGTGTCTGGCGCTCAGTGTATAACATTTTCTATATTGTATACACTCTAAAAAAAAAAGCCCGTGCGCCTACTTTCCCGCACAACACTGGGAGAGCCAATCACCGTCACTTACGGAGGCAGCTCAGCGAATGACGATGACGAAACCTATGTTTAGACCAAAAAACGGAGTCTGAGTTGTAACATTGACCAATGTCACAACTCAGGCAGCGTTTTTTGGTCTAACATATGTTTCGGCATCGCCATTCGCTGAGCTGCCTCCGTGAATTGCGGTGATTGGCTCTTCGAGTATTGTGCGGGAAAGTAGACGCACGGGCTTTTTTTTTTTTTTTTTCTTTTAAGTGTATAGACCGATTTTTTTGTTGTTTTTTTTTGTTTTGTGATGTCCGCTATGTTGTTTGTTGACGTGGCTGCAGGTTGGGACAAAATACCAGACCACTTTATTTACTTTATTTACAAACCACAATCGGCGAGATCACCGACCTACGCGATTGACCAGCTTCGCGCTTGACTTTAGCGCCAGCCAACCACGGCGGTCGGATATGTCGTCAACTCGCAGAAAAACAAGACGTGCTATCAGGCACGGATGAAACGCAAACAGCGGAGTGCGTGCCGTACGATACTTGCTGCGCAACCTTGAGGCAATTAGGAATTGATAAAACTACAGAGTGGAGAGAGGGGCTACGAGGGTATGCGCATCGAAGTGGTGTGCACACACCCTGGCAGCTCCCTTTCCATCCCGTTGTTTTATCAGTTCCTAGTTTCCTCACGATAGCGCTGCATGTATCGTCGTAGGCCACACGCACCGCTGTTCGTATTTCCTTCGTACTGCATAGTAGGGCTATAATTTTTGCCTTCCTTTTAAAACGGGGGAAAAAAGTGGGTTGTAGTATTCCCGTCATGTAGACGTAATAAAGATATTGAGAAACGAGAGGTGTGAAATCGGTGAAAGCGCTTGCTACCGCGAAGCGCGAACGGAGTGGTAAGATTGCCAGCTTTGTCGCCGATTCTGACCGATTCCAAAGGGAATACATTGGAAATGTCCGGCTCGAGGAGAGTGATCAGCGGGGACACAAACACTCGAGAGATGTCGGAATCACCGCGTGGGCATACCGTCACGTCCTCGCGCTCTCCTCGTATAAGTATGCAACCGTGTACAACGAATTCTGGTTTGGAAACGTGACCGGTGCGCCCCATGTAGCGTCGCTTGGCACCCAGTCCGTCTTCTTTCAGGCCAGGTGACGGAGGGAGTCGATCGCGCTCCGATTGTACATGTGCGGGAACGCAAACATAGACAAGGAAGAAGCAGGGCGGCATTTAGCGCTACCCGCGGCTCGGTTTCGCTCGCCTGGAAAGTCGCCCAACGGCGCCGGCATGTTTGCACGGCCTGGGGCGCCTATACATATAGCTAAGCAAGCCCAAACGATAGCGCGCGCTTGACGGCACGCCCCTTGTTGTTTAGTCTACCTCTTGCACGTGCGCGTAATTTGACCTTCCTTTGGAGAGGATAGTGGACGACGGTGGCATGGGCATCCCGTGGTGAGCCCACAGACGCGAGGTCGCCTCTTGGGCAAGAGACGTTCTCTCGTTAGCTACCAATTACGCTTTCATCTCGGAAACCGAAGTCGAAGAAAGCTCGGCTCTACGCGAAGCGTTATTAATTTCCCTCTTTATAAGGTGAATTAAAGGTACCCTGAGGAGCTTTCTCAGATCGCCTAAAAATGGCGATAACTCACTCTGCTGGCTCTAAGCATCATAGGAAACCATACATCATGATACGCGGCCTATTTCCCTATTAAAAAAAGCAGTCATAGATCGCACCACACCGATTTCACCTCCGGCCATACAGCTCGGACTACGATTGCACCCAGCGAGCGCGCGCTCGAGAGCTGACGACAGGACACATCGCTCCGGCGGGAGACAAAAACAAAACAAACAACAACAGTAGTTGGCTGTTTTTGAGACGAATACTGCAGTATTACTTCTCTCTCCACGAAAAAACAAACAATTTTAGACTACTCTTTCGTTGTTTCCATGATCTACAAAAGCATATACATTTTCTAATAATACAACGTTAGAAATCTCAACCAAACGTCGCGTTTTCATCGGTCACATGCCCTCCTGGCTTCCGGCACAATGCTCCTGCCATCGACGGAGATATTTTCTAACTTTGATTCCTTTTTAATAGGGAAATCGGCCCCGCATCATTATGATTTGTGAATTTCTAGGATGCTTAGAGCCCACAGAGGTGAGTTATCGCCATAATTAGGCGATCTCAGAAGCCTTGTCAGGGTGCTTGTATGTTGTATTACGTTTCAACACCTGTAGCTGTTGCGATTCAGGTCGCACCATCCAGACCTCGCGACAGGGTACGCACTAAGTCATTACCTTTAGGTATATTATCGTGAGGTGGTAAAAATTTGATTGCCATGCCGTTACTACTTTGCAGGCATGGGGCAGGTCGGCACACGCAAGCGGTTTTCCCTCTTTGTGTCATGTTTACATAAATATATTTCATTCGAAAAACACGATTTTGTCAATTTTCTTCTCCAGAATACTCTTCATGGCGACCCGCTACTCCGGAAATTGCCTAACGTAGTGTCTGCTTCGAAATAAAATATAAACAAAACGGTGCGAATCAAAGGCGTATCTAGGAAATATAAAATAAAAAAAAAATACAGAATTGAATTTTTGAAAGGCTGTTTAAAAATATAGGTCAACGGTTACTGCGAATCAACAAATACGCACATCTCTCGTAAAATGAAGTATGAAAATATTTTCTTCGCGACTTCGCCAGATACTATTTTGATATTGATGATGTATAAAGGAAGCCACTTACAACTGTTGAAAAATCAGCATTATAAAATCAGTACAATCGTCAACTTGATGTTGTTTTGCAGCTGTTGCCGAATAATTTTTGTTTCTGAGATTGCGGTTACTGGCACAGCAGTCCGCGGGAATGACGCTTTGGTTTTTGGCGGGACAGATTCTCTCCTGTATAGATGTTATGTCGTAGGCATACCCTAACTTCGTGCGCAAACTGCTACACAAAGCTCCTGACTCGTGGCCATACCAGCGTCAAATCAACGGTCAGGTTCCCGGAAAAGGACGCAAAAGCAATATTTTTCTTTCGTTGAGAGTTGTTGGCGACTCTCGGGTCATTTGGTAATCATGGCTTTACTTGAAGGTTTTGTGGACGGTGTTGTTGGTTAATTTATTGCTGCAGTGGGACGATACCCCACAAACGAGGCGGAAGAGCCGCATTTGAGACTTGTAATTCATCGGTCTGTATAAGTTGTCAAGGTGCCAGCGTTTCGACATCCGCCCGGAAAGGTGAAGAGGTTATTAGGGAACGATATAACGTTTGAGTAGCCAGGAGGGCGTTCCGGCCACGCCACTTTGTCGATGCCCGGCGGTGTTGCTTGTGCGAGCTTCTCTATGCTCACGTGGCAAGTGGGTGCAATTTACAGCTTGGCTTATTACAGCGATATTACCGCGATAGCTGTTAATGGGACACTTCGCGGTTTCGCGCCGTCGACCGCGCTCCATATAGACGCGGGTCATATTCGGCACTCCGCCAAAACATTCCACGGGGTAACCAGCAAGCAAGATAACATTCATGGTCTGTAAAACAGTCCCCGTCAGGCAATCTGGCAGTGCACTGGGATAGGTGTCCATGTCACCCAGAATTAGCACAAACAACGATTCTTGGGAATTGCGCAGATAAAACTACCTTATAATTTTACGATGCATTCTGTACCAGAAAGCAAGGGGACAAGCAAGTGCGTTAGTGGCACTTAGTGCCCCGTCAATGCACCTGACAGATACAGAGTTTTATTTTCCATACGAATAGCCAGGAAGATGGTACTAATGGTGGGTGTTTGTTTCAATGAACCTTCATTTGAGTGCGCACTTCGTCTTGTCTACTTCCTTATCCCTGCTTCTTTGGAGCTTTTCGTTTAGCACGTGTGACTATTTGTAACCAAGCGACTAGCAAAAACACGCTCCCCACTTACGGAGACAGCTGAAATGATCTCTACTTAATACACACCCATTGGTTCCTAAACGCTGTGGAACTTTCGTGCGGTGTGTTACTCGGTTTAATTAGGGTGTCTTCATGTGCGCTTTGCTTAGGGTGGAGCACGGTGGGGTGGAGGCATCTGGCCATTTCGTTCAACACGTTTATTTTTATTCTTTTGTTCAGAAGCGCGTGAAAGAGTGTTCCTGCAGTGCACGCGTTTGTGGCGCTGACGGTGCTATGGCGACATTTTGTTTTCGTCGATTTCTTTGTATTTTCCCTGTGAGCGCGTGCTGTCGGTACCGGGTACCACAAAGGGTGGCATCACCCTAAACAGAAGGATATTGAGGCACCCTAGGTTTAATACGAAACGCCTATGCGGACTTTATTGTGCGCGCTACCACCTTTGCCGTTGATTGAGTCCACCATCCCCGAAACGATACCTTTGCGGCTTCGACGTCACACCTCAGCTGTCGCTGTGTTTCACCTTACGGGTTTTATTCATACATTCACGCGCATGTTGTGCGGAGTGCGTGCGCACGAGGCCCCACACTCTAAAACAAAGCCCGCGCGTCTACTTTTCCGCACAACACCCCGGAGAGCCATTCACCGCAACTTACGGAGGCAGCTCAGCGAATGACGATGCCGAAACATGTTTAAACCAAAAAAAAAAAAAAAACGCATCATGAGTTGTGACATTAGGCAATGCAAAACGTCACGCTTGCATTGCTTTTTAAAGACTTGAGCGTGTTGGTAATCTACTGACACAACTCAGACTGCGTTTTGAGGTCTGAACATTTCAGCATCGCTATTTGCTGAGCTGCCTTTGTAAGCATAGCGGTGATGGCTCTCCGAGTGTTGTTCGGGAAAGTAGACGCTATTGGATGGCGTAAAAGGGCGAGACGAGGTCGAAAGAAGGTTGAAGGTTACGTTCACTGTGGCGACGATGCCGAGATAATTTGTTAGCGAACGCCATCGCAGAGAAGTGGGTATCGCGTCACTTGCCGCGTAACGCGCTTCTATAGCTATGTCCGTAAACGTCGACATTTATGCCCAGCTCTAAGGACGACCAGCGGCTCGAAGAACACGTGAACTTACTAATGAGTGCTGCAGCATCGCGTGCTGGTTACACAAATGAGCTCCAGCTGTTTCCATAAACTTGTAATCGTACATTCACGTAAAAACCCGCTCTAAATGTAAAAAAAAAAAAAAGCTTTGCAGGGAAAATAACGTTTATGATCCCTTGCCAACGTGCGCTATTCACGACGTGCGCGATCAATCGACCGTCGTTGTCGGCTTTCCACGGCCGGCCCAACGCTCACTATGATGTTCTTAGTGGACTTAATTCTGCTTACATCGACGGAAATTAGAGTAATGCCAAAGTGTGAACTTCGACAATGTTGGTTTAAAAGGGTCATGAAATAAATTTCTTGGCCGGAATAAATGATTTTAGTTTGGGGTTTTATTAATCAGATATCGTTTAGTGGGCCAAAAGGAAGAGGGCGAAAAGTTAAAAACCTGCTTTTCAGTACGAGAACTTGAAGTGATAGCCCACTATTTCGGCACCTTCTCGCAATTTATTTCGAAGGGGTTAATTGGCGGGCACCAAATTTTACCTATAAAGTTAATGCCTCAAAATGAGAACTGCAAACCGCACTAATAGTTCTGATGACAGCCTTAAGTCCCAAGGGAGAAAAGAAATTTCAACGACAACAACAGCGATCGCTTGTTTGATTGTCGCGTTACGTACAGTGCGCGACACTGTTAACGCAAACAAGCAATTGCCAGTTGTTCTATTGTTTTAGCTAAAATGAAAAGGCTCTCATCAAAACTACTGAGGGGGAGGGAGGATCGAACTGTCGCATTTGGTCCCCCTCCCTTCCCCTCCAATACCCCTTCGAAGTAAACTGTGGAAGCTAACAGTGCCGCGCCGCAGTGCACGCCCATATTTAAAACTTGATGTTCTAGACGTCACATAAAGTAGTACGGGTCGTTTAACGCGCATGTGAAAGGGCCGATCGTGCAATCAACCTTTTAATTCGAGTAAAAGCGGCTATACGGAGAGAAACTGAGGGAGAGGAGGAGATTAGAGCGCGCGGAGACGTCAGAGCGCCGAGCTCTGATTCGAGTGATTAGTGTGTAGACGCAAAGGCTCCCTTCTTTTGCTATAGAACGCGACAACGCTAAGATGGACGCGTATGAGGCTTTGCGGCCACTCTTGTCCAGCTTCAGCACGTTTGCCGGCTTGGTGCGCGTAGGGCCACAAACTGACGTCATGTGTGCAGGCCTTGTCTTCTACCTGGTACCAGAGCATTGGTTGCGGTGTCGTTCTGACGTCACCGCAACCAATGTTCTGGAAGCAGACGAACCTGCTCTCCGCATTGATTGAGCCCACCATCCCTCAGCTCTACAACGCGATCTTTCGCTGCACGCGTGCTTCGAGCAGCGGTGCGATAACACATTGGGCCGTCGCCATTTAAACTATATTTATTACGCGAGAATTACGAACTCGAAACCGATTTACAAGCAATCGGGCGCGAGAATATGCCACAGGGTATAGTGTCAAGAAACACTTACGTTTGTCATAAATCACACAAGGAAAACAGTTCAATGATCAGGCAACATATGTAAGACACCGCGATCCAGCAACGGCAGCCGCAATTGCTGTTTTACTACGCCTAACTTTGTTCTTTTTTTATTTACAATGTTGTTTCTTTGATTTATGTTGAATACTTGGCTAACGTTTGATCGCTAACTAACCCTTTATTACCGAGGATCCAATAGTATTGTATGAAAACTTTGGCAGCCCTGCCTGAATATAAATGTATACATATTTTATAAACTAACATCTAAAAAAAAAAAAAAGAAAACACACAGACACGCACACACTTGGCTTGGCTTGGCTCGGCATTCAGCAACAGATCTTTCTAATGTTTTCCCGCGCTGTGGCACACTCTCGCCACCAGTGGCCCGAGATCAGAGTCGTGCGCGGTGCAGCCCCATTAGAGCCGGTCGGTTTTCCAGGGCCGAGGAAGCCACTTCCGTCGCACGACCGCGTAGCCCTTTCTCCGAAACCCCAACGTCCGAGGAAGAACACACGCACGCCGACTCCGAGACACCCTGGTCTCCCTCTGCTCACGCGGAGAGAACGAGCGAAAGCGCTTCTGCGTCTGTCGACCAGCTGCCCCCCCATGTGCCGCCGCGGTAGAACAAGCACTCGTGCCATCACTTCCCCCTCGGCTACTTCCTGCTCGGCCGATGCTCGGAGGGGAAGCCCTCCCCTTCTTCGGCCTGCCAAACTGGCCACGACCGAGTGGCACTTGTCCTTTCGACGGCTGTCGTCGTACGCTCGTTTTCGCGGATCATCGCGGAGACGAGTCCTCCGTCTCGGTGGGTCTGCGGAGAAGTCGAACGTCTCGAATGAACGGTTACTGGCGACGAAATCAAACCGAGCGAACTTCCTTCGGCTTGGTTTCTCTACGGAGCTCGATGCTCGATAAACGTAAACATTTATTTATTTATTAACGCTGAATGTGTGTTGAGGGCAGGGAGCCTCGAGGAAAGTGTGACGGAGCGCCACGGAAACCGTTACGAAATGCGTAAGACGTGCCGCAGAGGACAATCTTCAGAAAGGAGTGGCGAATCGAGAGGATAGAACGATATTCTAAAAGCGCGCCCCAACGGCAATCGAGCCTACGGCTTCATGATTGCGAGTTCGACATTTTACCAATGTGCCAATTGAAGAATTAACTATGTATTTTTATAACGTATATATATATATATATATATATATATAAAAGTACAGCAACATAGGCGCAAGGTTAGGTGGATTAAACCTTGTTGTTGGCCTATTTGGTTCATGATGCAATGCACACTTGCCAACTCACTGTGCCAACTGTGGGTGTGAGGCGCGATTTCAAGAGATCAGGATCTTGGGTAGAAGCAAAGATAGCGCAGCCAGAGAATTGATGGAAGCTTTTTATATAAAGAAGGGACGTGACTGTGTTGGCGATACCTCGGTTTCTTTGTTTGAAAGTGAAGTGCAGTTTTTATCCGGGTTGCTGGTTTGATAATGACTATCGTGGAATATATCTTGGTGGGTGACTTTTCTATCTGTTTTCTGTTTCCTTTTTTCTTCTGTGTAGCGTACTGCGCATGCTCTTTCTGGATGTCCGTGGTCGATCGAGCACGAATAAACTAGTTGAAAGTTTGCGCTTGCCCGTGCCTACTCGCTTGTGATTGTCCCTTGTGTCGCGCAAAAAACCTCTAGACTGCAAGGTTAGGGGGCTTTTTACCTATCACGTTGGTCTCTTAATACCTGTTTGAACGCGAACGTTCGGCGTTCCGGTTCACACACTTTATACGAAGAAACTATATATCCAAAACTCTTTTATTTAATGGTGGGCACCGCCATCACATAAAAATGAAGGACAAAACTTTACATAATATATCACGAAAAAAAAAAATTGGAACGTTTATTGCACATTTCTAAGAATGTCGCGGGAACACATTGTGTGTATACTTCGCTGCGTGCAATATTTTTATATTTGCGTTGTGTTAGAGACTTGAAGGCGTGCAAAATTAATCAATTATTAATTAATTAATTAGTTACTTTATTTTCAGAAAACCTTGCAGCACTGAAGCATTACAGTAGGAGGGTGGGTATGAATAAAAACAACATAAATAGCACATAAAATCAGCACACGACAAAACACAAAATTAATACAAATAGATAAAAAAAGTAAAACTCACAAAGATTTGGGACATTAGTCAAGGCGAATTTATATACGTGAAAAAAAAAAAGTAAAAACTGATTATGTTTGCTGTGTTTCAGCTAATGGTTAGCCCAGTAGGGATGCCTTGGGGATATTATGGGTGCTATTGTATGATTAAACTGTTTCTTTTATTGTACAAGAAAAATATATTGGTGTGTTTATGGTTATACAGCCTGAGTCTGCCTCAACGAGCGACTGTCTCTTAGCTGAAGATAAGAAAATTTAGCCAGTGCAGTTTTGAATGTTCATCACGCAGTAGCGATACACGACCGCGCGCCGGTTCAATGCTCATCCAGATCGAACCGGGCAGGGGTGGAGTTTGAACCCCGAAATGCCTGGGTTCTGCAGCGCGATCGTTCGCTCCACGTGCTCCAAGCTGATGTGCGCTAGCCCACTCGGCCACCTATCTTTCTTTCCATTTTTTATTAATTGTTTGTTTATCATTGGTGGCATAAGTAGTTATCAAGATAGACTAAGAAGGTAAAACCCTCAGCCTTCCTGGCTAATGTCAGAGCTAAAAGTCTTTGATGGAGGACAAGTCCTCCAGAAGTGGCAGCCACTCAGGTTGAGGCTGCCGCGCATTGTACAGCTCTTCTTCTACAGACCTTCTTCTACAGTAGCTTCTTCCACAGACCAGAACCGAATGCCGTGGAACGTTAAAGGGAGGTCTTTTTTTGTTATAGTCCTTTGAAAGACGTTCCAAAAAAACACTGTGTCCCAGAAGTCCAGGAACACATGTTCAATGGTCCCTGTCTTTTTGCACAATAGGCAGTTTTCTGATGATGCTACTAATATGCCCTTTTCAACTAACCAAGCTTTCACAGGAAGCGATCCGCTATGTAACTTGAAGAAAAAAATTTTTGTGCACGCGGAAATTACCATTCTTTTGACTCGTTTTAGAACATCCTGCCCTGTGCCTGCGCTGTACATCGATCGTTGCAAGGGTGTGGGGAAAAGCAACTCGATCAGGTCCTTCGACAACCGCTTGCGTGAAACTCCAGACAAATGCTCTAACGAAAACCGTGTTGCCACAAACCGATAGGCCCCGATAACTTCCTTCAAACAACCCTGGACACCAAAGCTGATTTCATCGCTCGTCGCTACTATAAACTCGGGCAGTAGATTGTGCAGCCTTACCTGAATTACAGTGGTCTCGAAGAAAAAGAAACCTGTTGACCAGCTGTCTAATAAACAAATGCGAAAGGCCGAGACCGCCAGACGTGACTCTACCAAAGAGATTTGATCGACTTTATCTTTCCCACGCCGAACACTAAGTAAAAACAGCTAATACCCGATGCATGCGCTGAATATTGATCTGTAAACAATGCAAAACTTGCAAGACGCACCACAGCGTGGCAGCGAAAAAAAAAATGTTTCACACAGTTGCACGCAAAAAAATGGACAAGAACTTCTCTCACCATCTCAGTCTTTGCACGGATAGATTCAGTTTCATCGCGCCACTACTGGTCGCTGGTACGATAATGTTCCAAAGGCACTCCGAGATAACGCACCGGCGTGGAGGACCATACAATGCCCTCAAGGCTCAAACACAGTCGGCACGGAGGGTACCGTGCCAAAAACCGGTACACGCGTGCCAGTTTACCGTGCTACACGTGTGCTCACAAAACCTTTTGGTTACCTCAACTGCTCTTCGAACACTTTCTTCGTCAACACAAAAAATAGCTACGTCGTCTGCTCTCGGCCACCGATCTCCCTTTATTGTACAAGAGAGGAGTGGGGACTCGTACCGCAGCATCTGTGCAGCTTTTTGTTGTGTGTTTCCGTTCGTCACAGACATGTTACGAACATTTATTATTATTATTGCGTCACAGTATATTTATTGAAACTATGCGCATGTTTTTTTTTTTGCATGATAGTTTATCGTATTTACTCGAGAAATAGCCGCACTGTTTATGAAGAAAACCTGATGGTTCGATTTTTCGCGGAGCATGCAGATTGCCAATCACAGCGATCGACAGCATGATTCTAGCTGTCTACAGGACGGATATAACGTCTTTGTTCGAAGATATCATTTGTGAAGATTGCATTTGTATGGAGAATCGTGTTCTCGATCTGGTCATTCGCTTTGTCATTTATGCGCAACGCACTGATTGGCTGTTTATGTGTTTTGTGGGAAAGTAGACCTAAGGGCCTTGTTCATAAATAATGCGAATGTGGCTATTACTCGAGTAAATACGGTATTGCATTACAGTGTGGATATTGCATGGTGAGCTTGATACTGTTTGTGTGTGTGTGGGGGGGATTGATATTATGACCAGTAGGGTGCTGTCCCACAAGCCTTAACTGTCTTTGACAGACCCGTGCCTCGACTTGAAGAACTATCTGCACAAACAAATATATTCTTTTTCGTCTTCTTCTTCTCCTCCTTCTTCTTCTTATTATTATTATTAATATTATTAATAATCATCTTATTTCTTTATACTGTTTACAAAACTTGTCAAGCGATAAATATATGCTTTTCGTTTAACGTTCTTTAAAGTTAATTTGTTTATATTCTTCAAAGCCAAGTGGTGCCAAGAAAATGAATGTATTTTGATTGCCCAATACTTTGGTCAATCCACACATTCCCACGTTTCTTTGGAAGCAGTCGGTCTCTAAAGGAGTTGCTCTCCTTCATCGCATCGATCAAGTGCGAATGAATGAATGACCTCAGCTCCCGGGACCTCCAACTGTCATGGAGGGACCGTCGAAGTCGTGGTGGGACTTGAATGCGGCTAGCTTCGTCAAAGGAACCATGCGCTCACTCTCAATCGAAGCTCCCGCGCTTTTGCTCTGTGTCGGGGAGTCAATCACTGCGGTTTACGACGGGAGTTCTTCGCAAATCACGACGTTGAAACGGCGTTTTGACCTTAGCGTCTACAATTCATGGCATCGAGTATATAGACCTGCAGTGTCCGAAATCCTAGCCCCCAGCGATAAAAATGGGCAATAATAATCTTAAACGCAGGCTCTTAAGGGGTATTCACACGAGGGAGAAATCCCGGGGATTTCTCCCCGGCACGCGCATCCCACGACGAAAACGCCAGGCTTTGCGATGTGCAAAAGCCTCGCGTTTTCATCTCGTGATGCGCGCGTGCCGGGGAGAAATCCCCGGGATTTCTCCCTCGTGTGAATACCCCTTTACGAACAGATGGACTGTGCATATAAAACAAGATCTTGGCATCGGTGTTGCTCTTGGAGCTTCGTGACTATGAATTTGTGGCGTTCTTGCACTACGGTATGTGCGAAGGTTTCTAAAAAAAAGAACGGAGTCTCGTAAAAAGCGCAGCCCCCTTATTTACTGGTGTCTTGGCGTCAGCATCAACAGCCGTGGCGGCGGCCACGGAACAGAGCAGACGCCAACGCTCGGTGTCATCTTCAAGACCTCACTTCCAGATCGAGACAGTTTTCGCTGCCCCGCCATTCGCCTCGGATTACTAGCGTCACCGACAGTTGCGGGGCCTGCCGCTACCGTTATTGTACTACCGTTACCGTGGGCCGGACTGCGCATGCGTGACTCGCATCGGCGTCACGTGCCCGAAACGCGTTGGTCGCCTTACTAGAGCCTTACCGCGATACCGCGGCCGGGGGCCCTGTGTTCAACATGGCGGCGTCCACGCTCCGCGCACTGCAAGCGTTGACGACCCGCTTATGCCCGTGTCCCACTAGAACGACATACAGAAACAAAAGACAACGACAAGCCTCAAGCCAGAGTCTTTCGCGATTTGAGAGGCTTTGTAGAATAAAGGAGGCTATGCTCCAACACGAGCATCATGCACGCGAGGGTGGCTTTGGCGGGCTTGCAATCGCTCGTGCTTACTTCACAAGCACCGAACGACTAAACGCCTGCCAAAGGTACCATCGCGAGCATGCTGCATGGGTTGGAGGCTTGTCGCTGTCTTTTGTCTCTGTCTGTCCCTCTAGTGGGACACGAGCATTGCTGTTTTAAAGCGCTGGAGGAGCCACCTATAGAAACACTCGTTGCAGCAAATATTGACGGTGGGGCCATACTTAGTGGTGAGAGCTTCTTTTATAACGATCCCGGCACGTCGCAGAACGGAGTTGGTTTTCTTTTCTTTCCACAATAATAATATAAACAAAAAAGCTTCTGATGGAATTGCGGCTTCCTCGGTGGGTCTGATTTGTCTACATGGGTAAATTACTTTGAAAATGTAATTTAATTACAATTATAATTACTTTGCTTCAAAAGTAGTTTAACTATACAATTACAATTACTATTATGTGAAAAGTAATTCATTTCTATTACAAATTATTTTTAAAAGTAATGCAATTACTTTACAATCACTTATTTCTGAGAGCGACCCAACTTGGGCCATATAACTTTAAACGATTTGTATAGAATGCAACGTATTTGTTCATTCCTTGCCCCAAAAGTTTGAGGAAGCTTAAGCATAGCTGCATAAATGCCACGTATTGTACTTTCCTTTTATGAATTTTGTTAATATAATGCATGATGTAACTTGACAGTATGAGGCAGTGAAGTACTACGTTATTATATTTATTATAAATAATAATAAATTAGTTCATATGCTGGAAGACGCCAGATCGCTAAAGAAACAATTGGGTTGGCAGAGTTCTGTTAGCCCGGCAAATGAAAATGCGACAATTAGTCTTATATGAATATTTTACAAGTGTTTATCTAAGGTTAAAATCTACACGCGCTAATACGACCGCATTCACATACAAGCATCATGGTATTTTAAATTATTTTCATTGGGTTGAAATTATAGCGGCTCCGGAATATAAAAGCACCGAATCATTGGTAACAATATTCACAGTCTCCAAAATGCTTATGCAAAAAAGAAAAAATATATATACTAAGTAACACCAACAAGAAATAAACTTGAAAATAATACAATGATGGAAATATGCGGCAGTACTAAAAAAACAACTTAAAAAACGCAAAAAAAGCTTTATAGGCAATTAAAACTTTCTAGCTATACGAAAAGCTCAAGCTAAATTTTTCTTTCAATATTTTGGCATGTTTACGCTATTGTTTTCTGCTCGCACAGCAGACGGCGCAACACGGAACCGTTCACGTAGACTTCAAAGAGGATTGTCTCTCAGCCTGCAGTGTAAGCAACCAAACAAGAAACGATGCGACGCTATTTTTGTTGTGCATGTGTGTGAGTTTGTGTCTGTGTGTGAGTGTTTCACCGAGAGCTAGGCCGCTTGAGCGAGCAATGGGGCTTTCAGAGAGGTTTCGTCGGCGCCGCAAAGTTTTCCAAATGTAATTGTAATCGTGCCTGAAATTTTGAAATTAGTGACACTAGAAAGTAATTAAATTACAATTACAATTCCTTTTACCCGAAAGTAATTAATTACAATTACAAATTACCAAGAAAAATAGTTGAATTACAATAATTCAATTACTGTGATTGAATTACTACCCAAGTATGATAACCGTTATACAGTCAGTGCCTTCGTCACGCGCTCGTTGTCTTGGACTGAGAACTTTCGGCTATTGGAATTTCGAAGTCTTCAGCCCAGCACGCGTATGTTCGTCCCTTCAGAAAGCGAGCACATGACGCGCCATACGCACGAACACTGAAAATGGAACCGGCCGGGAGCCCTTCTTTGGAAAGGTCAAAATGTATTCGCGGTGAGAAGCTTGCTAGAGGCGGTTCCGTTTTCCTGACTATCCGCGACTCCAACTATAGGGGGCGCCACTCATTTTCCAAGATGGCGGGTTTAGTGAGGGTCAGAGATGCGTGCCGCTGTTGAGCCCGTCTAGTGTGCTGGCTTCACTGAGCGACATAAATTATTTCTGGTAATACAAGGAAGCTAATGTTTTATGAGCGCAGGTTACCCCTTTAACCTGAAAACAAGAACAGCGTTTAGCGTATTTTTTACGGAAGGATGCGCGTTTTAATTCTGGAGCGAAACCGAAACTTACCTCTATTTTGGATTTAATGTCTCGATATAGGCCTTAATTTCGAATTATTTCACGACTCAATATGTGTCTCACATCGTAATTATTTACTCAGAAAAGTTGTTCGCGGAAACTTTATTTTGTGACATATTGTTCGATCCAGGGTGATATTTGTAGTTGCTGAAAAAATCAGTGCTGATATCTGTACGTTCTCGCAGCCTTTCTCTCGCTCAGATAATTGTCATGGGAAATAATGACAATTATTCCAGCACAAGAATAAGAAAATAATTCTATTTTTTATAATATGTCCACGAAACGTATAAACTAATAAACGCTGCTCTCACTGCAACAACCCAAAGACGGAATCCGAGTCAGACAGCTGAAGTGTGTGTGTGTGTGTTTATAGCACCGCGTGACGTGTAGGACTTCATATTACATCCACTGTTTGACTGTTTGTCTATCTTGATAACTATGTCAGAGTTTTTCATATGCTAAAAAGAAAACAGAATTATACCTTTCTGGAAAGACTATTATTGTTAAATCGCGTATTCTCGCGATCTTGGCGTTAATTGGAGGCATACTTTGCCGCGATTTGTATCAATAATAATAATATTAAAAGTCACATATTTGAATAAGTAATTCTTCAAGTTCTAATATAATTTGTTGCTTATGATCTAATTTTAAACGCGCGAAGAAATATGACAATAAAAACTGTGCTAATTATCATCACTGGTTTCAGTTGCTGCATTTTAATTACCAATAAAAAATAGTCTAAAATCAATGAAAACATTTTAGCGAATGTGAGAAATTCATGTAAAATTACATTAATTGTGAATAAAGTATATTGTGCTCAAAGTCGCGACTTTTGACAACCGGCGAAACGCTCAAAGTCGCCGCCAATAACCTTTCAAACCAAATGCCCCCCCCCCCCCCCCCCCAAAAAAAAAATAAAAAAAATAAAAAAATGAAAGAAAGAAAAAAGCTTTTTTTTAATTATTAGTTTTTTCATAACATTTATTTACTGTAGTATTTGCTCGCCGTTGTTTTGCCAATCTCAACCTTTCCAGTTCGAAGGAACGCCTACCTGCTTGCACGTCTGGTCACTGCAGCACGTTTCGTTGGCGTTGGAAGCCGGTGAAACAGTTGTGAGTTTTAATATTGCGTATACGAGCGAACTCAAGCCCTGTGTGTTTGCGTTAGCTTTACGTGTTCTACACTGCGAGTGCGCGGAGCCCGAAACTGCGGTCTTGGATGGCGCATGGCGATGGGGCGCACGCACAACGTGGGGCACGGAACTCTAACGCAAACGCATACCGCTTGCGTTTGCTTCTATGCGCAATACTAAAACTCTCCAGTAAGGTACAATCCCATACCGGCTTCAGCACTACGTTGGGACAGTGAAGAGTCTTGTTTACATTCGGAAACGACATTTCGCGAGCCATGATCGCGAGCAGTTCCGCCATGCCCGCTGAGCAGGAGAGTCGGGGGACCCTCACTAGAGCGCTTCCCGTTTCCGCCGCGGGAGGGCGAGCGTCGAGCTGGAGACGCGAATTAGCGATGTGCGCGACCAAAAGCGTCGCTGCGGTCAGCTTTCCACGATTGGCCAAACCATGGGCATATGAGCGTTGTCAGATTGTCAACTTTGACGGTGTTAGTTTCGGATTGCGATGGCCCCTAGCTTCCACTGTGTTTTTTAAACACACCACTGAACTCGTCGTCGACGTGAAGGTGCGACCTAAAGCCAGGGTAACAACTGGGGACGTCACGGCGAGGCAAATCCCAGTCGTGACGTCGCGGATGGAAACCATGAGAGGGCGCCATCTAAACATCTCGGTGCTAATGGGGCATGGTGTAAGATAATACTCTTCAGGTGAGGACAGCGCGCTCCTCGCGACGTGCCGATAAAAGTTCGCTTTTCACTCTCTCTCTTTCACTGCGGTTTCAAGCGGCGCCGCCGGATGACTCGTCGACTCGTGGGCACGGTGTAAGACGCAGGAGGCAGCAAGCAGTGCACAAGACGGCTCGTGCCGCCTCATGCTCCACACGCACAGAGCTCCAGCGAGGTTGTCGCACGTGCAGAAAGACCACGGTGTACCCGGGGCGTCATGGCAACGAGATAATTTTTTTTCGCTCTCCCACAGTTTCGCCGCTTGGCCGTCGGCGACACTGTCAGCCGCGGGCACGCAGAGCCGTGCGGGTAGTCGGGTACGGTGGCCGTGGAATAATGCAGCCTTTCGGATGCCCGTCGAACGAACGCTATCTGATTCCTCGCGCCGCACATTCAGCCCTGCCGTGTCCTCACCTAAAGAGTGCATCTTACACCGTGCTATAGGGGCAGTGCACATGCTACCAACGCGGTTATTTTTTTTTTAAATTTTTATAGTGCGTAGAAACTTGGCAATGCACTTGCTTGCACCAACAGAGGAAGTTGAGGTATCCTCACTCTGGGTTGTGAAAAAATTCCGCCAGCCGGCAATATACCCAGAATTCTCGCCGCGAATAGAACAGAGTACACAAAACAGAGACAAAAAAAAACACCAAAAAAACACGTGTTGAACGTGTGTTTTCTTAATCCCTGTTTCTTTCTTTCCTTTCATTTTTTTTTCTTTTTTTTTTTTTTTTTGCGCTCGGTTTTATAACGATTATTTCGGCCTGTTCATTTCTTCAACTTGTTCCATGGATAGCAGCAGTTGTCTCTGTCCGAGGGCACTGTTGCAAAGTATAGACGCAAGGCGTTTTCTTTTTTCGAGTGAGCGAATGAACGATCACTCGGACGGAGCTGCGCATTTCCGGCCAGGCCGTGATTTGGCGGGTCTCCTCTCGCGCTCCCGTTTGCCACGAGCGGACGAAGCTGCGGGGACCGAGGTCCCGATGGCGTGACCGGCGTGACCCGGCAGCTGGGCTGCCTGTCTGCGACTCCGCCGGCACACCGGCACTGCGGTCCCGCTATTACGTCCAGCTGCGTAAACACAGCAGATGCACGTCCGACGGACTACCCGGACCCCGAGACAAAAGCGCGCTAAGGAGGCAGAGTCGGTTTGCACTGGACGCAGCTGTGCACCGACACAGTGCCCCGGACTGTGGTAGAGAGAGGACGCTATGGTCCACTTGCGGCGTGCCGTTTATAAAGTGTGTGGGACAGGGGCGGCAGAGAAAGCATCGTCGTAACCGGGGCGCGACAGAACATCACGCGATGAAATGGTATGCGACAAAACAACGCAGCGACAAAATAGCACGCGACAGTATACGGCACAGCGACAAAAAGCACAATTAAAAACGGCAAAAGAAAGAAAAAATCTAGCACCAAACAATGCAGCGACAAAAGTCTGATCAACAGCCCTGATAACCCTAGTTCACATCACACTTTTTCCCTGTGCGCTACACGACCAAGGGGTAGGACAACTCGTCGAAAGTCAGCTCGTTGAACGGTAACCTGTCGAATAGGCCAACTGGTCATAGGGAAACTCGTCGAAGCTCAGTTTTGTCAAAGAGGACATCTGGTCTCCACTCTTTTAACGTTGCATTTAGCTTCTGTATCCGAACGCAAATATATTACATGACCAATTTGTGTGTCCCGCGATTTGAATAATCGCTTTTCGCTTTGCTTAATGTATTTTCTGAATCATCTATGTGTAGGAAAAGTTTAATCACCTTTTTTTATTCTGTGTAACTCTCCAGAGATGCTGCTCGGGCGACGTAGATTCACTGTACAAAAATGCGAGTTCGATCCGATGCACACCTCAAAATATTAACAGAAAGACATCGCGGAGCCAGTGTGAGTTACCCAGACCAATGGCACATTAGTGTTCCATTATTTGGCATAATTTGAGTTTCACTAACGCTGCGGATTGAAGGCACCAGGGCACCTAGCAATTAAAAATACAATTAACTAAAATAACGAAAACTAGTATTAGTGTGAGGAGAGGGGCACAAACACCCGCTTTCCCAATGTTCCAGTTTTTTTCTGAGCCAGAGTCTATATTAAGAAGCAAAATAAACTTAAAAACAAAACTAGGAAGCAAAAAAAAAAAGACAGCAATAAAAGAATCTGCGCCTAGAAAACTCTTCCGGCCAATTCGACTAAATCTCCTTCGACAGACTGCCCCTTTTGACAAGTTGCCCTTTCTGCAAATAGTCCTATAGGATGAATTATTCTATTCGACGAGCCGACCTTCGACAAACTGGCTCTCAACGAGTTGGCCTACACGACCAAGACAGCAAGCTTCCCGTGGTGGAGAGAAAGAAAAGATATTCGCCCTAAGTTTAGCTCTGGGTGGTGCACGTGCTACCCACGCGGTTATGTTGGAATTTTCAGACTGCATAGAAGCTTGGCATTTTACGTGCTTGCACCGGCAGAGAAAGTTGAAGTATCCTCACTCTGGGTTGTGAAGACAATTCAACCAGGCGGCGATACTAAAACTTCTCGCCGCGAATCGTATGCTTGTGTTACAGCTACACAACACAGAGTTTGTAAAATTGAAACTCTATACAATTTTCTGGTGATTGTAATTTTTATATAAGTTGAATGTGCTACCAAGGTTGCTCTCGACAAAAAAAAAAAAAAAAAAATAAGATGAAGAAATAAACAAAGAACGCAAACATGTTGTAACGTAGAACCATGTTTATTTACGCTTTAAAACGGAGTGCGAACATTCTAGGCCTCAGAAACTCATCCACCGTCGCTCAATGAGACCCGATGCGAAGCGGCTCGCTCGTTTCGCACCAACGCTCCGGCGATCACGTTATCAGGATCGTTTGATCGCTCCTCCGCTTTCCTCTTATCTCTTCGGATCCATCTCCCATCTCCTCCCTGACACCGTAGTCACTGTCTCTCTTTGACCTTTCCGCGGTCGACTCGAGCACTCATCCCCCGCACCAGCTCCGACCGTCACGACCGGCGCTATTCTATTGACCCCCACCAACCAGCGGGGCACACACACTGACAGTGCGGACGGAGTCTACGCGCTCGCCGGGCCAACCAACCGCCTCCATTTCATTACCTGATTCCGCTCTCCGTGCCTGGGTGTGGATGGAGAGCGATCACGCGTAGGAAGACAGACGCACGGCTGGTTCCAACGAGCACGTAGCTTTCACCGCGGTCAGCTTAGGCCTGAACTGAGTAGAGGATCGCTCTCCCTTCTTGGCTGGCCGGCGGCTTTTCTACGATCCCATGATTGCCCCATAAAAGAGAGCCCGGGCTCCATCGCCCAGTCTTCTGCCGCGTGGACAGTCGGGCACGCCGCATTCCCGGTCACCCGAACAGGGTGAGGGACCTGGCGACCCCTTCTTCGCTGGTGCGAGATAGCACACGAAGCGGCTAACAACTGTGTTGTACGCCTACCGCCGCGGCCCCGAGCACGACCTTGCTCAAGTGTATACGCCGTGTGGCTCTTCTCTTTGATGCTCTCGTGCAGCCATCTGCTAGTTCTGACGCCGGGACCGCGACTCAGACTGCTGTGGTTGTCGCGTCCTTAAAAGTGATCCCTGGATTCCCGAACGATGACGTCATAGAAGTTTCACGCTGTCGGCGGCCTGGATCAATACCACCTAGAAGACAAGGCCTGCGCATGACGTTTCGTTAGTAGATCCCCGACCCGCCCCAAGCGGCAAACACCCCGAAGCTTGACGAGAGTAGGGGCCGCGTCGCAACTACGTCGCATTCATTTGCGACCGCAGCTGTGTGCGTGACTGCTGAGCGCGAGCTGATAGCGAGCTTCCAAGTGCATTTGCGACGTGCACGCGAACGCTCCCTCGGCCAAGAGCGCGAGCTAGCACGCGCTCCTTGCTTTGGGACGCGCATTTCTAGCGCGCGCGCTCGTTCTGCGGTAGAACGCTTCGAAGCAGCTGCCCGAGGTATAAACAGCGCCCTCGAAAATGGCGTCCAGTGTCAGCGTCCAGCGTCCAACGAAGGGCTTTTCACCCCTTCGCGCAGCAGTAAGGCAATTTCGCTCATGCATTTGACGCTCCACGTGAACGTCTAACTTCATCGTATGATATTTGCAAGAGACACTCGGCGTGAGCATCTGTTTCATTATCTGTTACACAAACCACTGAAGCAGGCGATGGAGCAGACGATGTAGCAGACGATGTCGCTCATCCGGGCTAGCTAGGGGGCGCTGAGGGGATCTACTAGTGATGACGTTTAGAGGAGGAAACGCGCAGGCCTTGTGTTCTAGGTGGTATTGCCTGGATCCCGAAGGTGTCCCAGCAGTGGTGGTGGATGTGCCAGACACCTGTTCTGTAGCAGGTCTCTCTCCAGCTTGACAGTACGCGGAAGCTCCAGCAGCCAGGGGTTGGAACTTCACGATGACAGCGACACTCGCGTACGCGCTCGTACTTTTTTCTGGGTCCATTTAGCACCAACCGCCAGCGTCGCGACATCGACAACATGACGCGCCGGCTCTGTGACGTCGCTTGTTGTCATTTCGGCACCACTCGTGATGTACGAAAGGGGTAGGATGCTAAGCACGCCAGTCGAAGACGCATTCTAGACACCGTTGGGGTAGCCACTTCTAGGATCCAATGCAAAATTTCTCCAAATCTTGGATGCTAAATAGTGCATAAAAACAACTACATCTTGCTAAAAAGGGGAAAAAGCAAACAAAACGGTGAAGTGTGTTGGCCAAGAAAGCCGCGCCCACGTAGCGGATCAGTCGAAATAGCCACCCAGACCCCAATGCAGCCAAACGCAGTCAAAAGCTACTCCGTGGAAGTGCACATGGACCTTAATACGTCGAAAGATCTTGTCGAGGAACTCTGAATTGCCGCGAAGCACTCATTTAACACGTACTTCGAAAACTTGGTTCCGTCTACTTTATTGGAGTTAAAGATACCTCCCAGAACACTGCACAACATGATCCTTTGAGATTGAGCCCAGTGCACCTTGGCCTAGTGGTGACGTGCACGCGCTGATATTGGCGGCGAGGCGCTGTTTCGCGCTGAAGAGGAGAAAGAAGGCGGCAGCAGCGAAGAAGCCGCCGCGTGCGCGTCTCTTGGGACGGCGTCGACGGTCGAGTGGCCGACTCGTGCGCCCAGAAGACGCGCGATGTTTAAACGGTGTCACCGACCCACGGTTTTCCTGTCCTTACTATTCAGAGCAGACAGGGAAACAACGCCCCCGGTTTTTTACGACACCTACTATACGTGCTGCTTCTTAGCGCTTTTCGGACACAAAAAAGTTCGTTTAAGTAAAATAACGTCGAGAGTTGAGCTGGTTCGTATTCGTTAATCACAACGTAGAAACAACGGGGGAAAAGAAACAAAACCGGACGGACAAGGAGGAACTTGCAAGCGGGGCGAACGCTGACCCGAAACTGAAGTTTTTATTACTTGAAACAGAAAGGACGAAAAAGAAAGGAAGAAACCAAACGTGCACTATCAGTCAGACATCCGTCAACCCATTGTTCTATTACCCCCATAGCCGTCACGTCACCACGTGGGCACCTGTCACTCTCGCGCGCAAAAATGCAATCTTTTTTTTTTTTTTGTTTTTGTTGAAAGCGCTATTGAGGCTTTACGTACGCGCTGGTTCCCAGAGTAACAATGTCAAAAGCCTCGAAATCTTTTCTTGTCATTCTATTCTTAGTTTTTTTTTTTTTAAATTGTAGCGTCACCAAAGGACCCTGTACACTTAGCAATATAGCGGGAGGTGTCAGCCGTGGCAGCAAGAGAGTAGTTATTCTCTCCGAGCTTATCGTTTAAACATCTTCCAGTCTGCCCGACATATCACTTTTTATGCGAGAGGGAAATTTTGTACACAACCCTCTCTACTGTCTGAGCCTATCGTTTAAACATCTTCCAGTCCGCCCGACATAACGCGCTTTACACGAGAGGGGGAATTTGTACACAACCAGAAAAGGAACGCTGGAGTGAAGGTCACCTCCATTTCAGCGTTAGCTCTGCAAAAGTGGAAAGGAGTACGAGGAGTTCCATCCGTCGCAGACCCAACCTCGTACTGCTGTTCTTTGACGATCATCAAGACGACAGCCATTTCAATAGGCACAAGTGTAGGCCGTGAAAATTGCGATTAAAGAGGAGGTGCAGCGATTTCTGGACATCCGCCAAAAATATGTGGAAGTTGCCCTCTGACACTTCTAAAGGAGAGAACAAAACACCGATTTTGCCTGCGTGTCCTAGTTGTCGTGTAAAAAAAAAAAAAAAAAAAAAAAAAAAAATTGCCATTTCTGGCATTCCTCAACTTACTTCCAGTTTTCAGGGCTTCACCTGGTCTACTCCTAGTGACGTAATTCGGGGTGCGGTGTCGGAGGATGCTTCCTCTCCCCCTCTCTGCTGACATTAGCGGGCGTTATGCTACAGCTTAGAGCCGAGCGATGTCACGTAATCTTCTCGCCCTAGCTCCTTCGGCTGCCACTCCCGGCTGCAGGTGGGTCAAAAAGCTCGACTTTCGCTTTGCGATTATGCAATGGATCCTGTTTTAATAAAGGAGACGTTTTCTATATCCTCCTGGACACGATAAACAACGTAGAAATGACGAGATGCAAATTATTTTAATCTTAAAATCGTTGCACCCCCCCCTTAATCCGACCTCTCTTTCTCGTTCACACACTTGCGCTTGACTACGACCGACTTTGACAAGACCAGTCTTTAAGCCTCTCGCGACGGCCTACGACCTGCTGCGCTGCAATGCAGCCCGTTGTAAGCCGTCGCAAAAGGCTGTTTATGCTCCGCCGTAACATCAACGAACGCACGCGCTCGCCTCACGCTCGCTGACGCTGTCTGCGAACAAGGTGTCTAAACTCCAACATCAAGTTGAACGCGGCGCCGCGCTGAGCAGCTCGACGCGCGACGTCGTAGCTTGCGACGGACTTGGACATGCTCTACGTTCAACGTTGGACGACGACGGCGCCGACGGAGCCTATCCCAGAAGCCCCCGCGCGAATGCCTCATTCGAGAATCCTGTTGGCGGGGTCGTCGGGGCCGGTCAGAGTGTGCGAGATGCTGGTTTCTGGGATCTGAACCTGTCGTTCTTGTCGTGTGTCGTGTGCTGTTGTCGTGTTCCCGTGTTGGTTAGCATATTTAACGTTCGTGTGCTTGACTGGGCGAGTGTGTGCGTGGACGTGGACCGCTCCGAGGATGCGCTACCCTCGATTCTCGATAGGCCTATCGACCTCCGGTAATGGTGAGGCGTGGTGTTGGGGTGCCGGCAAAAGCTGGAAGCTCGATGACGCGCCAGAGGTAGGATTAATTAGAATTAAGGATGACCTAATGTGTGTGCTATTTATAATCATGTGCCAGTCGCACTCACCGGCAGTCGTTCCCGATCGAAAAAGCGTTGTCGAATGTACGAAAACGGCGGTCACGGAAACCTCTGAAATATTTGGCCGGCCAGAAATTTTCAATTAGGCTGTCCCAGCTTGTAAATGGTCTCAGCTTGTAAACGATAGTAGCGATACGCGATGACAATTAAACTGAATCCTGTATTGTTTGTATAGGCTTTGTAAAGCGCGTTACGATTTCGAACGCGTACATTGCGTAATTTAGGCATCGTCGGCTCTCTTCGGTGTCTGTTTCAAGTCAGTGTGAAAGCCTACAGTAAAGTTCTTGTTGTGGTGGGGAGAGACGTCAGCTGTCGAAGATCCTCTCCCCGATCGCGGCTGGTGACTTCGATGGCGAGGCAGTGGCAGCGACGACGATTTCATGCTTTTTAACTATACCTTTATTAACAAAGAACAAAGGGCCTGCGGACGACACACGTCCGCGGCCGACTCCGGGACCTCTCCCCGCTCCACCTCCCCAGACCCCGCTCCTCCGGGGGTCCGCCTACGTCCCCCAAGGGGACACATTCCTTCCGCGCGGCGGCGCCGCGCGCGCTCGCGGAGGGGCCATTTGCTCGCTCTCGCGCACCGCCAGCACCCCCTCCCCTCGAAGAGGTGACCCTCCCGGCAATGCTGGCAAGCGGTGGAAGACAAAACAATACTAATTAAGGAAAACATACGCTCTGATCCTTACACCTACTATGATGATAACATACCGCATACCTGTCAGGAAGAGGTTTCTGTGGGATATCGTGTGCATAGATTTCATTGAAGCATTCCGGCAAAATCGCCGGAGTCGCTTGGCACGATTCCGGCGAACCTGCAAGCAGCTAAATTCGACGATTATCGGGCTTTTTTTTTTTTTTTTCGTTGACATTTGTGTGGCATTTAGGAGAAAATAAATGCTGGTTTGCACTCGTTATCACCATCATTTGTTTGTTTTTGAACTGCTAACCCCTACACCGAATGGTTGTTTCGAAGCGTGACTTGACAACATGAAGACGAACCACACTGACCGATTACATCTAGGCTAGATGGCGCAAGCTACCGCCCATAGATAACCCGTAAAGACGATGCGGTTGCCACGGCCCACGGAGACGCGCTTGCGTAAAGTGGGGCAGTTCGTCGGGGCGCGCTGGACCAGCGTTGGTCAGGGCTGGACTGTAAACACCATCGTTCGGGCGCTACTCGGCGACCGTAGTGGCCGACGAATGTCGGTCTGCGCCGGCGCCTAAATCTAGCTGATTTTGCCTCCCCTGCACACGTGGAACGCGTTCGAATGTGAAAGCCAAACGCCGGACGCCGGCGTTCCGCGTTCCATAAAGCTTTCGAATAGTATAAGTGGAGACAAAGGGTGCTTGTGTTTCTACTGCACTCGTCGAATGCTTTTAAAGGCTAAAGCCAAACGCTGGACCTGGGCGCTCCGCGTCCTTACGCGTTTGCCATGCATCGGGACAAAGGCAGCGAGCTTTAGGTCTACCCGCTAACCAGAACTCGGCGTTTTGAGGTCCCCGCGCGCTCTCGTCTCGTCCATTCTTCAGTTTCTTGGTGCATACTTTGTTTCGGCTTAAGTCCTGACGCAGTTAACGCTACGAGCTAATGGGGCAAATCAAACAGCGTCGAAAGCGCAAGTCGCTAGGCCTCTTTTGTTCATGGTTGGTCCAGTGATGAAAGAACTCGTAAAGCAACATGACCAATACCATGATGGTGCCCTTTTGACGCAGTCTGATTGGTCTCAACATATCGTAGCGTTGGGTGTGTCTGGACTGGAAGACCGGCATACAAAATAAATAACCGCATCCTTCCCACCGCCCTTCCCGTTTTCTCCTCTCTCATGGTATCTGGACGAAGGTGAGACTCATTTTTGCTGCTGCATCCCACGGCTGGATAAACCGGTAGCTCATCCCGTTCATCCAGCCCCAAGATGCAGCAACAAAAGGAGTCTCCCTGCCGTCTGGCAGAGGAGAAAAGGGAAGGGTGGCGAGGAAGATCTTCCTACCTTTGCGGGAAACGTTTTGTAGTTTGGAGTGTTTGTTTATCTATGTCGCAACCTCATTAAAATGAGGCGCGATAATAACATTCTCTATTAGCTGCGAGATGTTTTGGTGGCGCCCTCCTACGGTTACCTCTCGTGAGGTCATTATCTAGCAGACAACAAGTTCAATGGTGTTTGCAATTAGCGTGGTGGAAGCTTGAAATCATTGCGTGCTGAAGTCAACACCGTCAGAATTGAAGTTATCACATTCCTCTTATTTCTGTCGATGAGAAAACCTTTGCTGACGTCATAGCCAGCATTCGGCCAGTCGTGGAAGGCCGACCACAGCGACGCTTTCGATCGCGCATGTCGCCAATACTCCGTTAACCTTTAACGGCCATATTTGAGGGCGATGTTTAGAGCGCATGCTCAGAACGAGCTCACATTAATAGCCGCTAATGCCACAACCACGAGAGCTCCAGGTCGCTTCTTTAAAACGTTCTTCTGCAGAACGAAAGCTCGCGCTAGAAATACATGTCTCAAAGCCAGGAGCGCGGGCTAGCTCGTGTCTGTAGCTCTAGCTGCGGTCCCAGCTTGAACGGAGTATACACGTTCGTCACAAGGGCGCAGCCATCTTGAATGTCGTCTCTTCTGGTGTGCGGTAAAACACCGTTTTTATCTCTCCGCGCCGCTGGAAGGTGTTCAGCAGCAGGAAGGCGGCGACCAGAGGCCGTGCTTGCACACGTCTATAGGAGGTATTCACTGGACGGCCATATTTGAGGGCGATGTTTAGAGCGCATGCTCAGAACGAGCTCACATTAATAGCCTGCTAAGACCGGCAACCTTGATGGTGCTATATGCACGCTCCAAAAGGACTGCGGAAGCTCGCCGTCAGCACGCGCTCAGCAGCAGCGCACACGGATATGGCCGCCAGTGAATACTCCCTATATAGTTCCGTGAAGTGAGAACGGCAGGGAGCGAATTTGCAGCGCCCGGCCTCCAGCACGCGCTCCATGCCTTCCGCCGTGCTTTGGTTACGCGTGCGCGTTCGAGGTGCGCGAGGCGCCGAAAAGCGTTGTCGAAAGTAGAAAGTTTAAGTAGGAGGCATGGCAACTAAAGCTCATTCCTGCCGTCCTCATCGCGTCAGTTATTTTTAACGACGCAATCTCGTTTGAATTACAATCACACATTTAAAAAAAATGAAAAAAAAATGGCTGGTTTAGTTTTTCGGAAGGAGACGGAAGTAGCCAATCATAGCGAACAAAGAATTGATCCCAACAAATAAAAAAGCCCATAATAAAAAAAAAAATCTAAATAAAAAATAATAAAAAAATTCGGCGTGGGCGGGGACGAGGAACATGGGACACGTCATGCTCATTGTGCCGGTGCATCACATTGTTTTCGTTCTAATCGCATTCCCACCTTTGTCATTCGCTGGTATCCTTCCATTTTTAGACAAGATAAACTGTCTGTGTTCTGCAAAAAAAAATAAAAAAGTTAACTCGCAGACTTTTTTTAAAGTGTACGAGCTATAATAAGAATCTCGAGACCTGCCTCGGTATGTGCTTCTTAAGTTTTCGGACTGTATAATTACATTTGTGGCCAACGCATGAAACGTGGAGAAACTGGTAGAGAGAAGAGGAGACGAGAACGCGCGTAGACGTCAGAACGCCGAGCTCGTGGTTGGAGTAATTAGTGGGTAGAGGCAAAGCTAACTTTGTGGTCTCATCTCCTTCTTCGAACGCGATCGAACGCCGGCGTTCGGTGTTCGCGTTCGAACGCGTTAAAACAGTGAGTTGAAACAAAGGCAGCTATGCGGAGCGCAAGTTCGTCTGCTTCTTGCACAGGGGTTGCGATGACGCTGAAACGCCGAGCTCTTATTGCCTAATTGGAGAAGTAATGGGTGGACCTCGAGACATCTAGCATTGAGGTCTATCTTCCATCCTTTCAATCTAAGTCGATAAAAGCTCGATGTCGTTCTGACGTCACTGCAACTCCTTCGCAAGAAGCAGATGACTCGCTCTCCGCATAGCTTTGTTCCTACCCTCGAATCATTCCCTGCGCGCTCTCGTTTTCTCCTCTCCCTCGGTTTCTATCCGTAGAGACCACGCTTTCGGAGACGCACCACCGCCCCGTCCCCGTCCCGGTGGTTGCGGCGACGGCGGAAGCCCGTCGTCGCCGTTTGTTGGACGTGAGCCCGACTTTTCCCCGTGGGAGCTTCTCGGACGCTCACGACCCGTTGTTCTCGTGCCGGAAAGGAAGTGCCGGCGGAGCGTCGACAACGCTGCGGTGCAGTGCACTACGCAGGACCGAGTAGAGAGTAAGGGAGCAACGCGTTTGTCAGGCCATCCGCCGCCGAGCATGCAGACGCGGCCGCTTTGACGTCTCCGTTTCCAGAAGGGATTGTTTCCTGGGTGTCGCCCGTTCCGGAAGCCCAGAGCGAGCGTGTTGTCGATAGTTGGTGGGACGTGCCGCCTCGAGATTGATGAAAGCTGAGCCTGCCTTTAGTGTGGACACGCGGGCGACGTTTCGGGAGTGAGGACACTCCTAAACGGTTATTCGCTGACAGTTTGTGAGCTCAGTTGTCTTGTCCATTTAGCGCCAGCTCGCTGCCTTTCGTTTTGCGTTCAAGCCCGAGTAAAATTGAAGTGTTTATGGCGCTGCTAAGAGCGTTTTTGTATTGCGCACAGAAGCAAACCGTTTGAACCGTTCATAGAAGCGTTAGCGTTAGCGTTACGTGCTCCACGCAGCGCATGCGCGTCGTCGCCATGGGCCAATCCAAGACTGAGTTTGGGCTCCCGCGCACGCGCATTGTGGAACATACAGCGTTGACGTAGACGCACAGTGCTTGCGGTTGCGCGTATTGCAATACTCAAACTTACTGATATATCCGTACTATATATGTGACAACTACTATCGTGAAGGCAGACAGCTCACACTCGTTGTATTACGGTAGCTGCAAAGCATGACGTTTCAACTGGTGCCCCTTGGAAACTTTCGCAATGCCCGAATATTTTGAGATCCTGGATACATACACACGGTAAAACCTCTTTCACGGGTCAGTCTAGCGGCCCTGTTACGGGATCATTGTTAGGCTGCACAGCAAGACTGCTGCACACCGTGCAACCTGGAAGTGCGAAGGAAAGCACAAGATCGGAAAAGGCGTGCGTGCGAGCTCGCTCCCAGGTGGCGCGCTGAACGCAAAACCGCTGAGGAAGTATCTGGCCGCCGCCATGTCTCTGCTCGTGCGGGCAAGTGCGTGCATTTATGGGCTTGCCAAAACTACAGTGTTCCAAAAGCTATGTTCACGTGCACGATGCACATGCTTGCAGGCACGGGGCACCGGGGATAAGCCATGTTTGCAATAGACCTTTCCAATGTTTACAAATCCACAGCTCAGCACGCGCGTGTGCGTCGCTTCGGAAAGCGAGCAAATCACGCGCGATACGCACGAACATTGAAAATCAAACCGGCCAGCAGCCCTTTTCTGGAAAGGTCTATATAATAGACCTTTTGCTAAATTACCCAAGCACCAAGGAGTGTAGTTACACGCGCTTCACGTGCTGGCGTCTGCAACAGTAACTGTAATAGAGCAAATGCCTAAAACAAATGGCCTCTTGCACGCGCGTTCGTCAACGCTTTATTTTGGTTATTTATTTCGAATCCCTTATACGGGGAAGGCGAGCGCGCGTGTGGCGCGTGTACATACACTCTCAGCATTCTCCTTGATGCTTGGGTAATTTAGCAATACGTCTATTGTTTATTCTTTGTATAAACAATTGCAAGCATGGCGGCCCGAGTAATGCCCCATGCACGCAAGCGCATGAAGCGTGCGTGTGGACGTAGCTTTGGAAAGCTTGCAATTGCACGGGCATGCTCTCACGATCAGAGGCATGGTGGCGGCCAGTTACGCCGCTTGCAATTTTCTATAGACGCTTTGCAGCAGCTGTGCATGGACGCCGCCATAACTGACCTTCAGTTTTTGTCTCCTCTTATTTCGTTTATTTCACTTCATCATTACCATAGCAGGCCAGGCTATTGCCATGTTAGATTCAACTGTGTCCTTTTCTAAAGCATTGGCCTTTGTAGAGGATCGTCATTTACCTTTTCAGTTGCTCGGAATCTCGGTAAGACAAGAGAAGGTCAGCAATGGCGGCTGTAATTTGGCGCGTGTGTAAAGCGTCTAAAGGCTGGCGACGAGCAAGAAAATATAGCGATAAATAACAAATTTGGAATATGTGAACGAGAAGCACCCGGGAGCAAGTTCGCAAGCTGCAGTGTGCAGACGACGAGAAAGCCGGTGTAGGACATAGAAAATGCACGGCCGCCGTTTTAATGCGAAACTGGTCCCATGGAGCGAAGTGGACGTTGTCTGGAACCGTCTGTAGCAGCGAAACGGCAGTTAAATTCCCATTGGCCAAAAGCACAGCAACGCAGATGCTTCGTCACGGAAGCCGGCGTACGCTATATGTTTAGCGTATGCAGTGATGTGATTGCTGCGCCAATTGCGCCAAACTGCGACAAGGGACTAACCCTGCTAAATCCTGCTACATTTTGCCGAGAAATGGGTTATCTGCGCCAAGCCTGTGCCAGAGGACCAATTTCGGTCGCCTTTCATAACCGAAACTAAACTGTGTGCCGTAATTAAGCATGTCTGAGCTAAGAGGCGCAAGCGGCCGCCCGACACAAAGTACTCTGCATCAATCGTTTATATATCCAGTCTTGCATGGTTTTTCTCGCCGTTTCTCGTTTCGCGCCCTCGTCGTCTCGTGGGTCTCGTCTCGCTATGGTGCCTGGAACGCGATCCAGGCACCATAACACCATAGTCTCGCGTCTTTAAAATTTTTACAACGATATGTGCAAGCGCTGATGCAGGTGTGTGCGGACGCTTCGACGCAAGCGTGCTGGGTACCAGCCATGCCGTAATGCTGTTAAAGGAAACCACGTTTTTGCGCGGCGGGGGTACATTATTTTGTGAGCTGAAGCACTCACTCCTGAAAGCAATGGCCGTGGGTAAACTATATTTGGTCCTTGCCTGCCAGTCACCGTGGTCGCATGACGTCGGGTGTTTTCGTCCCCACGTCGCTGCCGATATGGCGCTTCCTAAACTGAAACGTAAGGACCTCCGCAAGGTCCTCAACATTCCTGTTATTGTTTAAATTATACGCTACTACGAAAATCCCTCTTGAACTTGAACTGCTGTGTCGAAGTGTTGATTACCTAGGTTTAGTCATAATGCTGCGTTTTCTTGTGTACAGTTCCGCATTGGACTGCAGTAGTTAGGTGTTTCATCAGTTGGAGACTGCTTCACTTTATTATATTATATAACTAGTAAAAACCTAATGCTGTGATATTTTCTACTAAGCTGGTCATTTTCGAATAAATTTTAATATGTGTAGTTTGGCTGTTATTTATCTATAGCGGGTACATATATATTTATAATTTAACTGAAGCATTGCAAAATGTGTCATGTCACTGACATTTCAGTTAACATGTTGAGAGACTCCCAGGTGGTCTATATCTTGACCATAATTTGTTTATTGCGGCGAGCAAAGTGCCCTTCATCTGTCCCGCACTTAAAAGAAATATTTTTATTTTTCTAATTTCTGCTCCAAAAGCCAATTTTGCTGCCCCGGAACACTGTTTTGGCTGCTTCAAAAGCCGTGTTTACTGCTCCAAAACAATGTTTTGGCTGCTTCAGAGGCCAATTTTGCTGCTCCAAAACACTGTTTTGGCTGCTCTGAAAGGTGCTCCAAAACGGCTTAGGCCAATCACATTACTGGCGTATGCTATATGTTTTTTTTGCATTCCGAGTTGAGCTGTAAGAAAGAAAAGCAGACAGAAAACCGCCTTGAAAACGACGTTCGCGTACGTTTGAAATGAGAATTCTTCAAGGCGTGCCAAATGTGCTGGTTTCTAAGGTCGAAGCTTCCATCCGTATACCATCAATTTCAGCGTCTGTGCCCCGCCATTTCGAAACGGCCTAAATGCATAGGACAATCTCCTCTGGATTATTATATGAATTAGCTCTATGCTCTCAAATAATCAAAATGGGATTGGTCGAGTTCGCTCTGTAATCCGATCGGCAGCCAAGACTTTGACCCCCCACCCCCTCCCGACTCGCAGCGGTGTTTTCCGTTGTCCACGTGTCAACGGCTCGTAATGCTCCAAGGCGGCTCTGGATCGAGAGACTCGCATAACAAGCCGGACTTTGCGAAGTCGACAGGGCGCCCGGCGTGTGCGATGAGCCGAGGGCACCGGGAGACGGTGTCCGATCCAATTGCCAACTTCCCAGGTTGACGGTGTTTCCGCGGCGAACGCCGGAGATCTCGTTACTCACTATTCGCCTCATCAAACGCGCTTGGAGTCGAATCTCGCGACGCAGATCCGGGAGGATAGATTAGGGACGATAGATTAAGTTCACCGACTGTAACGCTGCTTGGTGTCGCGCTCGGATAAAGAAGACGGAGAAGCGGAGCGGCATGAAGGTCGCGCACATATACGGTTAGAAGCTTCTAGCGTACTCACTGTGAGAACCTGGATCGTCTACGTCGCCGCAAAGCAGTTGCAAAAGTAAATCGCTGCACTGCGAATGTTGGTGCACACGATCGCGACTACTTATGACCGGGGAGGCTAAAAACTGGTTTTTAAGACTTGTAACTGCTGACGACCGGCTGCGCGGTCGTAAGCTGTCCCAACAGGCTTGCAAGTGTGTGAACCAGTCTTGACTGCTAGACCACACACTGGCAACGGATTGCGACCGGAGAGCCTATAACGACTGTTTTCTTTAGACTCTTTCGACCGCTTACAACCACCTGCGTGGTCGTAAGAAGTCGCTAAAGGCTTTGAAAAGAGTTTTAAAGGCCCGGTCACCACACATGCCACTGCTTACGACCGGAGGGGCTAAAAACCCATTTTAAGCATCTTATGATGGCTTACGACCGGCTGCGCAGCAGTGCAGCCGTCTTGAGCCGTTACAAGACTCTTGAAAACTGGTCTTGTTTCACTCGGACGTAGTCAAACGCAATTTGTGCACAGCGCATACTGTTCTCTTTAGGCCTAAACAGATTTTGAGCCGCGTCATTCTCCGACCTCCCTCCGTAGAGTGCAGCGATGGGGTCTCCCAAATGCTTTGCGGTAAGGTAGACGCTTCCGATTTCTTAGAGCGCATAGAAAAGAAGGCCGTTGTCCCGAATTCTCTGCGTTGCGACGTAAAAAAAAAAAAAAAATAGTGACTATTGTTTTCTTAGGTGCACCTAAAGAGACAAATGCAGGTTACGAATGGGACGCCGGTGCCAAGTCAGTGTTCCCCTGAAACTAGTGCGTCCTCACCGATTAAACGCGACTCCGAGTCGAACGATAACGAAGCACTCAATCCGCGCCCCAAGTGCGCCCCAGCCAAGTACAGCGATAGCTTTACTCAGAGGAGGAGAACGAGAGAAGGCGCGAAATGAGGAAAAAAATAAGAGTATGGACTCTTCAAGCTTGCATTTGCCCACTCCCATGGGCTTTCCCCTCTTCCTTCTTTCTCCGCGTTCATGGTGCTTCCTCTCCAGAGAGTTCAGCCGTTGTCACACTGCCCATACATCGTACACAAACTCGGTGTTCTTTACAGACATGATGACAGAATTACCGTTGGACCCGCCTCATGCATGTTCCAAGTATACAATATGTTTGTTTCTTACGTATGTAGGCTTCGAAAATGTACGCAGAAAGATTTCGTTGAATAAATGAGGCGCACCGTCATGCGCCTCAGACACTAGAGAGTTTTAGGGAACCGTTTTTGCACATCCGATGCGGTACGATGGACCATCCGGTACGAACTGCGCATGCGCTGCCATAGAAGACTCGCGTATACGCGCACTTCGTACTGGAGGGCCGATCGTACCGTATCGCGTGTGTAAAAACGCTTCCCATAAACTTTCTGCAGATTGCCTTCTTTATGATGTGTTAGCAGTGTGACCCGTGGCTTTTGGAACATCTCCCTTGGAGCGTGGAGCGCGCGGATGGCCTTGCACCTTTCTGTATACCTTCCACTGTTCTCAGTGCTTTATTTACGGGTCTGTCACTCGCTGCACGCCTTTATCCTTTCTCTCGTTTGAGCCCGGCTCACCCGCACACATACGGCGCAGCGATAGATGAACGCCAAGATCAGTGCTGATGCAGTGCTGACCCGAAAGTAACTTAGCACCGAAGCGGCGCTGTATCATAGCGAAAAGCAATGTTGTAGGCGTTGCCGAAAAAAAAAGGTAACGAAAGACGTTACTCGTTACTTGCAAAACAAAGTAAAGCGTTGTTGACCTTCGTTACCTCAGAATAAAAGGAACGCGTTACTGTTACCGTTACTGGTAAAATGTAACGCACGCTACTTGTGCGTTACTTTTTAGTTAGAAAGTAACGGTAACATTGTTCTTTTTTTCTTCTTTAATTAACAGCATTTGTTTACACTGGGAAAGAAGGACGTGGGCGCAGGGGTTTTTTTAAGGTGGAAATTTCTGCGCGGGGAAAGGGGGCAAAATTTTCAAGGAACGTGGAATGAGTGCAATGAGTCTTGATGCCTCAAGAACATTAAAAAGAAGATAGTGCGGTGCAGCGTGGATGACCCAGACAAGTGGCACATTATACTTGGTTTCAGCTTATGTTCGGACGCAGCCGACGCTACGAGCTAATGGAATTTACCAAGCAGCGTCAAAAGCGCAAGTCACTAGGTCTTTTGAAGCTATCCCATTGGTCCCCTCCCTTTTGAAGCTATCCCATTGGTCCCTGCCCTCTTGAAGCTATCCCATTGGTCTTTTCCCTTTTGAAGCTATCCCATTGGTCCCATCAGCTTGTAGCGTCGACTGCGTCTAAACTTAAAGGGCACCTAAAAATAAAATAAGTTTTTATTTAACATTCTGGTTGGAACACCCGTGTCAAAAATTAATTTTATGGGAATTTTTTTTGGTGCAATTTTGATTGCGCGAGACGCGATTTAGTTGGTTGTCACCTCTTTTCTCTCTTGGCATTCGGAAAAAAGATGTAACCAGTAACTTAACTCTGTTACCCGTTACTTGAAATAAGTTACGTATGCACGTTACCCGTTCTGCTTTGAAAAAGTAACGTGTACGTTACTACGTCACAGAAGATAGTAGACAGTTTTAGTGGACCGTACGCTAGATAGAGCTTTGCGTACGCAAGGAAATTGCGGGTCGTGAGTGCGCATGCACAGAACGCACTAGAAGGGCTAGCGTATTGCGTACGCACGCAACGCTGGGGATTTCGCGTTGCGGGCTAGCGGGCTTTGCGGGAGCTCTCGAGAGATCTCGGGCCCAACGAGAGCGCCAGTTTCAAGATGGCGGTTACCTCGAGTGGCGCAGCAAGGGCGACGTGGTGTTCTCGAAGTCCTGTGTTACGTGAAATTGCGCAATGTTCAGCTAGGCAATTGTTTCCGGTACTTTACGCGGTCAAATCAGATTGCCGTGCAGCTGAAGGGGTGCACACTAAAAATGTTCACCGCTCGCAATGAGCGCCAACGCTGCGATCTGCTCAACGCTAAGCCTATTCGCACAGTCCATCGCCGACGGACGAACGACTCTTCAAGAAATCGCCGAAGTTCTCGCTTCGCCGGACATCAGTAGGTCATGGATCTTATTCCGCAACAGCATTCATGAAAGGTGCCGTTTCCACGGGACGATTAACGGAGGCTCCATGATCGAATTCGCCTACGCACTCGGGCTCGGAGCTTCTGTACTCCGCAGAAAAGCGCGCTTGGCGAGGCAGCTGCGGTTTGGTTTATTTGAAATAAAATGTTTAGACACGTTTTCATTTTCAATATTTTTTTTTCTGGATTTTTCTACGGCTGTTGCAAATTTAACCAAGATCGTGCGAGATGTTCACTCAGAAACGTAACGCACAACTAAATTCGGTCCGAGCAGGTCGTTTCTTAGCGTACGCTATACTAGAGCCAGCAACGCTATACAGAAACTGTCTAGTAATGCGTTACCGGTAACGCCGTTGCCTGTAACGCGTTACCGCCAACGCTGTCGAAAAGTCAGCTCTTTATCAGCAAGGTCAGCGCTGTATTCGGCGCTGACTAACAGGACTGAGCCAATGCTGCGATGTACGTGTGAACGGGCCTTGAAGCGAACAGAAAGCATTCAGTAAGAACAAAGTTCGACGAACATCGATTAAAGCCCGTTTCTTCCCCTCTCGCACCCGCAGTTTGGTAGTCGACAACTCCAAGGGGAATTCATTCAGTAATTGCAGAAAAGCACAGTGATCGAACACCAGCCGTAAAAAACATGAAGTTTTAATATATCATTACGATTACTTCCAATACGCTGCCCCATACTCCGAAAGCCGCCTCGGTGGCTCCGAGGAGAGAGCACTGGCCTACGGATCCCCATGTGGCGGGTTCGAATCCCGGCCGAGGTGCCCGCAATCTGACTGAGGCTTATTGCGGAGAAGGCGCCGTATAATCGAGCTTTCAGTCGCACGTCAAAAGATCCTCAGGTGGTTGAAATTAATACTCAGTCCTCCGCTGGGGCGTGCCAGATGCCTGTCGTTGGTTTGGCACGTCAAACTCCCAAATTTTACTTTGCCCGATATTCCGCCGGTGCCTTTGCGCCCATGCATCGTATCGTTATCGGATAATGTTACCGGAGCTCGAAATCGGCCTTCTAGAACTCTACTCAAAATTGCAGCAAGTGGGTTCTCTGCGTGCACGCTTTGCGAGGAAGTCGACGTGCGGACGAATCCTTCCATTCCGCGCTGTTTACACTGCTGGCTCGAACGGTTTCCGAGGGGGCGATTGACGTTGCGTAATATACCCCAGGATTCCAACGCGACTCGGAGCCAATCCGTCACTGGGCCCAACAGTGACACCGTCCGGCCTTTCCGTTACGCGAACAGTGAGCACGCGGCGATTGATATCTTTTGCTCAATCAGCGATTTCCCCGTACCGTATAATTGTCTCCCGCGACAAGGTACCAAAGTCGCCGATGAGCTCGGGAACGGGATTCACCCGCTAATTGGTTTTCGCCAAAGTCACCGAATCCCTCGCCGGCAATTCGTTGATTCCACGAGTGCAAAGGTCCTTTTTTTTTATGTTCCGTTTCACTTGACGATGGACTGCAGTGGACGGTATCCGCTATAACGCTAGCCAATCTAACGCGCTCAACTTACCACGTGACTGCGCGTCCCGCACGCAGCTCTGCTCTGAGCCCCTTTCGAAAGGTGCGCTTGACGTGGCGTTGGATTGACCTCCATGGCTCGTAGCGTCCTCCGTGGTCCATCATAGCATGAAACGGACTATAGGAGGCACTGATATGGTACGATTGTTGTCTGGAAAGTTCTGCCCGTTGTAGGAAGATGGACGAAAACTAAAAATAAAAGTTTCCTATTTAATCTTCAGGTAGATATATTGAATTTTAATGTGTCACGGTTTGCTTAGTGCGATACATTTCTGAAAATGGGAAATGATATTGATTCAGCTATCTCGGATTCATTGTTTTATTGTCACTTTCGTCACAACATTATTATTTTTTTAAATTTTTATTCACTGTTTATTAACAAAGTCGAGGTCACGCGTGATAGCGAAAAAAACTACTGTCTGAACGACATCGAGAGACGAGACGAATTAGAGTGTGCTGCTAATGTTACGATAATAGACGATGAATTCTCTGACTCTTCGGAAATTACCCATCATAACGTTACGGTCGACATACAGTCGACATCATAAGTTAAGTCGACATACATAAGGTTAAGTCGACATAAATCAACGAATGAAAATTGCTAAATGTACGGTACCTTCTTGATAGATTCCGGGTGGTGGTAACGCTAGATATAATCCCCGCTCTAACCGACCATTTTGCCTTTTTTAGCCATAAAGCTGCCTGAGATATATCTCGTGGTTTGAACGGACCATTAAAAAAAAAAGAAAAAAAAAAAGAAAAAAGAAAACAGTGATATTTGTTGTTAAAACAAGATTCATGAGTAAAACTCTGAACGCGTTAGAAATTTATAAAGAAAGGATCCGTAAAGAAAGTGCAATGCATTCAGAAAAACACTTGGGCTCATTTTCTCTTGTGGCATTTCACATCATCGTGTCCGAGAATGATTCATCCGGAATCATTTTCTCTGCGGGAGTTCTGTAGGACCACTTTGGTTTTTGTTTGGGACCATATTGTCCTAGAGCCATACCTCTGCCAAATATGTTGACCAATTACGAGCGAATGAACCTATTGTTTTGTCCGTCCTTGTGTTTACACGTACTTTCAGTAATGTCTCCACCTGTTGGTCTGCTGGCTCGTAAAAACAAAACGCTATACGTATAGAGACTCGGGGAGAGGAGATGAGAGAACAAGGGGACGTCAGGGCGCCGAACTCTGTTTGGATTGAATGATCAGTGGTTAGAAGCTAAGTTATGGCTGGCTTTGTCCATTGTTCGAACGTGAACGCCGGACGCCTATGTTGGAGCGCGTTGTTTCAATGGTGAGTAGAGAAAAATGTCGCTAGCTTTGTGTCTACCCCTAAATCATTCCAATCGGAGCTCGCGGTGTTCTGACCTCCTCGCACGCTCTCCTCTCCTTCTCTCTCTCTGTTTCCATTCGTATAAGAATAGAGCTACGGGTTTGCCAGAGCACCTTTCGTCGCAGCGCCCCCGTAGGATTAAGAATGCGGAGTATCACACCCAGACTCAACAATGAGAAGGAAAACAAAACATAATAGTATTTGAGCATCTACGTTTCTTGTGCCGTTTTATCTTTGGAGGAAGCCGCAGCCGAGTGTTGCATCTCGTTTAATTCAAGCGGGTCCTCCGCGGGAAGAGTTTCTTCTGCAGACCGTCTGGCTCTGTTGAACTTCCCTAGCCACTCTTTTCTCTTTTTTTTTTTTGCTTCGCTAGGTTTCTTTTTTTTTTTTTTTTAGGTTTGTAGTGGGCATTCTGAGAAACTTTCCCGCGTGCTTTCACGCGTTACACGAAAAGTCAAGAACTCTTCTTGCCGGCAGCGCTCTACCGAAGAAGCCACGACTCGCCTTCCTTTTAATTTATTTTTCCTCGAACGTTAACTGTTCGTGACCGCTTCGTTCAAGGTCACGTCGTTCTCGTCGATGATAAAAAGCGGACGTTTCTAAGAGTTTAACAAACGTAGGGCGTGGCTTCGTATGTTCAGTCTTCTTGCTTCGTGATTGGTTCCTATCGACCGATCCCGCAACCTCATTGGTTTAGATTATTAAGGTGCTCTCAACACGCCACGCCCTGTTTTTCTTAAGCTGTCAAATACTGTAAGCGGTTCCAACCTAGTATGACTTAAGCTTAACTTATATGATGGCAGCAAGGCTTTAAAGCGAACGATAGAACTGTAAAACCCGACCTTTATTTCAGCGGCCCCAATTTTTCTCAAATTAAGCCCGAGGGGTCATATTTGCGATAATTGAATCCCAAAAATTTTAGAGGCGGAAACGAAAGGATGCAGTCGATACGAGCGACGTTAGTTAAAGGGACCGTTCAATGATTCCTTCGTGGAACTTTAATACTCTTTCAGACCTGATCCCCGGTGTTCGCAATGTAAAAAACGTACGTTAGTTTTTGTTTTGTTTTTTTTCACTCTGCATTTCTAATTGTCCTAGAAAACGCTAACCGCCCCAATTCATGGCCGCAACAAGGCGTCACGTGTTCTGTCCCCGGTTAGGAACGCACAAAGTGCTCTCGACACGTTAAAGTCGCACTGCTCATACAAGAACACATCGCAACGAACATGACGACACAAATATATTTATTTTCTTCATTTATTTACATCGTACCTACATCGCCCTTTGGGAATTATTGTAGTTTTCTTTTCTAGAAAACACTATGAGAAGTGAAAAAAAGCAACAACAACCAAAAACAAATCCTTATTATCAATGGACAAATTATCTTCCGTGAGGTCGTTCCGCTCTCCCGCGGTTTTGACAAAGAATGAATTAGCAAAATTGTCAGTCCTGTAAGTGGGTACAGCGACCTTTTTAGTAGGGTCGCAACGGGAGGAGACGTAGGATGGCTCCATAAGATAGGTGGCTTTATTAATTCCTGTTTTATTGTGAGAAACAGCGGTGGAAGAATTTTAGTCTTAGTTTGATTCTTCTACATTCGAGTGTTTCCCATCCCAGCATAGCTTTCATATCTGTAACCCTAGCATAAAGGTCATCGTTGTTCAGAACAAAGCGCGCGGCCTGATTTTGAATTTTCGTCTAGTTTATTTATAAGGAAGTCGTGATAAGGGTTCCACACGACGCACGCGTAATCAAGGATCGTTTTTGCCCAAGAAAAATAGTGTTTATTTAACGTTTCTTGATGCGGACCTAAGATTTCGTCGGATAATATAAAACATTTTACTAGCCTTTCCGATTGTACGTTCTATGTGGCTGTTCCATTTTAGGGAATCTACGAATAGCACTTCTAGGTAAACATATTCGAACACAGTGCATAAAGCGGTACCGGTAGCTTTGAAAATTGTTCAGCTTGCTTCTCGAGAAACGAATATGTTTGCATTTACTTAGATTTAGGCTCATTTTCCATTGATTGCACCAAGAAGATAAAATGTTGATGTCGGTTTGTAATAGGGCAAGGTCGTCTGACGTGTTTATTTCCCTGTATACTACGCAGTCATCGGCGAACAGTTTGATGTTAGACTGTTCATTTTCGGTGATGTCATTTATGTATATGAGAAAAAGCAAAGGCCTATAAGGCACTCCCTTGCGGCACACCCGACGTAACCCGAGTCGATTTGGATATAGTAGCGTTTAGGACAACACGATGCTCTCGACGTTCTGAATAATTTCGTATCCAGTTCAGGACGTTTGGATCTATGTTTAGCAAAGCCAATTAATACAATAATAACTGATGTGCCACCGTGTCAAATGCCTTGCGAACGTTTAAAAACACTCAGTCGACATATTTCCTGCTATTTATAATGATCTGGATGTCTGATGATAAAATTCTACCAGCTGTGTGTTGCAAGAGTAACCGCTTCGAAAACCATGCTGTAAGGGGGAAAATAAGTTTGTCAAATCCAGGAACGAGTAAAGGTTACTATAAATAATATGTTAAAACAACTTGCACGACGTTAATATCGACGTTAATAAAATAGGGCGATAATTTTCAACACTGGATTTAGACCCGAATTTAAAAACAGGTGTGACGTTTGCCATCTTCCTATCCATTGGAACCATCGCTGCGTTTGAAGATTCGTTGAATATAACAAAAAGATAACGCGCTACAACGGCCTTGGTTGCACCGATTCCGCGCAGTAACTTAACGATACCGTTCATGTCAACTGTAATGCAGGAATTACGCTTTGCCGTGTTCGGTAAGCCACTGGAGATCTGCACACAGACCTCACGTCTGTTCGGAGCCTTATTTGCTTCGCACATCTATGTGCTTCGAACATGCCTGCGGGCATATTTTGCATGGTCGATATGACAGGACCGTTGGAAGAAATCTGCCTCATACAGTGTCTACAGCCTGTATTTCGTACGAGGTATTAGCAATGTAACCGCGGTTCGGCGATTTCCGCCACGACACTGATTAGTCGCGAACGCGAACCAGGCCGAATAGCCGCCGACGCACCGGCACATCTGGTCGTCACAATTTGTCTGCTTCTGCGAGAAAGCACATGCAGCTGCAAGTCTGCCGAGGTCATCTTCACAAGCATGCTGGACGTCAAAGTCAAATTAGTCGTTAGTTGATTTATACAGCCGGAGGTTAGTCTGCCAGAACATGGCGACATTGTTACCTACTGTAGATAAGCAATAGACCTATTGCTATATTACCCAAGCATTAAGGAGGATGCAGGGATTGGTGTTCCACGCGCCGCACGTGCTGACCTCAGCAGTAGTAACTATTCTAAAGCAAATACCGAAAACAGATGGCATCTTGCACGCGCGTTCGTCAACGCTTCATTTTGGTTATTTGGCGCATGGAACACCAATCCCTGCATTTTCCTTGATGCTTGGGTAATATAGCAAATGGTCTATTTAGCCAGTGCAGTACGACTGGTAGCCCGGGGTCTTTAACGTGCATCACGCAGTAGTGACACACGACCGCACGCCGGTACGATGCTCATCCAGGTCGAAACGGGCAGGGGTGGGGATTGAGCCCAGGGGTGCTATGTTGCGCTTTTTGGACTCCCAGGAGACTAGGGAGAGGGAAGTGACGTCAACGACACAGCAAACGCAGATTGGGTGTTGATTTCGTTTTCTTCTGTCAACATCCAATCTGCGTTTGCTGTGTTGTTGACGTCACTTCCCTCTTCCAAGTCTCCTGGGAGTCCAAAAAGCGCAACATTGCCCCCCAGGATCCTGGGTTCCGCAGCGCGAGCTTTCGCTCCACGAGCTCCGAGTTGGTGTGCGCTAGCCCATTCGGCCACCGATCCCCCTCAGAAAATTACGAGCGAATGACTAAACTCAGAAAACAATAGACCGATCTCACCAGCCAGTTTGACTACGCCACCGCTGCCGCAATGCGTCGAGGAAACTATAGTCTTTCTGTGCGTGCGACAACTTCGCGGGAGCTCTGCGCGTGTGGAGCACGAGAAAGCACGAGCCCTCTCGTGCATTGCCGTTTTCTTTCTGTGAACTAAAGTTATGGCGGCGCCACGCATGCACCGAGCGCTTGGTGAGATCGGTCTATCTGACCTAAAAAAGAAAAGAAAAATGTACAAGCGCTGGAACAACGAGCATGTCGTTTCACCTGCGCCCATCACATTTTTCAGGTGTAATTGCAGGTCATTCGCTTGAATCCTTCCGATGATCGCGACGCTTAGTAACTAAATATGTCGTGTGCTTGTTTAGACAGCCGAAAGTTGTCCGGTATCTCAGCTGTAGACGAAAAATGTCGCCAGTGCAGTACCCTCGCTAGCCTGGAAGTCTTTAGCGTGCATCACGCAGTAGTGATGCACGACCGTACGCCGGTACGATGCTAATTCATATCGAAACGGGCAGGGGTGAAGATTTAGCCCAGGGTCCTCGGGTTCTTTTGCGCGAGCTCTCTCCACGTGCTCTGAGTTGTTTCTTTCACACACTCAGACATTAATCTCTCCTTGCGTGATTGGCTAGTTGCATAATTTGTGGGAACATTAGTTTGTTTTAGAGAGCACCTCGTACTCTCTGGAAAACTATAGATGCGCAAGCATTTTCTGGAGTGTTCAACGAGCCTCCTCTGAAGAGCATCACAAACCAGCTCAGGGTGGTTACAAATACACCGTGGAACACGGAACAGAGGATATGCCAGCCGAACGTCGCAACAGCTTGTTCATATACGTTTGAGTGACCGATGCTTTGGCAGACTTCAGTTCAGTTAACAAGCCTTTTGAGTCGATTATTTCAGCGTACACGAGAAGCCGTCTTTCAACAACCGCGTGAATTATAAAGTGCTTTTCGGCGTCATGCGGATCACAGCCACCCGTCAGTCAGCCGCAATTTCGACTCGCAGCTCCGACGAACCACGCCACGGTACGGAGTGTATATACAGGGAGTTCGCGAGAAACGACAACTCTGTTTTTCGGCCCGGATTAATGAACTATACATTGCGGAATGCTCGAACTCTCTGAGAATATGTAGCTATAGAGGTTGGTATAGAACGCAAAAAGAGTTTGAGAAGATGACGTTGCCTGAATCAAAAGATAATTCAGAAAAACTAAATTTCTCCATAAGCCGACGTCCACCTACGCCTAATATCGTCAAAACAAGAAATGATATTGTGAACGTTTGTGGAATTTGTATCAATAAAAAACTTTTCTGCAAGAAAGTGAATTTTGTTTTCTAATTCTTACTGGAAAGTTTGTTCCACTGACGCTACAGGCGCTTACAATGTCATTTTTGTTTTTGTCTGGATGAAATTAGGCTTAGGTGGACGTCGGTTCATAAAGAAAAATAGTTTTTCTCAACTATATTTTGATTCAGGTAACCTCATTATCTCAAATTTCCGCATTCTATCCCAACCTCTAGCGCCACATTCTCACGGAGTTCGAGCATTCTGCGATGCATATCGTTTATTTACCCAGGCCGAAAAACACTTCTCTTTTCTCGGGAACATACTGTCCCAAACGCAGCCGCACCATCATCGGGTTAGTCATGTTTCCGTACGTGGTCTACATTGCTGCACCAATGACAAGCAGAAAAGGCCTAGTGACTTGTGCTTTTGACGCTGTTTGATTGATCCCATTAGCTCGTAGCGTCGACTGCGTGTTTACTTAAGCTGGAACGAAGTATTGTGCCATTCATTGAACAGTGTGCCGACATAACACCACGTGACCGTGATTGGCATTCTCTGTGTGCTGGAGGAAAATAAACTCACAAACCTCTTTTTTAGAGTTTAGACTCCCGGATTTCCGTTTTATTTGAAATGAAGGTTCCTTTGGTTAATCTGACAACGCATTTCGCTAGTTTTGTGTATGACAGGGGGGGGGGGGGGGGGTTATACTTACAAACATAGGTATTTCTCTAAGGACAGTACCATGAATATACGAGCGATTGTAGGGCATAACCTTAGTGCGAACGGAAGTAAAGGTCACCGAAACCCAGTCGCTACTTTAAACGATGCAGTCCTGGCTTAGCAGAGCACTTGCAACCCGTTCGGGCGTGCGGAGTTTTGTAAAGACGCACTCTCCTCGGCACGACTCTGGAGCGCTGTCGTTAGCCGTGTCGCGGCCGACCTTCACCCCGGAACGCCCAACGACGAAGAACAAGGACAGGTCCCAAGACGGAAGCGCCGTTACCCCAGCCGCCACAGAGACTTACCCACCGATCGTCCCAACAGCTGACAGCGTCGCCCAAAATTATGCGCGCCGACTCAGCCAATCAGCCGTCGACTCTGCGCCAAATATCACTACGCGCTTTGCGTACCCGAAGTCGGGGGGACAGCACGGTCACGTGGTGCGAGGTCAACAGCTGACTGGTCCAATGAATGAATGCGCCGCTGTCACTTTAAAGGCCATCGGCAGCGTCTGGCGTCGAAGGCGGCGAACGGTCGACGCCGTTATCGGGCCCGGGACCCGTCAGACGGCTTCCACCAGTTCGTTATAGAGTGGTTGCTTCGCCCCGCGCGGCCGCGGAGCAGAAGACAAGCAAAAGAAACACAATCTGGGAGATTCGTCCGTGCCGCTGCTGCGCTTCCGGATTCCCGCGGCACAAAAGCGTCGTCAGCAGGGCGCGCGGACACAGACACCGAGACCGAGAGGACGCGACGACCCGGGAACATAGGAGCCTTCGCCATCGGGACACGGATTCGCAGCACCAACGAGCGCGACGTTATGAACCGCTATGCGAAGGACCGGTGAGTGCCCACGAAGTCCGGTGCGTCTATTTTCCCGCCGAGTTCTTCGGAGAGCCTATCACTGCAATCTGTCGAGGGCGCTCGATGAATGACGATGCGGATAATATGTTTAGAGTACACATAAGAAAAATATCAGTTCGCTCTTTGACACTTAGTGTCACAGAGCAAACTGGTTTTTTTTTTATGCCTACATGACTAAGCATGACACTTTACGTGCTTACGTCATGCTTAATACCGCAACGTGGATCTATCTTTTTTATTTTTTTTTTCGGGGGGGGGGGGGGGGATTAAGTATATTATCAACCACTTACTTCGCCAAGCTCCGTCCGTAGACTGATTTGCTCTGCGGAAAAGTAGACGTATCGGACTATAGTTCCCAGCTCGTTGCCTCGAGGACACTGGGTAGCGCAAAGCACTTCAGACACTTCAAAGAAAGAAAACAAAATAACGTTATTGTTCCTGTCTTCATGAAGGCAGGAATGAAGGCACGAAGTCGCGCTTCGATGGCAGCTTTCTTGCCTTTTTTGCCTCCACGCGCCGTGTGATATTGCCGAATGCAGAGAAATCGAGTGAGAGACGCTACACTTAACATTTAGGCCGCTTGATGCCGACTGCTTTACTAGAGTAGGACGTGGCTCATTATGACGGCGGTCGTCGGTGCCCGCCAACTATTGAGTGATAGATTTGTTACCAAGGCGTGCAGCGCTCTGTCACTACCTTTTGCGAAGTAAAAAACTTAATAAGGAAAAATTTCAAAAAAAAAAATGGCGTAGCTGCATAAATCAATATACGAACGAACCGATTCCTCTATGTCAGTGCCGGATTAAGGCATTTCGGGGCCCTGGGCTTAGGCTGCTATGAGGCCTCTACCTATGATAATGGTGGGGGTGATGATGGTGGTGGTGGAGGTAACGATGACGACGGGAATATGTATATCTTTTAACTTGTTAAATCTAGATATGTTTCATCGTATGATTATTGTCGAGCCTTGTTTAGATCCGTAGATTCAATGGAATTCAAGTTTTCCTTGCTGTCATTGAGCGGATGCGATTGTTTAGAAGCTACTTCGCAAATAATCAACCCCTCCAGCGATTTACAATATAGTAATTTTGAGATATAAAACTGAAATCAAATAAACATTGCGGAAAATATTAGGGTTTGTCGTTCACATCCAGCTACTTAACTACAAAAGCAACAACAACAACAAAAGACACTAAATTGCTTCCGTTTAAAATGTTGACTCTGCTCATGAATTTGCTTGACTAGAATTACAGCTGGATTCATAGAGTACATGCCCGGCTAAGTTTACACAAATTGGTCGCGATGTCGACTTGTAGCACAGGTGACCCTCTTGCTAACATGTCGAGTGACACCATTAATCACCCATGAATTGAGTTATGCAGCAACCGAGAAGGTACCTGCAAAATTCCCATTCTAATTTCCCTTACCCTAAACTAAATGGCATGCCTCGCAAATCGACAGCTGCCACGAAAATCTAGAGCCCTTATTCTTGTAATTGTTCCAAATCATTGGAAGTGTTTTAACTTCTAGCTAGCCCTCTGTTAGTTAATTACTGGTGTGAACAGTGAAGGGATTGACATAGGCAAGAAAGAAATTTCGGTGTTTGAAGCAGTCTTTTTCGGGATCAAACTACTTCGTAAACGCTCTTGTAATAACTGAACCCTCGTTTCGCCAACAAACACAGACTTCCACATTTAAAGCATAGGAGAAACTGCGTGCGATTCTAAGACATTGACCGCTGTCGTTTGGGCACATGTGCGTTTAAAGAATTTATCATGAGAATCGAGATGTTTTCTTTTTGTATCTACACGCTGTCTTTTTGAATGGGAAAAATGTTTTGCATGAAATTTAGTACTAATCTTGTTCTTTTTAAATGCAGTAATTTAGACATCGGCGGCCATTTTGCTCTGCGACTCAACGTTAAAAATTAAAAGGTTATGCCTCAGAGGTTGGTGAAACTATTGCAGTATTCTTATCAGTCGCTAAAAGGAAGAGTGTTCAGTTGCACTGGCAGACCAGATATCGACTCCAGAGCACTTCCTTGCAGTCATTACCCACCGAAAACTGTTAAGGAGCGCCTTAAGAGCCGGCTCCTTAAAACGCCTCGTCGTTGGTGGCTATAGAGACGGTGTCCGGCAGATTTACGGGCACCTTTTCACTTGGTCCAAACTTATCGTCCTGGAATAAACTCCATATGGATTTTCGCGAAAAGGTTTAAAACAACATGTGTGAACCATCTGCGTTGCTTGCTTAACACTTCCTTAACTTCCTGCCCACAATTGTCCGTAAAACACGCTAGGGGGGCCACAGTACAAAAGAAAGCTCCATAACCGTCCTTCAATCAAGCTCCAATTAAAAAAACAAAAGATCTAACAAGGGGCATGGGAGGCCGTGTTAAATTTTGTTGTTCTGGAACGCTCTTGTACAGCGAGCTCACAAACGCCAGCTGATCTATAGACGGGAACTTTATGGCATCCTTATTTCCTTGTTGAGCAAAAAAGAGAACGAGAAGGCCATTGCGCAAGAGGTCCTTCGGAGTGTTTCTTCTGCTCTCTGCCTAAACTTTCTTTAAAAAAAAAAAAAGACTAACATTTTTAAATTTTCAGGGGACAGCATGGGGCCCCCTGACAGCCTGGGGCCCAGGGCTGCAGCCCCCTTAGCCCGTACCTTAATCCGGCCCTGCTCTATGTAACAGAAAACATGGGGCATCTGTCAGCACTTGCCTTTGATCGGCGCTTGCGGGAACAAAGCTCACCCTGATGCTCCATGCCTGCGCGGTGCATTGAGCGGATCCAAGTGTCGTTTCTTGGGGAAGGAGGCTTTCCCGCAGATATTACGAGCTTTTGCATCGACTTTATTTCTTCTTGCATCGCCCATCCTTCACGAGCTATCCCTGCTTCATTCAGGTTCACACCGGCGAAGTGGGTGGCGTAAGCAATACGGTGAGCAACTGAGGGAGAGGAGGGGATGAGAGCATGCGGTGACGTCAGATCGCCGAGCTCCGATCGGAAGGATTAGTCGGTAGGCGCCATGTCCCAACGTCTGGCGTTCGAATGCCAGACCGTGCGCGAGGAGCCCACGACGTTTTCGTTCGCTCTCTTTGAAGGGGGACGGTGGGCAGACAAGGGCAGGTAGCCTCGGCGTCTACTCACTAATCCCTCCAATCAGAGCACGGCGCCCGGACGTCACTACACGCCGTCATCTCCTCCTCCTGTATTGCTTTCTGTTCCCACGAGTCGCTATCGGACGACGGAAGGGCATCGTGATTTTGTTAGCAATTTGGTGATTACTTCGGCGGGCTCTGTCGGTCTGGCGAGGAAAATTATGATCTTGCATCCTTTGAAGAGTCTGACTCGCATTTTGTGTCAGCTAGTTTAATTCGTCACCACTTTAGTGGCCTCCATTTATACGTAGCAAAAATAGAACCAAAAACCAAACTGGTTTTAATTTTTTCTTTCGGTGGTTCCTTCAAAACACATTTGGTCCAGAAGTTTAGAGGATCACTTGCACGGAGGTTAAAGCGGATATATCTCGCTAGGAGGTACTCGCGGGGGAAAAGATTTGCGACCATCCGTGCATGAAGAGATACACGCTCGTTCTCAGGCGGCCACCGAAACCGAGATGTACGCGGTGCTCAGCTGAGCGAAGGGGGCATGCCCGGCCTTGGGAGAGTCTACCGAGGTTTAGAGGCAGCAGCGTATCCAGGCGAAGCCGCGTGCAACCGTATGTATCGGTGACTTCGCCGGCTGGAGTCTTGGATCTGAACATCGCTTTCCCAGAGGACTGGCCGAGGCTGTTGTTTCGCCAAAGCGCCGCGCGCACGACGGACACACGCACGAGGAAAGCTGGGTCTGCGCTCGTTGTTTGCATCTTTAGCCGTGATCTTTAGTCAGGTGAGAACAGCAATGAGCAGCTTCAGTTGCACCGCCACCAGCGCGAGCCCATCGACGGCACTTCCAAGTCTCGTGCACCTCGAGCGCGCGCGCGCAGTCAAAGCACGGCGGAAGGCGCGGAGCTCACGCCGGAGGCCGGGCTTTCGAAGTCCTGTTGTTCTCATTCTGTCAGTCGCTATAAATGGTGAGCTTTTCAGCGTTCGCGTTTTTGGAAGCGATGGACATGCGCATTCCCGACTGTCGAGATCGGACGCCGGGTTGTGAGATTGCACTCATTGGAACGGTGCATAGGCCAACGTCGAGAGATCAAAGTCAGTTGACACGCTTCCTAGAACGCCCGGCGCCTTTCCGTGGCGCTTCCGCTCGGTGGCGCTTGCTACGCTATTGGCCCACCCTATGGCTAGAAGTGATGGAACCGGGGGGGCGTCGGGTGCACATTGCCTGCGGTAGAAACTGGGTTCATTGTGGTTCTTATAGGGAACATGAGATTTGCGCAAAAAGAGCGTCGTTCGCAAACGGTCCTGTTCCGTACCCAGTGGGAGCGGAGTTACTGGTGGCGCTGATAGCTGCATACACGCTGCCAACGGAGAAGAACCGTTTTGTAACGACGCTCTCCCGTGGAGCTTGTCAACGAACGTTGGCATAAACTTTCCCGTAAAAAGGCTTCTGGCCGATGCCGTTTGGCGTGTCCTCGCGTATATGCGGCACTCGCTTTGCTGGCTTTCTGGAGCGACAAATTCGTGTCTGCTGGGCTGGAAAGATTGCACGCTGCACGCTGTGATTTTGTAAAGATTACAATGGTCTACCCGCCTTTCAAACACAAACACTGATACATAGATCTATCGATCTGAACACACTAACATATATGGCTAGATAAGGCCAGATATATGGTTCGCATAATTTCCGGCATACCAGAGAGAGAGAGAGAAAGAGGGATCCAATCGCTGCAAAGTACGGATGGATCTCGGTGAGTAAGGAAGCTGATAATATGTTAAACCTAAAAGAAATATTTGCTTTGTTACAATGAGCACGACGTCATGCTCAATGCAACAGCGCAGACATTTCTGGTAGGTTTAACGTATATTTTCATCCTCGTCATACGCCGAGCTCTCTCCACAGACAGCAGCAAATGGCTCTATCGAGTGTTTTGCGGGAAAGTAGATGCACTGGATTCTTTTTCTAGCTTGTCTAAACAAAATTCAATACACCTGGAAACTCCCGTTTGCCTGGTAGATCTCTCTTGGGGGTGGCAATTCTTCAGTCATGGAGTACTTCTTTGTTGGCAAGTTCAGAAGTGCTGCTTGAGGCTTTCACCGATTTGTTCGGTATTCCCAGCGCTGGCTATTAGAGGGCGTAAATTTGAAACGGGTCTATGGGGGCTGACGCCCTAAATGTCCGGGCTTGTCGCTGCGGCGTGAAGAGCCCCCGCGCCAGACTTTCTTGGCGCTCCCCGGCGCGACCTCCGAAGGCCCGGATGTACCCTCGCTAGCGCCGCGCCCTCGCTAGGAGGTCAGTGCACGGTCGACACGAGTGAGGGTGCTTTCTTGGGACGCCGAGAGTCGCCGCAACCGACGTGGCAACGAAGGCAGTCAGGACGTCACCCGAATTGCTTTATCGACAAGGAGTGATTAATAGGATACTGAGTCAACTCAAATATGATGCCCCGTGCTGTTTATGAACCATAGCGACGCGCTCACTTCCCTCCATGACATGCGGATCGTCAGTCTTTACGGTCCAGGTGTCGTCGAAATCAGGACCAACGTATAGCACGTGCGAAGTGAAGGCGCAACTAGAACATGAAATGAAGAGCGTGTGATTAACCCTTGATGTTTCTTAGAGAGCGTGAGGTTTTAGCCCCTGACAGGATGAGAACGGCTGGAGGTCTCTTTTTGAATGCCCGGCCTTCAACACGCGCTCCTTGCCTTCCGTCATGCTCTGGCTGCGCGTGCACGCTCCAGGTTCACGAGACGCCGTCGCGTTATTGAAGATAGGAAACTCGCGCTGGAAGCGGGACAACTGAAACTTCTCCCTACCATTCTAATCCTGTCAGTGACTATGGTGTGCAATTAAGTATTTGTATCTCCACTGTAGAAGGGTAGCTTTAACTCTGGGATCCTTGGCGTGCATCATTCAGTGGTGATGACGCGGTCGCACGCCAGTACAATGCCTGTACATGATCAAGCCATAGCCTCCTATATACTGACAAAGCCTGGCAGATCGCCACGAGAAGCGGCCGCCGAAAAGGAAAAGGTGGAGCGGCAGACAAAGGATGAGAGGAGAGCCACGTGACTGGCGCCCCGCTGCGGCGAGACGTTGAAACATACGTCTCCCGAGCGAACAAGTGTGTTTCGTGTCCTGTCCCCTGCAAAAGCTGTGCGCTGACGTCCAGGTTTCCGAGAAATGGCTCTTTGATGCTCTGTGCTACCAGACCCTCGCGCTCCAAATATGCGACTGGGCACTCTATGGCTCCGTCGTCGAACTGCCGTGCTTTATGAGTATAGAGGAGGCTACGGTCAAGCTCAGGATTCCGGGGCTGTGTAACGCGCAAGCAATCGGGTGCCATTTTCAGCGTTCGTGGCGCGTGCTTCGCTCGCTTTGCGAAGCTGCGAACATGCGTGTGCTGGGTTGGGAAGATCGCACGCTGGGTTGTAGTAGAGTGCCTTAACGTCCTTTTGTTTTGGGTGCTGCCATCGTTTGTAGTACCCGATGCCGACAGCACGCGCTCACAGGGAAAAGAGAAAGAAATCGCAGGAAACAAACTGTCGCTGTAGCACTGTCAGCGCCACGAGCGCGTGCAGGGACACCACTCTTTCACGCGCTTGAGAACAAAAAATAAATATAAGCGTCCGAAACAAAATGGACAGATTTCATCACCCCCAAGCAAGGACGTTTCCCCAAGCAAAGCGCACATGAACGCACCCTAAATTGTAGTTTTGTAAAACATTGCAGGTGGTGTGTACTTCCGGACAAAATTTTCTGCGGCAAAAAAACCAAAGCTATAGACCTTTTCTGTGTACTCTCGTCCCCAGCCACCTAATAGGCGTATCAGGTATGGGTGACGAAAAAATAATCCAACGTTTCAACTTGCAAATAGTAAAAAAAATAAAGGGGAGGAAAAAAGAGAAAGTGTGACGGTTACGCTTATTTCCTAAATGCCTTCTATTGGCGTGGCAAAGGCAAAACAATGTTTTCGCCCATACTGGAAGTGACGGCAATTCAAGATGGCGGCAGTGACGTTACGTCGCGTACTTTTGGCAACCATGAAAGAGAGAGAGAAGAAAGCCGCTTTTGTAGGAATTTAGAGTGATGAGTTAATCCTCTATAGTCTTCCGGGAGGAGAAGAGCGACATCTCGGCAAATCTGGGAGGCACAAAATAGGGTCCTGTTGAGAAGAGAGCCCCTTCTTCCCCTCTTCTCTGGTGCCCATCGGAGCGCCCTTCGAACGACGTCACGTGCAAGCCATGTATGGGTGCGCTCGCGCACTATGAGCACCGATATAGGTTGTTTACGCGCGCACGCTTCATTTCTTTTGAAATGCCGAAGAGCGTTTCCCCACCATCAAGCCTGCGTTCGCACACAGTTGCGTCGGTTGCGTTTTGAAGGAACAAAACAACACCAACGACAAATTCACCGGGACAACTGTTCGCCGTATACAATGTGGCAAGGAAGCAAGAAGTAGCTTCGGGATGGAATATTCAGTCATGGGTTTGCCAGTGTTTGGGTCGTTGCGGTCGTTTTGGTTGCAGTGAACGCATCCGACGCAAATGTGTAAACCGCCCTACCCCTATTCGGCCACCGCTCCCGCTTAAAATGAAACTTCAGCAACCTGAAGTTTCGTGAAGTTGACGGTTCGAATTCGACCGAAATCGCAGCTTCGTGATGAAATTCCAGTTTGCCTGACCGTTTCCATGTAACGCGAGTGCCAGTATTTGTACGTTACAAATACGTATGAAGCAAAATATTCCCGAGCAGACACCTGGCTGTATTTTCGGTATCATCCAGTTTAAAATATTAGTAAATAAAAGAAAACGGCGTTCCTTGGTTGAGACACTGGTGTGCTACATGCTGATATGGTCTCAAAATGCAAGCAAGATCGGGGTCACACTGCCCATACATAATACAAAAGACAGTGTGCAAACACGAGTCACCGCAATATCCGTGTTTTGAGTGCCGCGTGCGTGAATGTGGCCCCGGCTTTACGTATGTACACCACTCCAATAGGAGGTATTCACTGGACGCCATATTTGAGGGCGATGTTTAGAGCGCATGCTCAGAACAAGCTCACATTAATAGCCTGCTAAGGCTGGCAACCTTTATGGTGCTAAATGCACGCTCCAAAAGGACTGCGGAAGCTCGCCGTCAGCACGCGCTCAGCAACAGCGCACACGGATATGGCCGCCAGTGGATACTTCCTATATTTTCAAGTCCTCAACCCAGCGTGCAATCTCCTCAGCCCAGCACGCGCATGCTCGTCGCTTCACAAGGCCAGCAAATCACACGCCATACGCACTAACACTAAATGTGGAACCGTCCAAGAGCCCTTTTTTTTTTGGAAAGGTCTATAGGCGCAGGCGATGGGTGTCGTAGACAGCGCGTGCTGGGTGGTCGCGTCTCACACTGTGAGACCCGACCACCCAGCACGCGTTGATGTACGCGTCTCACGTGTGAGACGCGTACCTCGGCGACGAGGAACGCGTCTCACATGCGTACCTCGCCGCCGTGTTGGACATGTTCCATGCCGAACGATTGACCTTCGGAAACCACGCCGTCTGTGCCATGACGCTCTCGGCGCCCCACGGTCGTGTCAACAACCGCGTCGCACCCAACGCTGTCTGCAAAAAAAAAAAAAAAAAAAAAAAAAAAAAAAAAATGAAGGGCGTTTTTTTCGGACTGCAGAGCAGCGCAAGTAAAACCGGCCTAATGGGAATTCAGATAACTGGCTTCGCAATCGCGGTGATGACATAGTTTGATACGTCAGCCCCCGTGTCGATGAGATCATCGAGTTTTGGCGGGTGCATTACCAGATACACTAAAAGCTCAATCCCGTGTCCTTGGGCTCGCCCACGCACGGAATAATTTCTGCGAGGTCATGACTTCTTGCAGACGGGGTAGAAGTTTGGACGTCCTTATTGATTCTAAATATACAGCTCCGTAACGCGGTGCAGTTGGCGTGGCGACAGTCGTTTTCCACGCGCATTAGTTACCAATTTGGGAACTATTCTAAAGGCAGGTTTATTTTCCACCGTCCCGTTTAGCTTCTGTTCGTTGTGATTGGTCAACCGCCTTTTGAAAAAGCTTTGTAAACAAATAACGGCAGCCAAGAAAGACTGGCTAATTCTTCGTGCTGAGTAGCCTGACTGAGAGCTGTTAGCTGTCTTATAATCTGCCTGTTCTGAAACTTCAAAGTTGCTTACTTTGTGGCGATCGTAGTGATTTCGCGGCAAGCGGCTAGCAGCTCTTTGTGATTGGTTCAGCAGAGCTACCAATACTACAAACCCCGCACCTGCGTATTCCCAGGACATAAAAAAAAAGATGGAAGCGAATTTTTTTTTATTTACGAACAGGCGGGCAGTAGAAACTAGCCTATGGGACAACAATTTTTCAAATCAGGCTTTAGAATGTTTGGGTTGCATGTAGTTGGCACTATGGCGACTGGGGAATATATGGCTCTGGTGGGGGACACCAAGGTGCTGTTACCTCGGCTACTTTCCCCATGGTCATTGAATTTTCTTTGTTGTATATATAATTCCGAATAGTCTGGTGGACCTAAGATAGAAAGAAGCATAAATGCACAAGTCTCAAATTTCCTTAGCGGAGCGACGGCTAGCGCCAAGCAGTCGGTATTCTGAAGCGAGCAATTCTTTTTATCTGAAACCCCCTAATACTAGGAATTTGTCTGTCCGCCCGCCCGTGCAGTTCCCGCGGCTAAATGCAGTAATGAAATTGACGTCACCTTGACCTAACTCCGTGGCGTCACGTCACGCGACCACGTTGCGTGATGTCATGTCACATGATGTAAAATTTTCCCTATATTTTGCGAAAAAATTAGTAAGCAATATGTTCTTGTTCACTCCCGAAACGTCTGTTCAATGTCTTTTAAATAAACTGAAACATTATTTCCTTAAATACTGAATTCTGCGAATTATGGCGCCTCGAACATAAAGGGCGCTGCCAAAACTTTTAATTTCAACATAGCTTAGAAACACCATCTAGTGATGGGAACGTGATGCCAGGGAACGAGGACCTCGCACCTGCTCAAAGCTGCTGCATAATTTGTCACCGCGCAGCGGCTGAAGCATGAAATAGAGAAACAGACATGACGCGTGTTTTCAGTTTTAAATAAATACTAGCTTCGCATTGACCAGTACTGGTGCCAGCACCCTTCTTCACACATACATATGATACAGCGTTGCACGGGTACGCAGCACCAATTACCAGGTCTTAATGCCTTTCTTTTTGCGTCTCAACACCGAATGGCTGGATGGTGATAAGTATATTTAAGCTCTAATTTAAAGAGCACTGCGCTCGACATCGCAAAGGTACCCGACCGCAAATTGGGGTAACCTCCTTCGCCATACATTGTTCAGCTTGGTTTCAAGAGCGAATTGGCGAGGTCATTATACTCCTTGATTCCTGCAAAAAGAGTCAGAAACCACGCTGAGTTGGGGTGTGTATTATCCCGTTTTGTTATGGCCGATTCTTGCCTATCGGAAGAGTCCTCTACCTTGAAAATGGTAAAAGCCAAAGCGTTTTGTTTAAAAGACAACTACAGTCAAAAGACGAACCAGTATTAATGACTAATATCGACTTACGGATACTAGATACGAGCAGTGCCAAAATACTACACTAACGGGAAACGGTGATCCACTCTAAAACTGATATTAAAACTACCACCAGCTTTCTCAGCAGGCATTTAACGGGTTGGTTGTTTGTCAAGCAACCTTGTGCCCCGACGTCACGTTCGTACTCACAGAGGTCACTTGTTCGTATTGCGACTTCTTTCGCCCTGTTTTTCTGCGCTGCATTTCGAGCCCTCCCAGCGAACAATTTATGCTTGTTATGTTACGTTTTATTGGGCGTAGATTTTTTAAGTGGTCCTAAGTGGTGGCGCTTGAAGACCAATAGAGAGTTTTAGTAGATTGTACTCTGTGGAAAGCGGGCCCAGCGGGCGCGTGCTCAATCCATGATTCGAAGTGACGGCACGAGCTCCCAAAAGCGGAGCTTTAGAGTACGATCTTCTAAAAGTTCTTATGAGGGAGTTTCAGTAGATCGTTTTCATAGGCCCGCTACCGCTATGGGTGCGCGCTTCAGAGCATGCATCGAAGTGGCAGCTCGAGCTCCCACAACAAATAGCGTGACCTGACATCCGATCTACTAAAATTTCGACTCCCTGGTCGCTCAAGCGCGTCGTGGTGCAGAATGGGACATTCATTGGCGGCCATAGTTTAGGCCGTTCCTGCTCAGCGCAAGCTGACGGTCAGCTTCCACCAGGCTTCTGCAATGTGCATTGCGCACCACCAAGATTGTAGCTCTTTTCATAAGCTAAGTGGGGGCTCGTTCTGAGTTTGCGCTGAGCCTCCGTTCATCGTGGAGAACTCGCTTTTCGGCCGGCAACTTCACGTGTATGCTGCAGATGGTCGACATCTACGAAGCAAAGCAGTAAAGCAGCCGTAAAATCTTACATAACTGGCCGGAACTGCCTTTGCGACTCGTACGTTATCCGGTATACCGCGCGGTACGAACTTTGCGTAACACGATGACCGTGCAGCTGATCACAAGGGTTGCCATCATGCTTGAGCCGGTATTTTTGGTTTCGTCTTAAACTCCCGAAACAAAACTTACAGATAAGATATCTTCAAAACTACAAAAAAGAATCGGAAAAAAAATTGACACCTCGTAATTTAGGGACACTTACTTCACTGAAATAGTAGTAACCTTAAAATCAAGAGAATGTACCGGATTTACCGTTCAAATGTCGGACCAAGCTCTTCACTCTCGTCAAGGACACCAATATGCTAACATGGTCCACTCAACAACTATGGCCACTGACAACTGAAGAAACGTAGGTGTTGCGCGAGTCCCGGTAATGCTGCAAACTTATTGGCTGCTGAGCGTTAATAAGTCGCTCGGAACTCGCAATAGGACTTTTTTGAGCTGTCAGTGAACCCTAAACTTATCGTCGAGGTTGAGTTGATGTTGCTCAATATCTTTTCTCTTTCCTACTTCGAGTCCGGTCTCGCTTTTTTTCTTTTTGTTCAGGCAGTAGAGCCGTAAAGTGGCAGCGATGCACGACCGATGAAAGGAGGAAAATAATATGGATAACACGGAATACCAAGAAGGAAGCGTGTAGGAAGGGCAGACGTCGAGCGTATCGAATACAATTTCGCGATAAATGGAGGTCTTTTTTTAAGCACGTCTATAGACCTGTTCCACAAGGGCGCCGCCATCTTGAATTGTCGTCATTTCCAGTATGGGCGAAAACATTGTTTTGCTGTCGCCAAGCCAATAGAAGACATTTAGGATATAAGCCTAACCATCACACATTCTGTTTTTGACTCCCCTCTATTTTTTTGCTAGTTACAGGTTGAAACGTTTTATTATTTTGTCGTCGCCTATACTGGAAGTGACGACAATTCAAGATGGCGGCGCCCCTGTGGAAAATGTCTATACTGAAGCAGTGCACGTCCGTGTCCCGTGCGTCAGTTTACTTTTCCCAAAGTTGTACGTTCACGCTCGAACGCCGTGTAAATTGGTTATCAGTTTGCGCGTCGACGCACCTACTCAGTACGGCAATGAGACAGCGCGGGTCCGCTAACGGAAAAAAACAAACAAAATAAATAAATAAAGAAAAGCAAGCTAGTTTATATTTATTTATTTACGGAAACAACCTTCTGCGCCAAAGCATTAGAGAAGGGAACCACGCAATAAACATATAATCACGAACATAAAAACAATGGCGAAATACAATAAATACTGTTAAATAAAGCTCAAACTCTTGGATGTTAAAATTTAGGATAGTGAAAAAAATATCCCATGTCATCTGTAGTGAATACTGATGCAGGCAATGAATTCCAATCCGTTATTGTGCGAGGGAAAAATGAGTATTTTTTTATAATCAGTTCTGCAGAATATTTTTTTGATCTTATTAGAATGATCTATTCGGATTGAAAAATAGTTTGATAATTCAAGATATTTATATTTATCAATTCTAGTTAAGATACTAAAAACAGAAAATAAAAACTTTAGAGGAAACTTCTTTCTCTTTAAATCCAATAGTTTCCAACCGATCTCACGTTTAATTTCTATCACACTGGATGTTCTATTGTACGTTCCCGATACAAACCTTACAGTACGGTTTTGCATTTTTTCTATTTTAGTGGCAAGGTACGCTTGGTGCGGGTTCCGCAAAACACACGTATATTCAAGTGTCGGTTTTATCAAAGTAGCGGTTTCTTTTAGCGCTTTGGGTGCACTGCGTAGATTTCGGTTAATAAAATTTTACATTCTACCAGTCTCTTTCACAGATAGTGTTACGTGAGCAATAAAAGAAAGATTGCTTGATAAAATGATTCCAAGATACTTGACATTTATGTTTTTATGTAAATGTTGATAATTCATAGAACAACACACAAGACGCTGTTGCGTTTTTTCACGAAAATGACGGGGACACACTTGTCAGCATTGAGACTTAATTCCCACGTCCGACACCAGCTGGATATTTCAGCTCAATCAGGTTGTAAGAGAGCAGAATCACGTAAATGTTCCACTCTGCGACATAAAACACAATCATCTGCGAACAGCCGCACAGGCGAGGCAATCCCTACAGCTATGTCATTTATAAAAACGAGGAATAAAAGAGGCCTCAAGACTGACCCCTGCGGAACGCCAGATATCACAGCATCAAGTTCAGATTTTGCACCGTTCATGACTACACATTGCTTTCTCTCAAAAAGATAATTTTCTATTGATCGGTAGACGTTGTTATTAAGGCTCAAAGAGCGCAGCCTATACAACAACAAATGATTGGACACAGAACCAAAGCCTTCCGGAAGTCACGAAAAATCGCATGCGTTTCATGCGTGTCTCCAGTAGTTCACACCTTGGCTTTCCGATTCCTGATGTGCCCGCGGCAGCTAAAATAGGTCCAAGTAGGCAGTTTTAGAATATATCGTTACCTCTGCCTATAGGGAGTATTCCCTGGCGGCCATAGCTGTGTGCGCAAATGCTGAGCGCGTGCGGATAACAGCTTCCACAGTTCTTTTGCAACGTGCATTGCGCACCGTCAGGTTAACAGAGCTTTATCTTTGCTAGATTCCCAATTAATTGGCAATTAATTAATTCCCAATTTAATTAGACTATGTTCTTATTTTTTAAATGAAAAAAAAAAACGAATGTCTGGACAAAAACGTTTACTAAATTCATGAAAATTTCACCGGTACCGAATTTCTGCAGCTGCCTTTGGCATTGGCGACCTTGCGGTTGGCAGTACTCATTGTCGCACAACGAATATCGAAAACAATGTTACTTTAATAAACGTCGGTACTTTGAAATAGCCACACTGTTGGACCCATAAACACTTCATCTCCTTCCCATTCTACAATATCTATAGTTTCACTTTTTTTTCTCACTTTTATGAAAACATAATTTCTCCCCCCTTTAAAATGCACAAATGTATGGTTCAAACTTAAAACCGGAACAGTGACTTCTGTCGTGGTCCAGAAGTGCATTGACTCATTGTACTGAGCGAACCTTGACGAGGTAAGCGGAAAACTCCCTCTTGTTCTAAATCCAAGATAAAATAAAAATTAAATTGTTTTGTTTTAAGATTATTAACACTGTGCTCTGACAAACTTAATTAGTAAAATACATTTTTATTTTTTTTTTTATTTTGTCATAGTGACCTTGAAATTTAGAGTTTTTAGGATAAATCCGAACTGTCGAAAATTTTACCCGCGAGTGTTTTTCTCAGAGTATGTGAGATATACTTGGAAGCACGGAATTCTAGTCATATCTAATTCATTATGGGCCAACGGCAGCAAAGTTACGTCTCATTAAATAAAACAAGAGCAATTTCTGTATACCGTGCGGAAGGTGGTGAAACTAGGTCAGCAAATTTACACGTGAAGAGCGACTAAATAGAGAAAATACGCAGCAACCTGTAAACACAAGCTAGTTTACTCTGGCGATTTTCTAAGCTACCGCAACTAACAAAATTTTCTGAAACCCCGGTTGACCGTTTCCGGTGTGACATTTAGTATCGCGAAATTCAGAGCAGTTGTTGTGAAATCGGCAAATGAAAATTATACAAAAAACCAACGTTCAAATACACCCGCACTTTTCAGTGCCGTGACGTCAGTCGAAGGCAAGCCTGTCAGTCGAGCGAGCAGTTTAAAAAATAGAATATGCCAATCACTCGTTTTGTGCTGGAGCGCGGGGGCTGGAGCGAGCTTCTTAAGCATTCCCTTGACACCATGAAACTGCTTCGAATCAGTTGGGAACAAATTCTGCAGTTCAAAGAGTGAACCCCGGCCTGCCGCTGCCGTCACGTTTTCGTTATTACCAATAAAAACTTTCTGGTTAGAAAAAAAAAAAAAATGGTGAGTTCTAATCATGAAAGTTAATTAACTTCGCGAAAAAAATATTTCGACCTATATTTGGGGTACTGAAAATTTTCAGGCGAATCGGGGACCATGAAGAAAACCCCGGGGTATTAGAGTCAGAGAGCAACAGACCCTACAAGAAGACGAGGCTAATCGAAGAGCGTTAAAAGCGCAACGTCACTGCATTTGTCACCTTGTTGTGCGTCTGAAATACCTGCAGCTAATCCAATCAAGTGCAGTGAGCGCACCGTCGACCTCGCGCTGTTAGTATTCTTGTCGTTTCTACTGCGTATTCTAGCCTTTGACTATACGCTATTACTTACCATGAAACATTATAGTATAGTCAAATTAACCCAACAAATCGACCATATAAACATTTTGTACGGTACACTGAACACGCGGTAAAAAAAAAAGAAAAAAAAAAGCGGTGGTAAGCGACCATTTTAATACTTTCCATGTCTTATTACTTCTGAAGATGTGAGAATGCCTGTTGCTCCTGCTCCTGATCTTTTTTTTTTTCGTTTCATTTTCTCGCAACGCTTCTAGTTATAGTATCAGCTAGTTTAAGAAAAGCGGGACGCAGTTTTTATTATGGTCGCGGTTTTGTTTTGTGATTTATGTTTCGCGTTATTATTGGCTTATTGACTCACCACGCCCTGGGTTTCTTAAACTATCGTTAACTAAACAACAGAGCGACGGTGGTCCCGTCAAACGTTATAATTTCGCAGTCGAGCAGAAGCACCGAGTAATGAGCTGCCCTCGGCGGAGGAGAAAGCGACAGAGGCGAGGAACAGTCATTTGGAAAAGCGATGCGGGTGCTTGGCAAAGAACTTGCGAGTGACTCGCCCGGCAGAATACCTTTCAGTCTGGAGTGCTCGTCAGTGAGCTGTCAGCGCGGCTGACGATGCCCGTCAGGGTGAAAGATAGGCGGTGATGCACTTCGGGGAGATCAATGGCTCATAGCTGTTGCCGGTCGTTGGGAAACCTTTGTGACCCTTGTACCTATAATAAAAATGAGCGGAAAGTGCCCCTTTTTAGGTTATAAAGGCTAGAAATGTATGCCTCGCTTTGCACCTTCAATATTTACCCTAAAATGAAAGAAATAATAGAAAGGAAAAAAAAACCCCCCAAAAACTACGAGCTTGGTGGGCGAGTGAGGCGAAGGGTTTGTCGTCAGTTGTTCATGGCCTCTTCTCTCCCGCTCCGGCCGTTCGTAGATTTATTTTTTGGTGTATGCGAAAATTACAGGGCGCGTGTCCAGAGTAATAAAACTTTTTCATTCATAAAAAAAAAAAAAAAGAAAGTAATTTTTTTAGACTGTTTATTTTGCCCGCATCATCGGTTTGAATAAAATACGAATATTGCAAGAATTTCTAGACATTCTAAACTAAAAAAAAGAAAGAAGGTCGTTAGAGGGAGTAGCGAATACGAGGAAAGAAATACCTCAGGCTGCTATCCTTTTTCTCACTGAAAATGTTCGAAAACCATTTCTAAATTTCAAATCAGATAACGTTCACTTCTGAAACTGTGGCATCTCATTCCAACTGCTAGCACTGCCTTCTGGCCGTCTGGGTTTAACGATCCGTAGCCGTCATCTTTTTCTTTATTATTTTCCCGAGTGAGAAAAATATGCTTCGCATTCTCACGGTGTGGAGAGATGCATCTTGTATTTTGTATTGAAATCTCCAGCCGAGCGCGCACCTGTTCGTTGCTTTGCGTCGAAAACAAAGCCCGTGCTCTACGGACGACGCTGTGAAAGTTCTGAGCGAGAATGCCTTTATTCGCAGACTTAGCGACACAAGTGTCAACAGCGAGCATCTTCTTCCTCGACCGAGCGCGAAGCAAAGGCGGGACACGAGGGCTGCGCGTCCCGTCCATTCCACTCATACTGGAAATCCGCTAAAAAGAGTTGAAGAGGTACCATAATCCGCTTACCCATAACCTGACAGTGCGCTAGGAGTTACGCGCTAGCCGGACCAATCAGCCGCCTCCCTCTCATCACCTGACCCGTGCTCTCTGCGCGCGGGGGTGCGGGAAGATGAGTGAGCACGTGACGAAAGACAGACGTATGCCTGCTCTAACCAGACGTAGCTTCCGCCGCACTGTCAGCTTGGGGGTGAGTGCACGGTCTATGTAGCCATTTAGATCACGTGTCTTTCAACCTACTTTCTCGGTTTTCGTCATGATTCGCTCGAGAACGCTGTTGAGCGAACCTGGCGTACCAGCTTTCTGTGTCTAGCCACTGGGTGCAGTGGATTCGGGCAGAAGTGGCCAGTATCGGCGAGAAATGGGCGGGTTGAAAGCGCGGCGAGGCAGCTGGGCAAACGGGCGCTCGTCGAACTTCCGGGGAGTCGGGGAGAGCGGGCCCAGGGGGCAGCTGCCGGACTTCTCGGCCGGGACGTCATCCGGTGACCGGAGATGCGCGTCGACGGAGGCGTACGTGCCCCTGAGTCCGACCCGACGCCCAGAGGGCGGACCTGTCCACGTCTGCCGAATGTGCACGTGCAAATGCTGCTAGTTTCGAAAAAAGAAAACGAACTTTACGATCCCAGACGTTGAGCCCACCTGGACGAGCATTGTGAGGGCAATGCAATTGTTATTTTACTTTTCGCTGTGGGAAACTATTACTGGAGATAAACATTTGGCGTTCGTAAGGCAGAAAACTGGTATCTGTTTTTGCCTACACAACTCGTTTTCTAGAAAGCTAGCGAACAAAACGATATTATAAGCTCCCATTTTTCTGTCTCCTCACGATTACTTAGTCACTGGCAGCTGAAGAAATTAAGAGCGGGACGAGGCATGTTATAAAAGTTCCGCAGCCAATGAAATTGTTTTATTAGTCCAGGGGGTCTCCAAAGGTTTTGTCTAAGGAGACTTGTCGCTTGAAGGGATCGCTCAAAGTGATACCGGAACCGCCAACGCCGTTGGCCGAAAATGAAGGTTATGCGCGAATTTTGACGAAGCAAATGCCAGCTATACTGCGTTCACAAGCTCATAATGTAACACCTAAAACGGTGGTGCGGAAAAATAAAAAAAAAAAACGCGAGTAAAAAAAAAGAAGAAAAGACAACAGTAGGAGAGCGTATACTACCACGCTACATTATAATCATTTCATTAGGAAGTTTTCGTAGACCGCGTTGCCCCCTCCGCTAAGCGTTCCGCAACGAAGAGGTTGCTACTTCGCCTGCGCGCCGATAGTCTTGGCTGTGGAGTTCTCGCTATCGCAGCGGGTTGCGGAGGGCCTTGCGGCACGGCGAAAACGATCTACGAAAACTCCCTACTATCACCGGCTCGTCTGCAAGCTCGCTGTTATCTTGTTAAAGGAGCGGTGCAACGATATTCAATTGGAATGTTTTCCACTTTACACGAGCTTGCTGACACTACAGGGTGAAACAAGGAGACGGCAGGCTCCTTAAAGCGACCGGAAAATTCGGTTTCTTAACCTATCGCGCTACGACTTTGTGCCGCGTTGCCCACAGATGGTGAATTTTTTTTGTAAAATTTGCGAAGAGCAAACTTACCTGAGGAAAAAAGTAAAGAAAGAAAAAGGCTTAGCTCCTATGGAAACGCAGTGACGCCACTGGTCTGCAAACAACACGGCGCCGTTTCGCACGGGAGACAAGAGATGGCGCAACAAACGCCGCCAACGAACGAGCGTACGGCGCCGAGAGCACGCCTTTTTAGAAGACGATCTTTTCGACTCAAAAGCGGCGCGTGTTCCGCACGCGGTGACAGTCGCAGAAACAAAAAAGACAGGCGCGGTAACAGCAAGGAACTGCAGTTCCTTGTCTTGCAAAAGGGCCGGCTCTCGGCGTCGTCTGCTCGTTCGTTGGCGGCAGTTGGCGTCGCGACCGCTTGCGCCATCTCTTGTTTCCCGTGCGAAACGGCGCCGTGTTGTTTGCAGACCAGTGGCGTCGCTGCGTTTCCATAAGAGCTAAGCCTTTTTCTTTCTTTACTTTCTCCTCAGGTAAGTTCGTTCTTCGCAAATTTTACAAAAAAAAAAAAAAAAAAAAAATGCACCATCTGTGGGCAACGCTGCACAAGGTCGTAGCGCGACAGGTTAAGAAACCGAATTTTCCGGTCGATTTAAAGAGCCTGCCGTCTCCTTGTTTCACCCTGTATATTTCGTTTCACCTTAGGTGCGAGCGCGGCCGATTATATGAGCCGAAGGTCCAATCAAACAGCGCAAAAAGCGCAACGTCGTGGCGTGCTCTCTGCGCTTGATAGGACTAGCCGGCGGACAAGCACGCACAGAGAGACGGCGAATAACGGCTCGTCCTATCAACTGCAGAGAGCACGCCATGACGTTTTGCCTTTTTCGCTGCTTGATTGGCCCTTCGGCTCAAAACATTGGCCGCGCTCGGACATAAGGTGAAATGAAGTATAGTGGGACTCAAGGATACTCGCACGCAACGCCACTGGCCAAGAAACTCCTTTGTTGCGGTGTAATTTCAAGCACAAAAGCGATCATTTTCATTCAATCTATCCTTTGCAAAATTTGATGACGTAACGTGGGGATCGCAGCACACCCCAATGAAGATATTTGAATGCAGTTCATAGATTGGACCCGAGCATTGCATGGGCACTCGATTTGGGCTCGTGATAATCGATACTCGAGAAGCATTCGGGTAGTGGCCCGTGTCCAATCGCTGCAACGACGACAATAGCCGAGCCATAACAATGTCCGGAACTCAGCGCGTGTCCTGTGCTTTGCCAACCCCAGCGCGTGGCTACGATGAACATTGGCGGCATATAATCGGCTCCAGATCACGTGGCCGCTCGTTCTGGCTGCGAGTTGAGGGGGTGAACGCTGCACGTTTTTCTTTAACTTTTTTCTGAAACTTCCCTTGCGTGGGGTGAAAAACGAACGCGTGTTTCATAGGTCATTAACGTCAGGTATCCGTTCTAAGCGGTATTTGCGCAAAGTAAAAAAAGTGTTGCATCGCCCCTTTAACCCTTAAGCTGACAGCGCGGTGGGAGTTACATGCTGGCCGAACTAATCAACAGCCCCTTCCCTCGCCTGCCCCTACTCTTGGCGCGTGTGTATGGTCAGAATTGTGAGCACGCGTCCAAATGTTTACGTTGCACGTTTTTTTTTTTTTTTTTTTACGCGTTAGCTTTAGAACGCTCGTTTTGACGAAGCCCGGCGGTGCCTTTCGTTTTTCAGCTACAGGGAGAGAGGGACAAAGGGGTGTGGGGGGGGGGGGGGGGTGTTGTGTGACGCGTACATCGCCCCCGTTGGTTCCAAGCGCTGACGTCAGCACGCGTCAACCTGTCCCCCTCCTTCTCCCTCTCTTCCCGCAGCTGACAAACTGAAAGACACCGCCGAGTTTTCGTCAAAACAACCCCTTTGGCTTTCGTCAAAGCCACGCGCACCTCTGGCGCGGAGCCAGAGTGGAGGAGCCGCGCAACACCGCCTAGATAGCAAAGTCTTAGTGCTGAATAAGATCGCGGCGTCAGAGAAGGCCAAGGCTGTACACAAATTGGAAACGAGTGTCGCGTCAGCGCTCGGCTCCGAGTCAAGTTTGAACGTTAAGGCGGGTGTTGAGGTAATCGTCGCGTCCAATCTGAACTCAGCGTGGGTCCTCTATGATGTCTCCATCTCATTCAAAACTACGGCTTTGTTATCGAGAAGTTGTTGCGCCGCGGCGCAGTGGAATGCGGGTGCAGTGGCGTCACTAAGGTCAGCGGCACCCGGAGCGGTAGCCCGCCGCGACCCTCCTCTGCACTGCCCAGCTGCACCCCCCTGAGCGCTGCACCCGGTGCGGTCCTTCTCGCCCTTCTGACGCCACTGTGCGCGCGTGCATAGTTGCCGCTCTGCCGCCACCGGTTTTTCTTCGCTCTGCGTTTCCGTAGTAGCGGTGCGTGGGCTCAGACTTGTACACGTTACTGAAAAATAGTAAGGAATTACATTTACAATTACTCGAGGCTAAATTGTAATTTATTACAATTACAATTACCCTCCCATGAAAGTAAGTGACCGTTACCCCAAAAAGTAATCCGTTACTTTCGTGGCATTACTTTTAACACTATTGTTTTCAAGTAAGAAACAAAGGGAAGAGGGTTATTCAAGTTCTTATTGTTGCAACGAGTTCCATTTAATGACCTTGAGTATTTTGAGCAACAGCTGGCCCTCGAAAGTCTCGTCAGGCATTTTGCGTTATTTCTTACTCAATATGTCGACTGTTACGCTGAACACCATTTGAGGTGAGGCAATGGATGGGAGTGCCATATTGTTCCTCACGAATGCTTCATGCTCTGCATTGAGCTTTTTCAGCGAAGCAAGGGAAGTACTATTTACCTCGAATGTAGAGCAAAGCTTCGTCGTTGCAGCCGTTGCCTGCTATTCGAGAGATTTAGTATATCCTTCCGATACCTCCGGTACCCACGATAACGATATGATGCATACGCAAAGACGGCGGCGAAGTATCAGATATCGTTATCGAAGTCATCGGACCGATCTACTAAAATTATCCATTCTCTATATCGCCAAGCTGTAGAAGTCATCAATAGCAAAACATTGTTGTAACAGTTAGGTGATAATTAGATAATAGAGAGTATTAGCTTACCGCCTACCGGGCGACCGGGGGGTTACCGCGACCGTCACTGCAGAACTGCGCATGCGCCAATTATGAAACGCTACTCGGTTTACCGCGTTTACCGTCAATGGCGATTGCCGGGCATCGGCTCCGACGGCCGGCGTAGACTGATCACTAAAGCGCGATCCAAACCAACGCTTCTTTTTGCGCCAGTAGGTCGTGCGGCTGCGGATGTGACGCATTTTCGTGACGTCGCGCCGCTTCTTCGCTCCTTCCGGGCGCGCACGAAGAAGTTGGTTGATTTCAACTTCTTTCTCAAGCCGCACAAAAAAGCGCGGTGACGTAGCAGGCCGCGCCTGTGTCCCGGCCAATCGGTGGAGGGCAAGCTAGTTCCGGCTCCGCGTTTCTCCCTCGCCGTCTGGCTGCCCTCTCCTCCCCCCCCCCCCCCCCCCCCCTTTTATTCTCTTCCAACATGACAACGCGATCTCTCTCCCTCTCTCTTTCTCTCGCCGGCCAGTCTGTCGCTGTTGCACTTTGCTTGTGCGCTCGTGCCTGCGTGCGCGCGTGCGCCCCCGCCCGTAGCTGGCCCGTCCAAACCAAAGCGCACGCTTCTGACTCAGAAAGCGCGCCCGGAAACAGCAAAAACGACGCGGAATGCGTCACATCCGCAGCCGCACGACCTACAGGCGCAAAAAGAAGCGTTGGTTTGGATCGCGCTTTACTGTTTTGGAATGGCGGGGGAGGCGTCTAGAAACAATCGTCGCACGACATAACATGGGAAAGGGCAAGTGAAGCGGCTCTGGTTGGCCTATAAAGGCTTTCGCCTACCCGAGGTCCATAGCAAAAATCCGGGCTTCCATGGCCGCCGGACAGGCCGGTTGAATAGATGGATGGTAACTGCTATGCCCCTTGTTTCGGGCGGCAACCTGAGCCACCTAGCCGACATTAGAGACTGGTGCTGATGGCAATGGAGCTACGAATGCAAACAAGCAGCGTACAGGATGATGCTGTTTGCTTGCATTCGTGGGAGAACGGTGGCCGAGTGGGCTAACGCACCACAGCTCGGAGCACGTGTAGCGAAAGCTCGCGCTGCAGAACTCAGAGCACTGGGTTCAAATCCCCGTCCCTGCCCGGTTCGATCTGGACGAGCATCGTACCGGCTTGAGGCGCGACCAGTATCCAACAGCTTAGCTGACAAATTAAGTTACTTGGTCGTATACCAAGGAAGTACCACTATAACTACTCGTAATGAGGAAAATATTTTTTAAAAGTGGCTTTTTATGCGGCGTTTGTCCAAATAAATGTACCGCTTTAAAAACGAACCACGCCGGTATTCACTATCATCATCATGACTTTTTCCAGCCGTTGGAGAAAGAAGAAACTTCCATAGGCGCGGTCAGGCGCGGTTACGGTATGCTAAAACGTTCTTTACCCGCTACGCTCTCGGTCCGGTACCGGCTCGATGGTCGCGGTCGCGGTAACCCCGGCGGTCGCCCGGTACGCGGTAAGCTAAAACTCTCTAATAAATAATGTTTGGCTCGATATTCTTCTCCTTCGGTTCTGAACAGTTCGAGCCTCACTTGAGACGTTGGTGAATAAAAGAAAGTTTCCAGTATATAAATATAAGTAATAAAAGAAAAAGGACACTCATAACAACAATTAATTAGAACGTCGGTTAAAACAAGGAAATGTAAACGCACGTTTGCCGTGTGTACCTTTCTTGGTGCCGTTCAAAAACGCACGGAGCACGAACTGACTGCAGTTTACTCCGGTGTTCTCCAGATAGACGTCCGCTGATGCCAAGGGCAGCAAAGGGTAGAAGTAAGCCGCGCTATGGCCCCACTCATGATTTTCACTCTTTCCTCAAGCCCAGAATATCAAGTCTACGTCAGCCACCATTATGTTTTATTTGTAAAAATATCTGCTTGAGATAAGATGGGCCCTGCTGGGGCAAAACAGGAAGAAGAAGGGAAGACTATTAGCATTTTCTAAGTGCTCGCAAAAAGCTGACTCACAAAAAGGGTAGGGTAGACGGAGCGTTGTCTCGTGTTATGACATTATGAAAATGGTCGTAGAAGGACATTGTTAATTATTTTCAGTGCATTTACCGCCCCGAGCTTCTCGAAGAGGCGCACAATCACTTGGTGTCCTCCTCCTCCCGTCTTCGATCGCAAAGAAAAGAACAAAGGGACTAAAAAAGAGGAAATATCTCGCCCCCTCCGCCCTCCCTCCCCTCCTTTTTTTTTTTTTTTGTAGAAATGTTCATTTGGATTTATTGACATTTGCGCTGGTCAATTCGCGTGATAGTGTCACTGCGCTCGACTTTACAAAAATGAAAAAAAACAAAAAAAAAACAAAAAAAACTTTATTTAGAAGGGGAAGGGGGGTGGGTTGGTTCTGACAAAAATGATGTAACGGATTACAAGGAATCCGTTACGTCAAAAATGTAAGGGAATTACTTTAAAATTACTCTAGAAAATATGTAATTGTTCCGTTACTAAATTACTGATAAATGTAAGGGATTACAAGTAATTTCGTTACTTGTAACGGATTACGTACAAGTCTGCACGTGGGCTAGGACGTGTGTGTGTTGTTAAAAAATATGGATGCTGTTCCCTCCCCGAGTGGTATGGATGCGGATCCTTCCACGAGTGGTATGGATGTGGTTCTTTTTACGACTGTATGGATGACCGTATGTAAACGAAGAGGCAGCAAAAAATATAGAAAGAAAGAAAGAAAGAAAGCCAAAAGAAAAAGTGAAGGGGTCAGCGATAGCGTTTCCCAAAGGGGGACGTATGTGGAGTGTCCAAGGGTCGTGCTAACGCATTCCTTAAGAATCCACCGAAGGACCTTTCTTCTTTTTTTCTTTAAAAAATCGAGCATACTTTGAACATTTTTAACGTACATAATTAAGCATTTTATTGTTGTAGTTCTCTTTCCAGCATTGATTTTCTACTGTTAGTATTTCGATTTGACTATATGTCTTATTATTTTTGTGAGGGTCGTTTTAGGCGTTCATTAATCGTACAAGTTGTTATCTCACCAATTGCCCATGGGTTGGAACAATCGCCTAGTTTAATTGTGCAGCTTTTTCCCCCTTTCCCCAAATTTTTGCGAATGGAAAATAAACGTTTTTAAACGTAGACTTATGACTGAAAAAATGACCAAGTAGCTTTCACCACGGTGTCAGCTTAGGAGCGACGAAGGCGAACACAAAGAGCGAAATGTACACGGGACATTGTCCTATCGGTTTGGTTCTCGATGCATTTTTTTTCCACCGCGTTGACTTGGCGCCGGCGCGGCTCCACGGACGCATTGTGTATTTAGGATGCATCCTGCGTCTATCTGAAAACTGCTCTTCCGTCGTCCCGAGAACGCACACAAAGGAAAAACCACCCGACCGCAGATTCGGCAGTATTCGTTTCGAACTTTTCTTTTTGTCGGCGATGACTAAGCCTCTCGAGGTTTTTGACCGTGTCCCCCGTGGCATGCGTTTTACCTGGAAAGGACTTCGTAAATGTTTGCGCGGTGCATGTGTGTGTGTGTGTGTGTGTGTGTGTGTGTGTGTGTGTGTGTGTGTGTGTGTGCGTGAGCGCGCGGGTGCGAGTGTGTGCGCGTGTGTGTGTGTGTGTGGACGGTGTGAACTGCGCGCCGACGATTTGAACGCAGACAATGTGAACTGCGCGACGCAGAGGTGCCATTTCAACACGTCACGAGAGGAAGTTAACTTTGCACGTGATTTCCTGCCCTTCTCATGCGTTGTGTTTAAGATTTCTGCTGAAAAGAGCTCGAGATTTTCTCGCGCTATAGGCCTTACGATGACTTTTCTTCGTTAAAAAACAAAACAAAAAGAAAACAACAATAACAACAACAAAAAAAGCAAAACAACAACAACAACAACAACAGATATGGGATTGTTTTGTCTCCAGCATCAAACTTGTCGTTGGTACTGGCCACCAAGCTGCGCCGATTAAAATGTTAATTAGCTCGTTAACTGTTTTTGCGTGGAAATCCCCGATGTTTACCGTTACGGGAAGTTTGTTTCTGAAAAGGTTTTTCTTTCTTTTTTTTTTTTTCTATCTCAAACATCATAAAAGTAGGAATTTTTGCGAGTCTTCGCTGAAACACCCGGCATACCCACCGACAGCTCAAGGAACACAGGGCGTGGCGCGTCATCTCATTATCGCATCGCAGCCAATCAGACTGCAGCATCAGCCGATCAGAACGCCAAAGAACCAATCGCGAAGCAAGAAGCGTGCGCGTGATCAGCCGTGCCGTGCGTTTCTTGAGCCGCCAGTGACTATGCGGAGAGTAAGTCGTCTGCTCGTTGCGTAGGAATTGTGGTGACGTCAGAACGACGGCGAGCTCTGATTGGCTTTGATTGAAAGGATAGTGGGTAGACCTCAATGCTAGATGCCTCGAGGCCTACCCGCTATTATTTTTCAATGAGCCAATCAGAGGTTGGCGTTCTGACATCATGTCAACCCCTCTGCAAGAAGCAGACGAACTTGCCCTCCACATAGCTTATACACGACTTTGTGACTGACGCACGCTCTGGCTTGGCTTGTCGACGCGAATTCCCCCAGAACAGAAGCGTTCGGCGACGAAGGGACGTGCAAAACGGCGAGTGGAGAGGAGAGCCTAATAAAATGCCGGAAGAGGCGAGCGCCGAAGAAGGGGCCCGCAGCACCTCTCCAGCTCTCTCCGTTTCTACATTCACATACACCTGCAGCGGAAGGCAATCGTGGAACCCTGCCCGTGCTTTCTAATTAGATGTCCTTCCGCTTCATTATTGGCCCCTTTGTCCCGCTTTGCTGCGGACAAACGACCGCTCGAGAACCGGCCGATGGCCGATGCGCCTCCTGCACGCTCCCGTGTCGCGTGCGGCGTGGCCGTCGTTCCTTGAGTCGCGCATGGACAGCAACCGCTCGTTTCCAATGGGGTCTGGCTTCTCGGGAATGTTTGCAGAATGTGCCGCATGAGCAACATCATCATTGATGCCAGACAAGCGGAAGGATGATTATACCGATATATGCCGTTTTTGTTTCAAAGAAAATACCTAGGTCATCGCGTCAAAATGTATAACACGGGCCATACACTCTAAAAAAATCCCGTGCGTCTACTTTCCCGCACATCACTCGGAGAGCCAATCACCGCACCCTACGGAGGCAGCTCAGCGAATGACGATGCCGAAACATATGTTTAGAACAGAAAACGCAATCTGAGTTGTGACATTAAGCAATGCAAGCGTGACGTTTTGCATTGCTTAATGTCACAACTCAGACCGCGTTTTTTGGTCTAAACACATGTTTCGGCCTCGTAATTCGCTAAGCTGCCTCCGTAAGTTGCGCTGATTGGCTGTCCGAGTGTTGTGCGGGAAAGTAAACGCACAGGTTTTTTTTTAGAGTGTATCGAGCGCTGACGTACTAAAATCTCCGATAGCTGAAGAAATGCAGGATGTGGCCTAACATGTTCGTCATATGTTTTTCGGTGTTATCGGTTAATGAAGCGATCTCATGGGTTGCGATAACGATGTGCTTGGGAGCATATACAGTGCGAACATGAGAAAGAGGAGGAGGTGAGCGCACGCGGCAATGTTGGCTGTAGCGTGTTACCGTTGCAATTAGGAACGGTAATGTATACAAGTAACGGCGTTACATTTAATGCGTTACTTTTTTAATTATAGTAACGCACTCCTTACATTTTCAAAACAGTAACGGGTAACGTACTTACGTTACTTATTTCGAGTGACGGGTAACATAATTACGTTACTCATTACATCTTCTTCCCATGACCTAAAAAAAAAGTAGACCTCAATTTTTTTGTGCGCTTCTATACTTTGTTTTTGATTAAGTCCAGATGCAGCCGACGCTATGACTCTAAAAAAGGCCCGTGTGTCTACTTTCCCGCACAACACTCGGAGAGCCAATCAGCGCAGCTTACGGAGGCAGCTCAGCGAATGACAATGCCGAAACACATGTTTAGACCGAAAAACGCAGTCTGAGTTGTGACATTAAGCAATGCAAAACGTCACGCTTGCATTGCTTAATGTCACAACTCAGACTGCGCTTTTTTTGTCTAAACAGATGTTTCGGCATTGTCATTCGCTGAGCTGCCTCCGTAAGTTGCGCTGATTGGTTCTATGAGTGTTGTGCAGAAAGTAGACGCACGGGCTTTTTTTAGAGTAAATACACCTTTTTCAAAAGGGCGCAGGCATGTTGAATGTCGTCACTTCTATTATGCGATAAAACATCGTTTTGATCTCTCCACTTCGCTGGAAAGTGCTTACGAAAAATGAGTGATTGCCACACATTCTTGTTTTGCCCCACCTACATTTTTTCGTATATTCCAGGTTGAAATGTTTTATTATTTTTTCGTCCCGCATACCAGATACGGAATCCACGTGACTGAGGAAGAAAGGAAACAGAAAGCGTCTATAGAGCTGATGGGACCAATGAGACAGCTTCAAAAGGGCACCATCATGGTGTTCGTCATGTTTCTGTACGTGTTCTATCACCGCTGAACCAATCGTAAACAAAACAAGGCACAGCGACTTGCGCTTTTGATGCTGCTGGATCGGTCCCATTAGCTCGTAGCGTCGGCTGCGTCTGGACTTAAGCTGAAACCAAGCATAGGCGCCAAGTCATTAATGATTGCAGTCATTCCACATACCTTCAAAAGTTTGCCTGTCTTTTCCCAACCCAAAAAGTCTCTCCCACTTTAGCAAAAACCCCAACGCCCACGCCCTTTGTCCCAGTGTCAAAAAACGCTGTCGTCAAGAAAACGCTGTTACCGTCGATTCATAAATTAGAAGTAATGCAGAATTCACTGCGTTACTTTTTATCGGTAACGGCTACGGGTCCCTTTATTTTGCATGTGACGAGTAACGTATTTCGCTGCTTCTTTTTGGTAAGGAATACAACACTGACGCGCGAAGACGTCAGAGTGCCAAGATGAATGGAAGGAGTAGTGGGAACTAGCTGAACGAATGGAAGGAGTAGCGGGAAATCTAGCTGAACCAATCAATCTCTACCCTCTCTCTCCCTCCAATCAGAGCGAACAAGAGCGTCGTCTGCTCCTCGCGGACTGCCTCGCGCTCGGACGCCGGACACCGGCGTTCTTCGTTAGAACGCGCACAAACATCTCCTCTCAGTTTACCATCGTATGGTATAGCGCAACAATGTAACTCCAACGAAAAAGGACATCAGAAAAACGAAGTACCCGTATTTTTGAGTAACGTGCGAATCCCAAGCGTTCACGCTTAGATATGGTTGTCACCAGCTAGGATTTACCAACAGCGGTACTGGTCCCATCACCCAAAGTAACTTTTCACTTACAGCTTTCACAGTGCGTGTAAGTACACGGCCGGTGTCTTTCGTTCAGAAGTGCTTCGGAGTACACGCAACCCTATTCCGTTGCAAAAAAAAAAAGAAAAAGGAAACGCGTGCCACATTACACGTAATAGAGCGAAGCGTGAAACTTAATCGGAACGCACGTTTGATATCTTGGCCCACCTTTGTTCTCAGCGAATACTTGCATCATGCCGTGACGTTGCCATTTACCGAATCGCTGGCGATCAAGCAGCCATTCCTATAATATAATGCCGCCGGAGAGGTGGGGTGGAATCTTTGAAAGGGCTCTATTATCTCGCAGAAAGCGAACGCCCAGTTGACCGTCGCGCGACGTCTATTCGCCTCGGGGAAGCCGTCAAAGCTTCATTCTGTTGGCCGTCCGAGGGTGTATCTGCGGCTCAACTTCTTTTCGCTTTACGGTGGACCGCTGGCGAAACTGGGGAGCCGTCAAAGCCAATCTATAGTCCTCCCTGATGCGACGAGACGGACAGGAGACGACGAAAGCGCACACAGGCGTCGTGTGACCCACGTGAGGAGAACAGCGGCATGCGGTGCGTTCAGTCACGTGATATGTTGTCAGCGTTCGATTGGCTGGGATGGCCTCTACTGCGGTCCATCGTAAGGTGAAACGAAGCATGAACGAAGTCAGATCGCAGAACTCGGCGGCCGTCGAAGAACGCGTCACTCCGGCGTTCTGCCGCCTCGAGCGCTCCCGAAGCGAAGCTTGTTTGGACGGAACAAGAAAGAGCAGCCACCGTTGGATGGTTGTGGGAGAGTGCACCGCGCACGGCCCCTTAACCTCGCACGCCGCTAAACCGTGTCATACTTTCTTGGTCGGCGTGCAGTCGTCGTTGCTCTCACTTTGTTTCTCCTCAGTTTTAAAAGTAGGTTGAGGCGCGCGGCCGCTTCTCCGCTCCTGGCTTTGATGCTCTTTGAACTTAGCTCGCCCGCGCACGCAATACCGCTGGGAATAGAGCTATGAAAACCAACAAAAGCAAAACAGCTGCTTAAAAAGAAAAAGGGAGAGAGAGAGAGAGAGGGTATGAGCGTTATCTACGGCTGTGCCTGTACATTTTGGTTAGATAAATGTGTGCTGCTGTTTTTTAAGCTTCAGAGCCGATCACCTGTGAACGTCGGCAAGTTTTAGCAGATCGTGTTTTCGTAGAAGGAGACTGACATCGGGAGCTCGCTTTGCCAGATCCAGATCCAGCAAAGTATTTTTGGCGAATACAATTTTAGGCACTGGACCGATGACACATTTTGCCCGTGCTTTGCTCGTTTGCCAAGACGGCCAGTGGTTGTTCTGCAGGGCACTGCTCCGCTTATATGAATATAGCGCGCATTCTAAAAGTAATATGTGTGAGTGTGCAGTTCCCGCAAAACACGGAAACATCCAATCGGTGCGAACATTGGAAGGACCTCAGCAGGCAGGGTCAATGGACATGATGTTTTACTGGTGTATTGTCGCTGCGCAAACAGCATTTTTGAAGCCTAGAATTGTACGCCCAGCTTCATCATTTGCTGAGTACTTTCATTATTCACGGTGATTGGCTGCCTCTGTATTCTAGGAACAGTGAAAGCGCAGTCCTATTTTGTATTGTAGCGCATGGAATTTAGAGGGATCAATCACAATCACAGTTGTTCGTCATCTTCTAGACAATCGCAGTCGTCGCATCTCGATTTTTTGTTCTTTTGCTTTTGTCTCGCTCGTGTAAAAACAGCCTGTGATTTTATAGGCGCTCGAATCGTCTCACTAAACCTATATACATTCTCGCGGGTCGTTCGTAACACGAATGTCCGAAAGACGCGAAGAAAGTCTAAACTTTACGAGTTTTTGTTTTGTCTTTTTTTTTTTTCTGTAATATTAAGCTTGGACGTCGTGTACGCAGTCTCGCGAGCGGAGAAAATGCCGAGCCATTTAGGCAGAGGCGTCCATTTACCGCACACGTCAGCGGGGAATACTGGAGCCCTTCTCCCTCTCCCAAGTCCTTTTGAATTTCGCGTGCCCGATGCTCGTGACGAAAGCGGCCGGGCATCTATCGGGCGCCCGCAGCTCGCCGTCTTGTGCGCGCGCAGTCCTTTGTCCCGCGGGAGGGACGCGTCGGCCGCCGCCGCTCTGATTGCGACCTCCTTTGTGCGGCTCTGAAGGGGCCCGATGCGCGCCCAAGGCTGCGCCAGATGACCCAACGACGTGGTCGCGTCGCAGCCGCTCACGTGATGAGGCAACCCCACGCAGGTTCAACGCGCGATATTTTCGGGGTACGTGAGGACGGTCAAAACAGACGACACCAAACCCGATGCTCGCGGAAGAGTGCAGTTCGGTGCGTGCAGAAAGCACGGTTGAGATTGTTTTATTGGGTGAATGCGTTGCAATGCGGTACTTGACGTGAAGTCATCACCGAGGCTGGGGAGGGGGGGGGGGGGGGGGGGGGGGGGGAGAAGAGCACACGGAGCGAAAGACCGCGTTGTCGAACCCAGGGATCCCGGGGGTTCAATCGATCGAGACTGCTGTCTCGATCGGCGGTTGCGTATCACTTCTTTGTGTACCAATCCTCGGGACCATCTTAGGATTGACTACACTTCCCACCCGCCGGGTCCCTGGACACACGCGGGTACCTGGCAGTGAGGAGACCCACAAAGTGGCAGGCATGGATGTCGGCCTCTATTTCCCTTTGTGGTTCAGAAAAAAACGAGTGACGTCCGAGCCATCTTGAGACGCTCACAGCTGGCACCATAGAACCATGAATCTGCAGGTATGCGATCACAAGCAAGGTGAGGACGGCATAGAGTTTCAGCTGTTCCGCCTCCAGCGCGCGCTGCTTTCGATAACGCTTCGGCGCCTCGCGTGCCTCGAGCATGCACATCTAGCCAAAGCGAAAAAAGGCAAGGGGCGCGTGCTAGAAAGTCGGGCGTTCGAAAGAGACGCCCTGCCGTTCGCGCCTTGTCGGTTAGAAGCTGTCGTCGAGGAGGAGACAAGAGCGCGCGGGGACGTCAGTATACCAAGCGCTTGTTGGAAGGATTTGTGAGTAGACGAAGAGCTATGCGCTGAGAAACTAAGGAAGAGGAGGTGGCGAGAGCGTGTGGAGACGTCAGAACGCCGAGCTTCGGTTGGAATGATTAGTGGGTTCCCTTCAAGCTGCCTTTGTCTCCGCTTTAGAACGCGGAACGTTGGCGTCCTGCGTTTGGTTTTCGCATTTGAACGCGTTCGACGGGTGCGGGGGAGACAAAGGATCGTTGTGGACGGGTTCCTCCTCACTCCTGGCTTTACTTCCGGCGGCCAATTGTCGCCTCCAGAAGCCAACCAGAAGCTTCCTACCTTCATGATGTATTCACTGGACGCCATATTTGAGGACGCTCTTCAGAGCGCATGCTCAGAGCGAGCTCACATTAATAGGCAACTAAGACCGTCAATCTTGATGGTGTGGACTGCACGTTGCAAAAGAACCGTCGAAATTCGCCATCAGTACGTCACAGCAGACGCGCACACAGCTACTGCCGCCAGTGAATTCTCCCTATATCTTCTGATTCACTCACACTTGTGGCGGAATCTGGATTCGCACCCTGTCACAGCCGCTTCACTTTTAGGTCCGATAGTGCGTAGCAACACCCATAGGTCCCGTCGGCAAAAGTGCGTAAGTTTATAAAGAATTTTTTGCGCGTATGTTCTTCAGTGTAAGTAATGGAATGTCCCGTGGCTTTGACGGGCGTGCAAATGTTTTTGGAACCGAAGATTGTCACAGACGAAGTGCGGGCCAGATTGTCCATGACCTTGCGCTACGACATTTAGGGGAACTGTATTGGCAGAGCAGAGTAGTCCCCATTGGACGGGTTCAAATCCCGGCCGCGTACTCGGAAAAGCTTCTGGAGTAGATCAATTGGCGAATTTCGCAACTTTGATTGGCGAGTTTTCATAAGCGTCTCATCGCCTGTTTTACGGAGGCAGAGAGAAGAAGCGGGGGAGGGGGGGGGGGGGACATTAAGTAAACACGTTTTAGTGATTCACGAGCTATGCTTTAACCGGCTCCCAGATTTGCTTACCTATACGTGTAAGCAAATCTAGGAGCCGGCGAGAGGCTGAACCACTGAGGCGTGTTTATCTAAATCTCAACTCCCCACCTCCCTCCTCTTTCTCTCGCCCATAAACCACGCGATGTGACGTCGTTCACAAAGACGCGGCAGTCAGATTGGCAAAATCTGTCTGTTGAGTTACTCCACAAGTTTGTCCGAATACGCATCCCGGCCAAGATTTCCTTAATTTCTTGGAGGGGAGAGAAAGCGCGGTTGAACTTAACCTTCGATTGCTCGCCAAAGGACCCCAGCTGGCCTGAACCAAGTCCTTCTCTGGGACGTGCGGATACAACTTCTTGGTTTGGCGCCTAAACCTCTCAAATGTACTTTTTGATATATATCAGCGAAGACGTTTTTCAAAGTCTTTAAACTAGTACGCGTTATCGACAAAAAACAAACAAACAAATCTTTTCGAGGTACAACGAATTAGTCCCAGTCTTAATTCCTTCTTATTGATCGTGTATTTTTTAAGCGTCCTTTGTACGTATGTAGTTCTGGTTTTGCGTATTCGCTAAAGGTATGTTATCGCAACTATCCGAAATTGGCCCATTTAATCTATCGAGAACCTTGTCTTGGGACTCGCAGGATACTCTACAGCAACCGCGACGCGGAGGAGCCCATTAGGCTGATTGAGAATCAGCAATTATCAAAATCGAGGGTCAATCGCTAAGCAGCCTACTCGGCGTTTTTGTATGCGGAAGGCTCTCTCTCTCTCTTTTTCTCTCTTGCCACTCCAGTATACTATATATCAGGGGCCTCCCGGCCCGCAGGGCAAGTTCTGACGCTGTTTTTCCAGTGACGCCCGGCCCGCAGCCAGCTGCTACAAATGCAAAACGAACAGAGCAACGACACGCGAGCGAAAATATCGGAAGGAAATAGACAGAACGGCATTAAAACGCGGGTTTCTCGCCATGCTATTTATTTTAATTCTCATCTCAAGTATTACCATTCGTTTTCCCTTATTTCATGTCTGTATTAAACTTCCTTATGCGTTTACATCTGTATCCTGCTTAGTATAAGGTGTCACACCTATTGCATACTGTCATCATGAAATCTACCGTCTCTCATTGGCCTTCTGCCTTGTGTGAATATTCCAAAGTTGAAAGTTTCTATACGGATTGATTTTTGCCGAGTGAGTTGTCTAGGTCACAATTATTTTCCAATGTCTTAATTACTGCATATTGTTTTGATTTACCCACTTTTAATTTTTGCTGTACTTTAAATTTCAGCATTTAAAAACTTACTTAGTATTTCCTTATTTACATTGAATTATTAATTTTCCTGCCCTTCAGACTGCGAGAAATCCCTAATCTTGCCCCTTCGCCGAACAGTTTGGAAACCGCTGCTATGTATCAACGCAATCCCCGCAGGAGACTTTTTTTTTTTCTTTTTTTTTTTACACGAGCTTTTTTGGTTTTAGTTGGACTCAAGTAAGCTTCTTGTTCAGCGCCACTGAACAAGAAGCTAATTTGTTGGCGGTGTAGATTTAAGGATAATATTGAGCTTTTACAGCGGAGCTGTTAAGAGCTATAGTTTCCCCAGTACCGCGTCCGCGGGCAAACAAATGTCGACACAAAACTCTGGACAGCTACCGCCTTCTATGAGCGACGGCGGCAACATTTCCAGCCTTTTCACTCTGGCTTGCCGACTTGCGGCCGGCCATTACTTCATTCCCACCATAGTGCGGTTTCGCTGGCCTTCCTTCTTGACCAAAATGAAAAGGCTGAAAGTTTTTTTTTATTCTCTTTTTTTTTTTTTGCAAAATTTGACGACTTCGCAAATTTTGATGACTGAAATAGTAACTCAAAATTTGCTATTTCAGTTAGAACCCCATTGAGCACTTTCCACCACTTCAGTAGTTTTGACGACAGCTAGCACTTTAATACTGTGAAAAACACAACACCGGCGATGGCTTGTCCGCGTTATCAACACCGCGGAGTTTACTATCGCGAACAGTGCCGGAACGCCGGAGCGCCTGGCCCTTGATACAGTCTGGGCTACCTCGAGACTGAGAAAACTGTAGAGTGGAGAGGGGGCTGCGAAAGCGTGTGCGCATACACCGATGTGCATAACCTCGCAGCACCCCCTCCCCACTACGCTGTTTTATCAGCTTCGAGGTAGTGCAGCAGGTATCGAAGGCCACCCGCTTTCGCGTTCGCGCTCATACTGTTCACGATAGTACCTGAATATGAGATTGGACAAGAAGTCGAATAATATGATAATGTTTTACTTTTGAAAATACTAGAAAACCGGCAATCGTTCGTAATCAGCGCGTCCGGCAAACCTCAGCAGTTCAACGTTTTCGATGTTGGGGCGACTTCGTGCAAGGATTTACGCAGGTATACGCGGGGCTTTGAGCACGCAGAACCTGACCCGTAATGGCTCTTATGGAACGTACAGCTTCTCAATAGCAATCGTAACAGTGCCTCGTGCGTGGCGAAGTTCGCAACGCTTGTGGCTGCCACGCGGAGGAGCGGCGTCCTACCCCCGCGCGTACCCTGCTTAGCCCGGATCTTCATTTTATAATTCTATATTTTTCTGGAACGTTTTTGCCTACTATGGGCTGGACTAGCCACACCACCTTGAGCTCAGTCCACCAAAGAACCCTTCAATGTGGGATGAGTTCTCAAATGTTCGGTAAGACAGTCGTTTAGAGAAGGTCGTTAAATAATAAATCTCGGTATAGCGCACACAAAAACGGTATTTAGACGCGCGTATTCCGTTAGCTCATATGTCCAAGGTCAGGTATCCACTATCCGAACAGGGTTGTCTCCACCGCCAACCATAGACCTCTGAGCGTCACTTAGGGTCGATCGGGGATTCACAAACGATGACGTCATGAGCAGGCCTTCTCTTCTAGGTGGTATTGGTTAAAGGGCTAGCTATCGGCAGAATCAATAAAACGTGACCTAACCAATTAAATACTTGACGAATCCCCTTCTTGGTTTAGAGCCAACACTACCGGAAAGAATAATCAAAACAAAACATCGTCGGATAGGCCGGTGCGAGAGAAGTAGGGAAAATAGCAGAACTCCAGAAGAAAAAAAAAAAAAAAAGAAGAAAACCTTACATTTAATGGTAATAGTTTTCAACTCCATGCACGTTTGCAAGGATGACCTCTGGGAGCTGCCATCTTGACGCTGGTATGTGTAGATTGTCTGATAGCCAAGTCTTGCCATGGAGTTATTCTAATGTTCGTGCAAGCGTGCGGTTTCAAATTAAATCAGACGGGAACCAATTTAAAATTGACTCCCGGTAATATGTTTGTATGAGAGTAGGTGGTTGAATTTTCTTTCTGCGCTTGATAATTAAAGGGAACATTACGAAACATTTTTTGGGATACATAGCTTGGAGCATTTTTCAGTCGTTCAGATGAAAATTTTGGTTAGTTAATTTTTTTCACTTTCAAATCGATGGTTTGAAACCCCGTGCAAAAATAGCCTTATATATGCATTCACGTACACTGTCCGACACTGTTAGCGCGAACGCAACATCGGTGCTTTTCTGCGAGGGCGTTTACGATCCAAAGCAACGAAAGGCATATCAAAATTCAAGAGAGACGTCAAAAACTACTCCTTAACAAGCTAACACTAGATCAATACCTACCTTAGCACGTAGACAATCATAGCAAAGTGAAAGCCAAGCAACGAGTGCGCTTTGCAATAAAAAACGTTTGTGTAATTATCTCTGTTCCTGCATAGGTACAGGTCATCTTGTTCTAGTGTTCAAAACATCATGTGTGCGTGCTGAAGAACATTTAAAATTAGAAGGGCAGAAAACTTGTATCATCCGATAAAATACGTGCAATACCAAAATGAGAAACACCTTTTATAGGTCGCGTACTTTTACTGTTTTACGCGTTTTTAACCGTTCGTAGATGGGGAGGGATGATTTGAGTGGAATATAAATCTCGCAAAATATTAATACTAGCGGCATACGAATGTTTGCACCCCATAAAAAATCCCTACTTTCTTTGCTACTGTTAGTATTGCTTAGATTCGTCGCTTGGCTTTATACACTTGATGTGGAACATAGGATTAAACGCTGCACACTGGAAAGTTGAACGTCGCTCACTGGCCAGAAAAAAAAATTTTAACTAAAGCAATGCCACTTTTATGCTGTTAATGAAGTAAGTAACTATTCGCTACACTCTCAGAAATGCCTGAGCGTCTACTTACCCGCAAAACACTCGAAGAACCAATCTCTGTGATCTACGAAATAAGGTTCGGTGAATGATGAGGCGGAACATCTGTTTAGACCTCAAAATGAAGTCTGCGCTGTGGTATTACGCAATACAAGCATGACGCTTTGCATTGCGCAATGCGACAGCGCAGACTTCATTTTTAGCGTTCCGACTTTCACCCTCCGCTGGGCTCTTCACAACGAAGGCGCCGCTGTAGGTATACTGCGCACGCGCACCACTAGCCTTTATCTGCCGAGTTCGGATCTTGTAGCGGGTTGCAGAGGCCATTAAGGAGTGCGGAAGCGTTCTACTAAAACTCCCCAATGTAACTCTCTGTTTCACTTCCCACTAACAAAGGCACACCTACTCGGTTGTAGCTAGCATACGATAATCGCACACTGTGAGGACGGCTCTGGTTTTCATCCTGTTGCACAGACGCAACGCACGTTGATCGGAGCGAGACGGTGATGCACGTATACATTCTACCCCGTTTCACTCGATGGTAGACAGCAGCGGATGCTACGAGTCATCCCAACCCATCCAGTGCTGCGAACCTGTCACGCGACGCGCTCCGCTCATCGCTGCGCACCTGCCAAATACCACGTGACACGCACAGGGCATTGGATTGTATTCGATGGCTCGTAGCGTTGTTTGCGGTCCATCATAAGGTGAAACGGGGTGTAGCCGGGCGTATTACGAGCGCTTCCTGCCCCGCACGAGGCTGGGTAAACAAGGCGCGCAATTGGCAATTGGCTCAAGGCACAAGGCGGACCGGCGCACGCGTCGTGTCTTGGTCTTCGTGGTACCGAAAAGCTTGCAACGATCATCGGTACGTAAGGATTTTTTTTTTTTGAACAGAATGCAATGGACTCGAGATCGTTACGAAAACGTGTAACGAAAACATGAGGAGTACGACGGTCACGTGGTTGGGGCCACTATGGCTAGGTGGCCACGTGGCGTGACCACGTGAGTGTTCATTCAGCAGACGTTTCGTCGCCAAGCGGACGGTGAGCATAGCAGACGGACTTTATCGCGCCGTGCTTTTGAATGGCCCGAGCGTGAACAAGAACAGTTCAAAATAAGAACATAACGCGGATGGCTGATTTTCTACTGCGCCTGATATAGTGACGAACCTTACATGCGAAGCTTGTTTTTCTGACTATCCGGCCACCGGATTTTGCTTTTTCCTGGAACATGGTGCTAAAGTATCAAACTGCCGAGGATTTATTTTAAAATGATCACTGAAAACTGAGGCACACCCGACCTTAAATTAGCCCATGCGTCTGCACGTTACAAAAACCTGTGCGTCTACTTTCCCGCACAACACTCGGAGAGCCAATCACCGCAACTTACGGAGGCAGCTCGGCCAGTGAAGATGCCGAAACACATGTTTAGACAAAACAAAACAACAACAAAAAAACAAAAAAAACAAAAAAAAACGCAATCTTGTTGTGACATTAAGCAATGCAAAAAGTCACTCTTGCATTGCTTAATGTCTCAACTCAGACTGCGTTTTTTGGTCTTAACAAATGCTTCGGCATCGCCATTGGCTGAGCTGCCTTCGTAAGGTGTGGTGATTAGCTCTCCAAGCGTTGCGCGGGAAAGTAGATGCACGGGCTTTTTTAGAGTATACCTTTCAGCGGATTACTTAGAAAACCAATCACTGCTCTCTACAAGAAGAGCTAGCTGGACTTATTGCGAAGCGAAAAATATTATTAAACATAGAATTAATGTCTGCGATGTGGAATCGAGTCTGACGTGCACCGTGCTCAGTGACACATCTCACGCTTTATTTTTTAGGTAGGTCTTAAGCCTCCTCATTCGCCGAACTTCCTCCTTACATTGTACCGATCCTCAGAGTGCTCTGCGTGACTGTGAATGCTCAAGCATATTTAGAGTGCACGGAAATACGCACATGAATGTAAGGAATCCCGACGTCTGTTGAGGTTCGAACACCAATCCTGAATCGTTAAGCAAAAGGAGCTTATCATGATAGCTATATGTCGGCACAACTTTATGAGAGATATTAGAGGAGCAGAGGAGGGCGTGTGCACAACTTTAATCAGCGCTTAAGGTGCGCGAGCGAACGGATTCCCGAATTGTTCACTGTAATAAGTCCGGTGCTTATACAGGAGTGATGGCTAAAGCATTTTTCTAAAAGCAGAGGGCAAAGGGGATGGACGTCTCTTTCCACAATACTTCGTAACCATTGGAGCACGATACCGCTCACATCCAGTCATTTCTAAGAGCATACTTCTTTCCGTAGGAGACAAATATGAAGTAGGAAAGGAGTTCACCAGGAATGTCATCCAGCATGAATGTAATACGTAATCTACCTGAAATGATAGGACCATGAAATGAATTTTGGGCTGGAATGAATGATTGTAGATTGCATATCGTTTATTGGGCGGAAACAATGAGGGTAGAAAGGAAAAAAAAAAAACTGCTTCCCGGTAAAAAAAAAGAAACAAAAAGATATCGCGGACAATTTCTTACTCTTTCTTTCAAAAGCTCCCCGACGTTTCACTGTGATGCATCCGCGGTGTCCAAATACCTGCATCGGTGCTAGCCAACATTACTAAAACACTTAGTTGGAAAATTCACCCTTGAAAACCAGACGCTCGCGTCCACCGGGACCAAACTAAATACGATAACAGCGCCACCCTTTAGCGGCTAGTCAAAACTTGAACGTATTTTTGAATTGCTACTGAGAAACGGCACTGCAAGATGGCGGCACCGGCCCTTGTGGGACTCGACCTGAATCGATACGTGCGCAAACGTGCAGTTCCCGGAGTGGCCGCTGCGGGAGAAATGGCGGCGTTGCGATCACCATTAGTTCGGTTCTCGAGTACGGATCGAAGCCAGTTTTTCAAAGCAGGCTCTATGGCAGCTTCTCAACAGAGCTGTTCTAGTAACGCTGATGCTAGCATACCAAGGTAATACATAAACTGCTACCTCACATTTTTTCACCTCAATAGAGAGTATTCACTGGCGGCCATAGCTGTGTGCCCCTACTGAAAATGCTCATTTGTATAAGAAATTTCTTGTGTCCAATAAACACATATGAATCATACAAGATATATAAGAACATATAAGAACCGTATAAGAACCATATAAGAACTATATAAAAACTATATAAGATATATGAGAACACACAAGCACCATATGAGAAACTAGTGGGAACTTTCTTATAAGTTTCTTATGGGGTTCTTATATATCTTATATAATTCTTATATAGTTCTCATATAATTCTTATATGGTTCTTATATGTTCTTGTATGTTCTTATATATCTTGTATGATTCATATGTGTTTATTGGACACAAGAAATTTCTCATACAAATGATTTTTTTTACTAGGGGCGCGACTGCTGAGCGTTTGCTGATGTCGAGCTTCCACAGTTTCATTGAAACATGCATACCAAACCATGAAGATTGACGGTCTTAGCAACCTATTGATGTGAGCTCGTTCTGAGCATGCGCTCTAAATAGCGATCTCAAGTATGGCGTCCAGTGAGTACTCCCTATAGTCTAATTAAACGTGTGTACCCTCTCAACTGACTGAAACAACCGGCGTGCATAAGCACAGGTACTTCGTTTCACCCCAAAGCCTCATCTATATTCACAAAGCTTGGCAATTCGATGACGGAGACATAGAGTGCACGGTCGCAGATTTGGAGCGCGAGGATTTGGTAGCACAGAGCATTTCTCGGAGAATCTGGACGCCAGCGCACAGCTTTTACAGTGGCGGGGGCGCAACACATGGTTTTCAAACCCCACGAGAAAAGAAGCGGTAGCGCGAGGAACGCGAGGATCACGAGCGGACATTCCATCGCTTGAGAGAACTGCGTGACGCACGTTAAAGATCCCAGGCTAGCGGTTGTACCGCACTCGCTAAATTTCTCATCTACAGCTGGGAGACTCGTCGTTCCTGTGAGACATACCAAGTTCTAGGCTGTATAAACACACACACAACCCAATTTTTTTTAGAAGTGTGTGTTTCGGCGTTTTGCCTCAGCGGGGCGCCCTTCACGTGGCTCTCCTCTCATCCGTTGTCTGCCGCTCTACCTTTTCAATTTCGGCGGTCGCTTCTCATGGCGATCTGCCTGGCTTTGTCAGTATACAGAAGGCTGTGTTTCACCTTAAGTCCAGACCACTGATTTCTTTTGTAGCAGGCTGGATCGCGGATCGCGAGCCCGTCGATGTCGCCACCGGCGGCCATCGCTTGAACCAGGCAATACACGCAAGTCTATGGGAGAAACGCACAAAAGTAAGAATATTGAAGCATATACGCTGTGCTCAGAGACGAGTATTTTATGGTGTGCTGCGATCCTTACGTCGAATGTTTAGAGATCGAATCAGTATTTGTCAAACGTTCGAACGCCGATCAAAAAAAGTCAAACGTACCGGAGCACCTACACCTGAGCTGGCGAGCTTGCTCTCGTAGTGGAGTAAACAAAGAAACTTGCCGTCAACAAGACCTTCCTCGGGGAAGCCGAGAAGTTGATGAACGACAAAGAAGTTCCATCTTGACAGAGGCTTTCCGTGAGTGAGCGAATTCCGCGTAGCAAAGCATTCGAGCTTGTCGTCTGCTAAACCCAACTCAACGAAACCGCCACCGACTCCGCGGTAACTCTAAGTAACTCTCGCCTCACTGGGCTGCACTACAGCGGAGTCACTCTCGACCACAAAAAACTTATTTACAAGAACCGCAAGGGTGTCAGTTTTAATGTTTGTACGCAAGCTATTTGCGGGGATTATCGAAAAGCAGCCAAAAAGTTTCAGTGCCGACAACACCCTTGAAACGGGGGAAACAGCACTTTTTCTCCTTTTTCCCATAGAGTCCCATGCATTGGCTGGTGTCAATCAATGGCCGCCGGTGGCGACACTCGGCCCCAGCTACCGAGGCCGCGGTCCGCGATCCAGCCTACTATACTTCGTCCTACCTTAGCATGGACTAACTGCGAAGGCTGCGCAAGCGCGAGCGCGGGTAGCCTTAACTACCTTGACTGGAGGACTCGCTGCACGAGCGCTCGTGCAGCCACCGAGGCTTCATCCAAAGCAAATAGCTCGCGCTTTTAGCATGCGCGGCTAACAATAGTCCATGCTAAAGTGAGACCACGATGGAAGAAATACATTTAGGTGATGACTCTCTGTCTCGTGCGGTGACCACATTATGTTCGGCGCACCGAGCGCGCTTCACTCGCACAGGGATAGATGGCGCGCAAGTATAGAGGGGCTTGTGAAGGCTTGTTTATAGGGCTTGTGAAGGAAATTATGCATTCTTTACTCGGTCCCTGTGTACTTTGTTGTGAAATGATGGATTTATGTTGGCGCACGGGCACTGAATGCCTTTTTCCCCCGTGCGGTTCCTGTTTTTTTTGTTTTTTTTCGAACGAGAACATTTTGATGATGACTCACCGTAAAAAAAATACTCGTATAAATATAAAACTTCCCGGCATAATCTACTGGGCCTTCAATAATTTAGAGTAATTTAGAGTAAACACCTGGGTCATGCTCGAATGTTTTGTCAAACAACATGTTTGGTAACAGTTCCATAAATTGTTTACACACATTGCGTGACTTTATATGAGGTCGGGTGATTTTTTCCACCCTGCTCCTGCCTTATTGAAACAAATAAATTCTAATAATGTTACATAGTGGGGCCTAAACAATTCTTTAAATGCGCATACAGGTTTTAGCATTACAAATGGTTTATACATACAATGTCAACTTGTACTGTGGAATATACAAACCTTGTGAGCAGAAAAAAAATCCTATATATGATGGCGTAGGGACTGAAACGATGACACAGTATGATGACGTACTGACTGACATGATGACACAGTGATTGAAAGTCAAACAATTGTAGCGGTTATAAGACATAAATCACTTTTCATCTATACTCGCACAATATGGTGTCACCCCGTCTTACGGGTAAAAAAATACCTGACAAATATTTTTGCTTTAAAATGGACATAAAAGCTGAATTCACTGCATACTACCAAAAAACGCGATCTCCTACATCCTGTGTTCCTCGCCCATGCCCTTAAACTAAGACGAGCGCTGCTTTGCTGATTTCTTTATCTCTTAAACTTGTTTGTTCCTACTCATCGTAATATGCTTACAGTGTTGTCGCATTCGCATGCTGAAGTAGTAGTGGAGCAACTGCACTCTAAAAAAAAGTATGTGCGTCTACTTTCACGCACAACACTCGGAGAAACAATGAGCGCAACTTACGGAGGCAGCTCAACGAATGACGATGCCAAAACATCTGTCCAGACCAAAAAACGCAGACTGAGTTGTGACATTAAGCAATGCAAGCGTGACGTTTTGCATTGCTTAATGTCACAACTCAGACTGCGTTTTTTGGTCTAAACATATGTTTCGGCATCGTCATTCGCTGGGCTGCCTCCGTAAGTTGCGCTGATTGGTTCTCCGAGTGTTGTGCGTGAAAGTAGACTCACAGACTTTCTTTTAGAGTGTGGGCGATTGTTTCTTCTTTGTGTTCAGCGCATGGAAACGTTATTGTGCACGTGTGAAGAACACTGTCGATTGTGCTCAGTAGACAGTCTTGTGGCTTTCATTTTCACGAAGAACTAGCTGTTCCGCTTTCTTCAGTAGCTGGAAAAGGCTCTTGTTGGGGTGTGTAAGGCCTCCTCTGTTCTTCACGTTTGTCAGTGCCGCTTGAGTAGAAGTGTTCTTGTCGATGCTGAAAGCGGATCGGCATGCAGGGCAGCGTGTAGCTTTTTTTTTTTTTTTTTTCACGCTCAAAAACCCAGTTACATAATATAGCATGCGGTCCACAGCCTTGGTTTCATAAGCCTTTTCTGTTCAGACATCTTCGCATTCCCAGTCTTCGACAGAAATTGGACTCTCAAGCTCGGTCTTCACTTGGTCAACGAGATGAGTAAACTAGGTAGTAACTTGCGATCGGCCCTCGAGGTTGTACGACGCCACTGCTCCAGGCGAGCGTCATTCGATGGAGCTTTAAACAAGGACACTCGCTCTGCGCAGTTCCGGTACCCCGAATTGCAGTTGGGAACGAAGCGCGTCTTTCCCGTCCTATAACTTCTTCTTCGGGTTAATGCTCATCTTCGTGCACGATGGTGGCACCGGTGATTGACACAGCACCAAAGCAAAACATGAGGTCAGCCACTGACCGCACATCACCACCACACCGCGAAAAAGGCGAGCAATCTACGCCCCCGACTCCGTGGCCGCCGAAGAGAGACCTTATAGCCACGGTGCTCACACCTCAGCGCCCTCCGCGGCGGCACGGAACAACTACACGTTGTTTCACCCAACGTTGTACCGCAGCGAAGGCTAGAAGCGCGAGCTCATAGCGTTGGCAGCTGCTCTTAAGTCACGAGAGCTTGTGCCGCCGGGATGTGCCCCAGAGTAAGGAGCTCGCGCTTGTAGCCTTTCCTGCGGTACATCATAAGGTGAAACAGAGTATACTCCTAGTTCCGAACACGATCCGGTCGCTCGCTCCCCGCGGTGAGAGCGGCCAGAGTCACCACCTAAATGTATTTCTTCCACCGTGAGTGAGACAAAGTATACAATAGAGATCAGTGGTCCAGACATAGCCAATGCTACAAGCGCGAGCATGTGGCCCTGAACAGTGCTTGCACTGCACGAGCGCGCGTGCTTGGCAGGGACGCTGAAAGCCCGGAGCTCGCTCTTGTAAAGACGCTTTGCAGCAGCTGAGCATGGGGGAGGCCATAATCGACCTTCAGTTTTTGTTCCTCTTATTCCGTTTACTTCACATAACTATTACCATAGTAGGCCATCTTACTGCCATCTTAGTTTCTATTTTGTCCTTCTCCCCAGCAGTGACCTTTGTGGAGGCTCGTCAACATCCATTTCAGTGGCTCAGTCTCTCGGTAACAAAAAAGAAGGTCGGCAATGGCGGCTGTAGTCTGGCGCGTGACGATAAGCAATGCAAAATGTCACGCTTGCATTGCTTAATGTCACAACTCAGACTGCTTTTTTTGGTCTAAACAAACGTCTCAGTATCGTCATTCGCTGAGCTGCCTCTGTAAGTTGCTCGCGCTGAAAGCGGAGCTTCTAGTTTCAGCTTAAGCGCGAACGCCACTTTGGTTCAGATGAAGGAAATAGTGGACGTTTTTCTGTGCTGATCAAGTCTACCAACACTTTCCCAAAGCGACTTCGGATTTAGGAGATAAAACACGCCTCGGCTTCTCGACGGGTGAAGACGTGCTTCGTCTCCCATAGCCTGAACGTCCCCAACCGGGCCGGGCCTGATCAGGTAGGCAACCCACAGGGCCAGGCTCGGGCCTGGTGATACTAGTCAGTAGGCCCAGGCCGTGCCGGGCCTTAAAAAGTAGGCCCGTGTATAGTGCTCTGCGAGGGACACGAAATGCGTTTAGAGGACGGTGTTTGTCCCGACGAGTACGCCGACGACGACTCGTTTAAAAACGAAAACTAAAACGAAGAAAAGGAAGCCGAAGTACAGTCAGAGACGAAGATGAAGAAGAAAGGGCGCTGGTGACCATCGTTCGCTCGCGCCGGGCGGATCTCCACCTCCAGCAACTGGAGGCCGGAGTCAACGCCCTGCCATGGACCGCAGGCAGGAGGTCAGGTGTCCAGCGGAAGACGAGTCCCATCTGCTCGTCCATGAGGACCCGGAGGCGACGCGGTGAGCACTCGAGGCTGCGGTTGCGACACGTATAGCAGGGCGGTATCAATCTACAGCAGCAAGGAGTTCGCCGGCGGTGGAAGTCGCATACGGCCGAGGCTTCGTTGGAGTTGACTGCTTTCGGTACATGGTAGCGTGCCAGGAAGAGCGTGGTTTCCGTATCGTTGAAACTTGGGCGACTTGGTTCTGCGTCGTGAAATTAAAAACAACGCGAAGACGGACGAAGTGTCCTTCGTCCGTCTTCGCGCTGTTTTAATTGTTTCCGTACTCTGGTTTGCGTATTCCTTTGGTCGGCGACCAACACACAAAATTGCCTCAGAACGCGTTTTGGATTGATGAATTGCCGCCGTGAGCTTGGGGCAGGTATCTCGGGCATTTCATTAGGGGGGGCCGTGCATATGGGGTAAAAAAATATGCTGGTTTAGGGAAAGAACAGAAGCAGAGAGAAATCTTATTCGTTCGTTTTTGTGCACTCCCTAAATGTATGTATAGTGTAGTAACCGTTGCCTTCGATGTCACGATAAGAGCAGTTGTGTCATCGGCTGCGGAATTCGCAGTTCTGTTGTAACTGGAGACACACTGGACGTAATCCAATAATTGTGTACCTTTCCAAGAAATACTCGGCCGCAGGGACGAGAGAACCTTTCTTGAGCCTATTCGCTGGGTTTGATGCTAGTCTCTCACCGTTGTCCCTTTCTAACCCTAACCGAGCGGACTGCTGATTTTGATAGGCGCAGGCTACTTAGGTGCAATTGCAGACACTGCTGGCGGCTTATTTCTTGCCTTTTTCCACTGTTTCATCTTTTTTTTAATGGCGTATGTATTTTCCCGGAGAAATTATAGAAAGCGTTGTACCACATTTGAAACCAAAAGCAAACAGCGACTATCTTGGTTGAGTAGCTGGGCGACCATACTTAACTTGCTGGACATCAACGCCTCGGCGCGTGCACTAAATTGAGAATAACCACTGAACAACAACGAACGTCACAATGTTCGCGGGGAATATTTTAGATGACAGTTAGAAAATATCAATAAGCAGTAATTAAACATTTGGACGCGTATATCTTTTAATTACAAGGCTCTAGAAATGTTTTTGCATTGAATTCTGGGAGGCATTCACTAAAATTACATTTCAGAGAACGCCAATGATTCATCGAATGATACATTAGCGATTAGTCGGCCACAGCGAAGCGGCGTTTACGGGTGGGCCAAATGGGTTAGCAGTTTTGTCATGAGTCGCCGCAAACTGCCGCCGCGAAGCAGCTCAAGAGCATGCCGGGGGGGGGGGGGGGGGGGGGGGGGGGTTGCTTAACACGTGCCCCTGTTTTTTGCTAAAACGTTGATTCCCTCAAATGTTGCTGTTCGCTAAAACATAATTCGCTCATGTGATATGGACCCTGATTCCTGTATAGTCACATTCACAAAAGTATATTTGTGCTTTTCTTGACAAAAGATCGTAATACTCCCGACGACTGTAAACACCTGGGTATCATAGAACGCAAATCAATTGGAATCTTAGAATTTTATTGAAAGATTTTTATTTCACGGAATGGTCCCAGAAAGTTGGTCATGATTAAAAATGCGGCTGGATTGTTTGTTTTATTTTACGATCAGATTTGACGGTGCCACCCGCTCAGCTATGCCAATCGATAAAATGCTTAGTTGTCGAAAATAATTTACAACAGAAGATAGCCGAAAGACATGCATACCCCCGTGCACGAATAATGTTATCACCGATGTATATGACAAGACTCAGACATGACATTCAGCGAGTGTCAACATTCGAACAATATGCTGTGCGTATCACACGAATGCAACGTTATCCGAAAAGGTTAAAAAACAAAAATATCTGTGTTATCAGCCGAAAAGTGTCCATGACAGTCACTTCTCGACAGTTAGACAGAATCCAAAATGTCCTCGTTTTGGGGCTCGTTTTGGGGCACGTTTTGGGGAGAGCTTCTTTTTTTTTTTTTTTTTTTTTCACAGCATCAACACCAAGGCAAAAGAACGAACGCGATTGATTTGTTCCCCACCAAAACCCGAAATACTATGTTTGGTGAGAAAACTGAGAAAGGCTCTACGGGGATTATCCATAGGAGTGGTGAGAAAAGTTGTCATTGTTCGCTAAATTGCGTCGAGGGCCGTTGGACGTTTTCTGTTCCTTCGCTTCTCATGAATGTAGAGGAAAAACGCTTGAATGACAGGCACTTCTCTAGATATCACAACGAAAGGTAACACAAAAGTGTACGCAGCACGGAAAAGGAAAAGAAAATAAAAACTTTAAAGAGGCCGCGAAATATTATAATCCAAAACCGCAAAACATATGCGGAGGATCGCGCAGAGTACGTTTGAACAGCTCAAGAGAACGGCAGAACATTTCTAGCTGATAGGTGGCGCAAAAGTCGCATCATCATCAGCGAGATGGTGGCGGCCTTGGAGCGTTTCTGGAAAGGTGTGGAGTCGCTCACTCTTTATGAAACGCAGGGTGTACTTTTACCTTGGCGCTTTTTGTTTCGCGATGTGTTTCCTGTCGTCCTCATCAACTAGTAGCGGCAATCTTAAAGGCCCGTTCACACACTTGCAACCGACTGCGACCGAGAGAGACAAGACCTGTTGAAACCTCTTAAAATTTCTTAGGAGGAGGGAACACACTGGCACGCTGGCGCCATCTACGCGGTGACCCTGGAACTGCATTTCACGGAAAGCGAAGGTTTTGCGGGATTTACGAGTTCAAATGTGCGTATTTACCTATGCGAAAGGCTCGTTTATAAAGTTGACAAAAGTTTTTCGAACCAAGAAAGAAAGGATAATGCTCGAGAGAAATAGAAAACATGCGGGACCGCCAACTTTCCACTGCTACCCAATAAATGACGCCAGTGCGTCCCCTCGTCGTTAGAGATATTCAGATGTTCCAAGGCACACAGTCTTAAGAAGTCGCAAGTGCGAAATGATGCTTCTGGTTTTACGATGGCGCAATGAGAGATTAAGACATCACGTGCAAGACGTCCTGTAAGACCGGAAGGTCTCCATTTTAGAAATATGTCTGGTTGGGTGGAACTATCTAGTAATTAAAAGGAAATACTTCAACCAAAGCCATAGAAAACGTGACCCAACGTTTCGAAACCTGCTTGGGTTGTTCTTCTGGGGCGACTAAATCGCACGGGGCAGCAGCGCGGGGCAGCAGAAGCTCTAGTCTTTATCGTTTGTTAAGAACAACCCTTTTCTACAGAGGCGGTCATTTGTTATTTCTCCTTGTCAGATGGCGTAGGCCCTGGGCATGCACAGATGGCAGGGCACTTAGAGACCTGTATAAATTTCCTGGGGTGCGCTGGAACTCTCACTTGAAGAAGAAATCATGCTGGTTTCGAAACGTTGGGTCACTTTGCTTAGGGCTTTGGTTGAAGTATTTTCTTTTAATTGCTACTGTCTTTAACCTGGTGTCATATCGATCACATCGGCTTGAACTTGACTTTGATAGCGCTAACTGCTGGGGTCCTAATTACACCTACACGATATCGTCATCGCAGTCTATGTTTTCAAGACTGATGCCGGATCGGTTGACTGACTAGGCCATACTCATGGGCGTCTGTGGCCAGTGTAATTTCATGACTGAGGAAAGATAGCCCTACCGAAAAATCCAGTATAACGTTTCGCTATCCGGATAATGGAACCGGAAATCTATCTGGATGCTATCTGGACTCTATCTGGATTTCTGGTTTCCAGAAACAAATTTCCGGTTCCATAATTTGGACAGTGAAAAGTTGTACTGGATGTTTCGGCAGCGAGTGGGTTGCAATAAAACCAGATATAGCCTTTGCGTCTGCTGTCTGACCATTATCAATTCACTATCCCTTCAATCAGAGCGAGCAAAATTCTTGTCTACTCTTCACGCACAGAAATCAGTGGCGCCAGGGTCTGGTGTTCGGGAGCCGACCTCCGGACATCGTCTGCTAGCTGTAGCAGCGGCTGTCTTGCCGTTTCTATGGCTTTCGGAAATTAATCGGACTTTGATAAACGAGGACTTAGCTTTTGAGAAAGGGAAAAGAAAATTCCCCGAAACGGTATCCAATGGTTTTGTCCATTAACGACAACCAGACGCGTCCTAACAAGCGGTCGAGATGTCGTCTGCTCCGGGCCGAGGAGCAGCTACGACGGCGGAGCTTCGTCGCACACGTGATGATTCACTTTCACCGAGCCCTATCTCCTCCTTTCCTTCGATTGTGTGCAGCTTTCGCGACTCGAGCGACCTGTTAGGGGGCGACACCTCTTTACAAACATTTTCGTTGGGAACAGGTTTCGTCGGCGCTCGATCCGGCCGGGTTGGCTCAATGGGAGCTGCATTCAATTTAGCGCATGTTCTTGGTTTTACGCCTTGTTTTCTAGATATGTGAACTGCGACAGTAAAGTGCAGTCGGCGCACCTGAATGACAGAGCATAGTTTTCCCTTTCCGGTATTGTGTCTTATTTTCGCATCAGTGTTTTGATTTAGAGAAGTTGAGTCGAAACCAGAACTACGGGCTCGGCAGCTGCGGTGATCAGATCTAATCAGCTTTGATCAGTTAACAACGATGGTGACAGCGACTCTATTGTGATACTAGGTGTGAAGTTTAAGTAAGCTATATAAACCTCAACCGCGCGATTTCTTCGCTCGCGAAATTGAATGGTCGTTTGCGCCCACATCCAAGAAACAGCTCTAACCATCGACTACAAAGCGCACAGGCTGCGTGAAAATGACAAAAAAGTTAAGCCAGAACATCTTCGCATATTGAGCAGCAGATGACCCTCCTGCGCATCATTAAGCGACTGATAATCTCATTTTAATTTAGATTTTAAAGATATCGCGGAGTCATTTTGACGAATATGTGCTTGTTATGGCCCTACTATTTAACCTGGGCGATATTAGCATTTTATTCTCGCTTAAACTTCGAGTTTAGTTACGTAGTCATTAAGTGTACTGCGGAATAAACGTATTTTATCGTAAGTAAACTTCTACTTTAGTAAGGTACGTTGTTGGGCTAGTTGGTTCATCTTAGTAAAACATATAAAATAGCGCAACAGAAAACAAGGACAAGCAGTAGCGCCTGTCCTGTTTACTTCTTGTCCTTGTTTTCTGTTGCGCTATTTTATATGTTTTACTAAACTTCTACTTCAACGCCTTCAATGGTTCTAGCCGGCAAACGGAGACGCCGACAAACGGAGGGTGATGAGACTCTAATCTCAACGCCGGGGATTCACACAGACCATCACTGCATCGAATAATGGACTCCGAACTCTGAAGGGCGTTGATGCAATTAATCACGGGCAAATGACCCCTCGTGACACAGCAACCTAAAAAATAAAGGCGCATTACTGCTGCGACGCAGGCATCGTGCAAATATTGGATGCACGAGTGATCGTGGCGCTGTTGCGACTTCGAACTTTCCGAGACCACGCCCCATGCCTTTGGAGAGCAGAAACTTCTCCTCACTTGTATGTAGCGGAAAAGGGCCAATCGGAAGGTCTTTTTCGAAATCACGTATTCAAAAAATTGGCCCAACTGTTTCGCTGTTGTCGAAGGACCTTTTTAATGAGAGAAGCCACCAAGTAAAATAGCAAACGCGTCGATCGGCCTTGGTAGTTCGAGTGTCCAGCTGACCGGTCACAACCGAATTCAGGAAAAGCAGCCATCGAACCCATCCTGACTGGTACGCCCGTCTTTTCACCCGTGAAAAGGTTTAAAGTTCAACTAAAGAGGCTATCTCCGCCTCTCCACTGTTTTACAAGGTCACACAAACATCAGGTATCAGATACCAAGTATGGTTTTTATCTAGAAAGTGATTAGAGACGGACAAGCCTTCAAAAGTTGATTTCCCTACACTTACGCAAGAATTCTGAAGCCCGCGATTATATGTTGTTGTCAGCGGGGTTTCAATAGCTACGACGTTTTTGGAAACGAAGGTGATGAAAGGAAGCAATCTACTGCCGTTCCACCACGTTAATAAACACTGAAGAACAAATGAAAAATCTTCGGATTTCTGTAAATCCACTCCGTTCGCCAGCTCCGCACAGTCGAAAAGGGTTGCGAGACGACCTGTCTCGGCTATATAGTTAACGCTTTTCCCGCTAGGTGCCGTCCGTTTTGCTGGAGTAGCGAATAACTTAGGCTATTCTCAAACTCACAGGCCAGTGCCAAGTGCCCACCGTTTTACGCGTAAAATGCACAAGCGCCGCCACCGTCGTGAAGTGACGTCAAGGACACTAATTCGAGCAAACCAGATATTTGGATTTTTTTAAGAATAAGGAACAAACCAGGTTCTTTTCTGTTTATCACTTCTGAGTGCCTATTTACTCGAAGTAATCCAGAGAACATAGTTTGTTGAAGAAATATTACTATACGATATTTGACTAAACTGGCCGTGGTCAAGGTGTTCAACTACAGTGCTTCGTAAATCTAGTTTCCATCGTTGCCTTGCGTTTTTAGAATTCGGTGAATGCCTGCCGTCGGGCGTTTCATTCCCTCTGCACGTGCATACTTAGACGAACCCAGAATTTATCATTGTTCACTAGAAAGCAGAGACCCGAGAAAAGGGTTTTTGCTCAGCACAATTCTTGGTCTTCCGGAACCCCGCGAGGAGCGTCGAACCGGGATCAAAAAGCATACGAAGACAGCCCGAGACCACGCTGGGAAACGACACCACCCAAAAGCAGAGCCGGCGACAGCAGCAATTACGAGGCGCTCTTGCACTAGTGGGGGTTCGGTCTTTGCTGGTCGTTGAAAAGAGCGCGCGTCCCTTGGTGAGCTTCCCGGGGCTCAGCGGACGCTGGCCGATGACCTTGTCCCACGCTGGGCGTGATTTAATGCGTTCAGGCTCCTTGCTTCGTTCTTCGTCGCGTTCATCCAATACCTCCTAGATAAGGAAGCCTGAGTGCCGAATTTTCCTGCGTCACTATACAAGGGCACTTAGGCTTTCTTCTCTAGGAGGTGTTGATTTATCGGCTAATGCAGCAATAGAGAGTTTTAGTAGATCGTTCCGACGACTACGATAACGATACCGATACCCCGTCGCCGCCTTTGCGCGTGCATCGTATCGTTGTCGGGAATATTGCAGGTGTCGGAACAATCTTCTAAAGGGCGATTTGCACACTTGCGTCGAGTCCGACCGAGTGCGATGGTTGCTATGGCAACGGCTGCGTCGGCTTCAACAAATTGGGGTAAAATCCGGTTTTGCAGCGTGAGCTACACTGGCCCAGGTTGAGCAGTTTCCCGTGGCTCCTGGAGAGCCGTGCTGCGCATGCGCGAGGAGCAGTGACGTCACACGGCGCACAGCTGGCGCGCCGGAGCCGCCGCCACCGCGCGCGCCTCGCCGGTCTGTGCATTCCAGAGGAGTGACGTCATAGCCGCGGGAGACGCACTGGCGCCGCCATGTGCCCAGCTGTGCGCCTCCGTTGCGCAGTAGCCAAGTCTGACGCTGCACCGGAGCCGCTTGATAGCGCCTCTCATTTTGTGCGCATGCGCAGAGGTATCAGTGGGGGTATACATATAGCGGGGTGTTTGCCAGTGTGGTATAGCCATGAAGAAGGAGAGCGTAATTGCTGCTCAGCGGCGCAGAAGAGCGGATAAGCTTAACTCATCGGATCCCGAAGTAGTTGCCTGGCAATTAGCGAATCCGTATGCCGTGTGTGTGTCATTGAAGCAGCAGTAAGCATGAGAATCAAGCTAATCCTAGACAACCAGGAAAGCTAAGAATAACCAGCTGAACCTAAGCTTACGCTACGTATATCCTGGCATAGCCGAGCTAAGCCACTGCAATTTTTGTTGGAGCCGATGCAGCTGTTGCCATAGCAACCCTCGCACTTGGTCCGGCTCAACGCAAGTGTGTGAGCCAGCCTTAAAACTTCCTATTCTCATTGACTGCGGAGCGGTAGTAAAACACTGGGGACTCGGGACGCCCGCCGTTCTTAAACTGCCAGCGACTAACCCTAACCACTTTATCGTGATGCACGTTAGAGACGATAGGTTAGCAGGAGGGGTTTCCCCAGGAATCGAAATTATGGGGTGGGGGGGGGGGGGGGTTGTCAAAATTTTTAGGCGAGTTAGGGGGGGGGGGGGGCTTTGAGAATATAGGAGTCATTGCGAATTAAGGGGGTGCCTTCAGGGAAACAAGGGGGGGGGGGGAAGGGTGTAGGGAAATCACAGGTTAGCAGCTGTACTGAACCGGTTCGATTCCTAGTCTACCGCCTGAACGATCGTCTCCATGTCTCAAATGCAGGCCCATCTGACAGTCAGAACACTTAAGTCTAACTTGGTTTGCGTTGCCTTTTATAACTCTAAATCTTCGTCAGCCGTCGAAAAAATAAAATAAAACACTTTGGCAAATAAGCGGTACTCTCGACGATAGCTTCGCTTGCCACAAAGCGTCTGTTGTTTTATCGTAGCGCTTTGTTGGTTGCGTGCTCTTGCGGTGGGAACACGCACATACACTGGATGTTTTCTAAAACTAGGAATCGCGAACTTCCACAAACTTTCAAGATTTGTTGCTGCATAATTATTGCATTGCGCGTAAAAACTAAAATAGAGTCCGGATCGTCGTTTCTATTTTTGCTTGTTGTGCTTGTGTACGTTCGAATAATTACAAAAAATTCCCTCGATTGCAAAATGATTTGTTGGTAACTTCGAATAAGCACCACTCGAGAAGAATGGTCTTAGTTGTCATTGTCGTGCAATCTGATAAATTCTAAATTGCTTTAGCCAAAAACAAATCAGCTCGGTGAATGAAATATTTAAAAAAACTGTCAAATCACCTAAAAATTCATGGAAACCCTGTTTTAGAACATATGCGCTCGCAATATACTTTGGTATTGAGGTGATCACGCCTAATCCGTATGCTTCCGGCGCCGAACTACACTGGTGTTTATGATAAACGTTGTGTCGGCGCGTACAGAAGTTTCATTCATGAAGCAACTGCTAAATTTCGTCGCCCCTTACACGTTGAACAAAAAACAAGGCATGCCACTCATATTGTTTTCTTAGAAACAAGAAAATACAAAGTCTCTAGCCTGTTACTAAAATAGTAACTTCATCATTTCGAAGTTCTAAAGCGTTCGATTTGCACCGGTTAAATAATAAATTGCCAGTCCGTGCTGTGAGCTTCCCACAATTAGGGTGCCTGGTAAATATTCTGAGCACCCCCTTGTCCCGGTCGTGATATCCCAGAAAGTTCAGGTATGGGTATGGTTTTGCGTAAAAACATGGATTGTAAAATGTTCGTTCTAGTCTTAACGCTGTGTGCAATTGGCTTTTGTGTTTTATGTTCCCTTTCCTTTGTTCCCTCTTTTTTTTTCGCATCTAATTGTTGACTTTGTTTATTCTTAGAGGTCTCTTTATAGTCGGTGGTGGGTTATGGGGGAGCTCCTCCCACCTCTTTTCACTTTAGCAAAGCGAACGCTGGAGAGGAGGCGACCTCCACCCTGCAGCATTTGCTCTGCTAAAGTGGAAAGAGGTGGGAGGAGCTCCCCCTAAAGTTTTTTTTATCTGTCACTGGACTATAAAATTGGCAGGTGAGAGTAGCAGCTCTACAGTCTCACCTGGACGACATTCAACCCTGCATGCGTTGCTTTAACTGCCAGTTAGGAGAAACTTCTCCCTCAATTCCTTCTTTCTGCGGGGAGTCGCTCAGAGATCCGCTCCTTTGGGAAGAGGAGGATAGGAGAGTGCTAGAAGTAAGGAAGAGAAGGATGCTGGGAACCGGTTGTCTTCCCGGCAGAAGACGATTCTGTAGATCGACCATTAACCGCAATGATGACTCTTCGTAACAATTTTCTCACATTTTTTTTATATATATTTGTTACTCTTGGTTTTGCGTACTGAAGTCACTAAGTGTATGAGAACGGCAGGGTTTCTCCTCTAAATGGACGGGCTCCGACACGTACCCCTTGCCCTCCTCCGTGCTTTCGCTACTTGTGCACGCTCGAAGCCCACGTGGCGCTGACATGTTATCGGAGGTAGGAAGCTCACGCTGGAGGCGGGACAACCGAAAGACCTCTCTGCCGTTCCAGTTCTGTCAGCGACTGCAGCGGTCCAGCGTTTCTGCATACTGTCCAGTGTATACCATGCAAACCTTAGGGTAACAAATGAAATACCTTTTCTTCTACGCATCTTCTACCTCAAACACTGCGGCGCTCGTATTATATTGGATGGAATAATTAACGGGAAGCCCCCAAGATGGAGAAGATTTAAGTAAGAAATTGACTTTCATTCGAAATGAGGTGCAATTCGCACCCTCTAACATAGACGACTGGTGGTTCACCCTAAAAAAAAAAAAAAAGCCCAAGCGTCTACTTTCCCGCACAACACTCGGAGAGCCAATCACCGCAACTTATGGAGACAGCTCAGCGAATGACGATGCCGAAACATGTTTAGACCAAAAAAACACAGTCTGAGTTGCGACATTCAGCAGTGTAAGCGTGCCGTTTTGCAGTGCTTAATGTCACAACTCAGACTGCGTTTTGTGGTCTATAAACATATATGTTTCGGCATCTTCATTCGCTGGGCTGCCTCCGTAAGGGTCGGTGATTGGCTTTCCGAGTCTTGTGCGGGAAAGAAGACTTACGGGCTTTTTTTAGTATGACAGCCGAAAAATTCCGCCTGGTACGGGAACCGATCCCGGGACCTCTTCAAGACCAGGGGAGGGAGCTATCAACTGAGCTAACCAGGGGCTAGCAGTCAGAAAGCACGAGCTGCGCTCCATTTCAGGTGAAAGTAAATTTACCAGTTCGTGTTAGATGAACAAAAAAAATATACACAAGCTTGATTATGTTGAAAAAGACTGGGAGGTGCTGTGCATGAGCAGGGCACATGTTATCTGTGTCTGTGGGTGCGGGCCCGTGTGACGTCACGCTATCTCATAAGGTCACATTGACTGACGTTACATAATGTCATGGCGTCACGCGACGTCATGGTCCCCCAAAGTCACAGATTCATTTGATATTATGACGTCAGGTGACGCCGCGATGTTGCCTGACGTCAAGGATATCACATAATGCCTCGTTGTCATCTGACGTCACGGTACTGCGTGGCAGGACGTCACCTTATGTCCCAGTCCTTTGTGGCGGTTTTTTGTATTGGTTTTCTCACAGACTTCGGCAGATAAAACACATTGCGCGTTAAAAACGCTCAACCGAGTCCCTGTCTTGGCCTGCGCAGGAATCCGCCATGGTGGAACCGGCGCACGCGAATGGAGCGGACGCTGTGCGGCGTCACCACGGTGTCCATGGTCATGTTCCTGGCCATGGCGGTGGCCCTGGCCGTCCTCGGATACCACTACCAGGAGAACCTCGGTGAGTTTGGGCCTCGGTCGATGACGCACCTGACGCAACAACTAAACGCCATCCAAGATTAAAAAAAAAAAAGACTACTTTCTGCGTTTTGTATACGGAAGTCAAGAAGCGCAGACGACGTCGTTTTGCTCCGTCCCGGTCTGTTTTAAGATTACCGGAGGACGAAAAAGCGTTCCCTCTGATTTCAAATAAAACTTCCCGTAACTGGCAACCCTGATTTTTAGCACCAAGATGGCTGAAGGGGTGTTACTCGGACGCGTAGCTTGGTTGATGACTCTATACTCGCTATAACCTAAAGATAAAAAAGCGCATTATTTATGCGTCGCGCGAAGTAGTGCTTACACGTTTTGGTTCTTGAAGGAAGAAATGATGCTTGTAGCGTTTGGAACGTGTGCGTCTTGATGAACTAATGTAATGCTGATCTAAGATGCACCTACACAAGTCTTCATTCATCGCATGAAGGGGCAAATTAGTAACGTTCCGCGATGAGCCGGACATTTTAGTACCGTTTCTCAGGTGAAAACGACTACAGCTGTGACGATACAGACCCCACCCGTAAAAGTCACGCAAGGTGACGATATTGCAATTTGCGTCTCGGAGAACGTTCGGTAGAATGGGATGATTTATAAAACAAACAATCCACTGTTACAACCAAAATAAGAAGAAAAAAAAACAAAGAAATTAATTAGATTTTTTTAAATTTTCAGTTTGATTAATTTGATTTAGGTGACTGTAGCTAGAAAGTTGTCATTCCTTTATAACTGGATGTATTTGTCAACATCGCAGATTGACTGATCGATTTGATTGATCACTGATAGAGATGCGGAAGAAAGAAATATTTTAAGTGTAAAGTACAGTTTACTTCGCAACTTTTTGTTTCTGTAAATCCCCCACTATAGCATAAAGAGCTTGATTTTTTTTTAGTTAGATTACAAAATCTTCACTTGAATTTTTTTTCGAGTTCTGACTTGATTGTGATAGAACATCCTTTTCTAGTTTTCGTGTCTTTCTTTTGTATTCCAATTTTGTTGAAATAGGTCTTTAAGTAGATGAAGAATAAAGTAGAAGGCAGAAAGAAAGCTCAACGCTCCGATTCGCTGGGAAGAGCACTTCTTTTTGGTCGTGTTAAACTTTATGTAAATATTTCTCGGTCGATGATTCTTCCATTTAAATACCAAAGAAATGCACATTGAAAAAATTAAGTCAGAAACATACGATAAATAAAAAAAATATTTTCGGGATTATTCCTGCCGGAAAGGCAGGAAAGGCATCTATATTGTCATAGTAAAAGCGCTGGTCTCATTTAAATCACGGTTTAATAATATTGATTTTTATTCTCCGCCCTGGTCTGAGCGCTCTTTGTAACCCGCACGAATTACGATGTCATAAGCGTGAAATAACCCCAAATGTCTTAATAAGAGTCTCGCCATTCGCCGAGGTCCTCCTGTTGTCCGCCGTGATTGGCCGTGGTCTACAGAAGCGCGAGCTCGGAGACGTTACTTGAGTGCGTACAGTACATCCCGGCGGGGGGTTACTTTCACCCAGTCAGCTCCACCGCGCAGTTCGCTGAAAGCTCTCAAAAAGCGTGTTTTTCCTTTGGTCGCTTAGGACCCATAGCTAAGACAGTCATCGCATTGGGCGTTGCGATCTACGACGCAAGGAGTGTGAAAATGATAAGCCCCTCCCTATGATTATTAAGCTGTAATTGGCTCTAGCGTCGTAAATCCAGACTATTAGCTTTTCCTCGCGTTTCGTAGTCAGATAACTGACTGCGAGCTCAATGTGTAAAAGAAGTTGATCGCAGTGCTTTGCCTACGACACTGTGGTATCATAAAACCTCAACAGTGGTGTAAAGAAGGAAGCAAAGCGGCGGGTGGTGTCAACATTGGGAAATAAATTATTCTAGGCCAGCGTACCCGCTTTATCGATTTAGTTTGAGATAAGATTATGGCGAAGAGGTGCTTGACGGGGTAGGTTTATTTGTCTGCGTGGGCTGATATGGACTGTTATATTTGGTGAACTCGCAACAGCACTTGCTAGCATGCGCGTCTATTATGCTTTGTTAGCAATATTTCTACTTTCGGTCTAATGGGCCAAAAAAGAAATGTTTGTGAGGAAACGGTACGACTAAAAGTGTTCAGTCAGCCGAAAAAAGAAAAAGAAGATTTTTGTTATGTTAGTGATCAGTGGTGGTTCCTTGTTGGCCTAGTGGAACCCGCAGGCCCTAAAAGATCGGCTCAGTGGAGCGCAAATATGCCGCGAACAAGCGACGAATTCCGCCCGGCGGTGGCGTTCACTCCTCGCGTAGCATCAGAACATTGGCTTTCGTTGACGCGGCGCGCAAAGCAAACCGTGCCGCCGGGCGAAGTTCGTCGGTTGTTGGCCCCATGTTCGCTCCATGGATTCGGACATTTAGAGCATCTGTTCGACTAATCAGCCTAGATATGACGAGATATGCAAGTGTGTACTACGCGCGCGTATATGTCACTGCGAAACGTGAACTTGTTCGTATACGCGGAATGCAAGTCGTCTGCTTGTTGCGCAGGAATTGCGTTGACGTCAGAACGACGCCGAGCTTTGATTGGCTTTGATTGAAAAGGTGATGGATAGACCACAATGCTAGATGCCTCGAGGTCTACCCACTGTATTTTTCGATCAGCCAATAAGAGCTCGGTATTCTGACATCACTGCGGCCCCTGAGGAAAAAAGCAGACGAACTTTCGCTCCGCATTGTTACTGAGGGCTTAAGAAACACGGGGCGTGGCGAGTATCGTGCGTCTCGTTATAGCTCTGCAGCCAATCAGATTGCGACATTAGCCGTTAAGCACGCCCAAGAACCAATCACGATGTAAGAAGCCCGATTATTATAGCCAATCGCGATGAAAGAAGCAGCTGTCTGTGACTATGCTCTAGAAAAAACCCGTGCGTCTGCTTTCCCGCACAACACTCGGAGAGCCAATCACCGCAACTTACGGAGGCAGCTCAACGAATGACGATTCCGAAATGTTTAGACCAAAAAACGCAGTCTGAGTTGTGACATTAAGCAATGCAATCGTGACGTTTTGTATTGCTTAATATCACAACTAAGATTGCGTTTTTTGGTCTAACATATGTTTCAGCATCGTCATTCGCTGAGCTGCCTCCGTAAGTTGAGGTAATTGGCTCTCCGAGTGTTGTGCGGGAGAGTAGACGCACATACATTCTTAGAGTGCACCCGGTCAGTCTAAGACGTCATTCTCCGTGACTACCTGGAAAAGCAAAACGAAACGTTTTCCCCAGAGAACGTAAATGTCTGCTTCGTCCTTTGCTGGCGTCTTTCCGCAATAATAGGTTAAAATAATTAAGCAGTGCCGCGTGCTTCGTGAGCAAGCAGACGTGCTATTTTCGGCCCAATAAATATTGCAGCAAATAATCGCATAATTGCGGTATTTCATAATAATGAAATTGTCCGCCCTTGTCCGCACGCTTCCGGTTTGCCGTTCCGGTTTTGCTCGCAGTTCAAGCGGGACCAACGCTTACCTTTAACGCGAGTTAGAATAAACGCTCGTACTGCTCTCCTACAAATTTCTCACAAAAAAAAAGTTTTGCACAGGGGTTTTTGAACGTTTTGGCTAAGGGGCCGGATTAGGCATATGTTGCAGTCTAAAGGGCCGGGCAGAAAAAAAGTAATGATAAACGATGAAAGACTACAATAATAAACTTATTTAATGATTTCAACACATAAATAAATGTTGGAGTAAGTATAAAAATAAAGTAGGAAATCAAAGTTGGAAGAATCTATTGATTTTAGTTTGAAATTTTATATTCAACTAATTATGACGTTACACAACAATTGTGACAAGAAATATTCACGAAGCATAAATCAAAGCTCATGAAAGCTTCGGCGCACTCGCCAGTGCAAAAGACTAATAAAAATTACCAAACTAATGCCCACAGAATGTGCATAAGAACGTGAATAATTATTAACATACACAGTTTGCACACTAACGCTTCGATCTCACTTTGGACAGTCCGCGAAAATGGGTTTCTCAACGTATCGCGCTGAGGTTTACTACAAAGGTGCGGCTAGGTGGTCCACAAACACAGTTAAAATATCGACTCTTAACATGTTAGAAAAAAAAAAAAAAAACTGTTTTGAAATATCTGCCGCAGCATTCGCAGACGACGTCATAACCGGGCTTACCTAGTTAAATCTGCCGCCGACAAAGGTTGGAGGTGTCCAACGCAGGCGATTTTTTAAATCATTTTACTCGGCGCGCGTCTCTGCTGGCGCGCTCGATGCTTCAGACAATTGTCGCTGCGAGCCCGGTCATAACGTTGTCTGCGAAGGCCGGGGCAGATAGCCCGAAACAAGTTTTTCTTTTTTGGACAAGGTAAGCTCATCCCTTGATATGTTAACTCCATGCGTGCACCACATAGCCGCACCTTTGTTGTAAATTTTAGCGCGATACGTTGATCAACCGAGTTTTGCGGACCGCCCAATGTGGGATCAAAGCTTTAGTGTACACGTACATATAGTTACACAAACATGAACCCGGGAACAAAGAATGGTGATACTGGTGACGACCATGTTCAGTCATGGTGATAGAACTGCGTTACGATGCAATTTCTCTCGTTTTTCCTGGTATCTTCTTTTGCGCACTTGGAGCGGATTGTGGCGCTGCTTTCTAAGCGCGCATCCTTTTGCGCCGGTAGCAGCGGGTCTGCTGAAAGCGGGCCGCGGGCCAGGCTCCTTTGGAAGGATCACACCTAGTCACGGGCAGGTCGAAATACTTCCGCGGTCCGGATAGAGCCCGCTGGTCGGGGTTTGTAGATCCCTGGTTTAGAACGTAAGAAAGTTTCTTATCGTAGCAGTGATTGTAATGGCAGTCACTACTCCGTTAGTGATTACAACCGCAATGGATAATCCCGTGACGTACTTTAAGATCCCAGCCGTCCACAGCAATTTAAGAGGCCATACTTCAGGGGTTACCGACTTTCCATCCATATTTTAATAAGATAAAAGTATGCGGGGGAAAGCCACTCTTTCTCGATATATCGACACAAGAAACATTCTTCATCACCTTTTTTTTCAAACTTAAAAAATACATTAGGGTAAAAATGAGATACGAAAACATCACTCCCGTTCGTTAGAATGCTTCATAAAAAGCGGCCACTCGCCATTCGCCTCTGTTACTATGGTTCCTGGAACGCGTCTCCAACGAGTGTGTTTACCGCAGTCAAACAAGTGGTTCCTCAATTTCCGCCTGGTGGCGCCATAAAAGTGTCAAGCTGTCGCCAGTGGCGATCCTGGCGGTGTCACCGCCGCGGTGCTGGATGTGGCAGACGCCTGTTCTTTAGCTTTACAGTCCGCGGAAGCTTTAGCAGCCTGGAGTTGCAACTCTGCGACGACACTCGCATTTGCTCTTACTTTCTTTGCCGGGACTTATAGCACCGACCGCCAAGGTCGTCAAGACGTCCGACGCCATGACACGGCGACTTCTGTGACCGACGTCATTTATTGCCGCATCGGGAACAATTTCGATGTATGGGCGGGGTTGGACACTCAACACACGCGAGTCAAGGAGGCGTTGGCCAGGCACCGTGCACTTCTATGCGGCGACCCGTGAAAGAAAGCCCCGTTCTCGCACTCGTTTGCTCGGCTATCAGATGCTCTTGATCTAGGCGTCGTATCCGATCGCCGTGCGCACTTTCAGGAAGTGCCCCCGGCAGAAAACCTGCAGAGTGCGCCCCCTCGTCTGGTTCCTCCGCGAGGCGCCCCTGGAGCCACTTTTCAGGAAGTTTACGCGATGTTGGGACACCTTTCCTCAAGAGGCTTCCGAATTACACGAAAGAACAGATACATTTCAGGGACATAGCAATGAAAACAAGAACACAAAGAAAAACAGCGAGGAATGCCGAAGAAAAAGAGAAGTATACATGTACACTGCGCGATACTGTTAACGCAAACAAAAAAAGTAACTTTTTTCGTGACATTTTTTATAGTCAAAAGGTTGTCACCAGAACAACTAGCGTGGTGAGAATTTCTTCTTTGGGGCATTAACCTATGCGGGAAAGTTTTAGGCCCGCTAAAAACCTTTTAAAATAAAATGCAAAAAAAAGAAAGAAAACATCTAACGCCGTAATTGCGCTGTCTGTATCGTATGGTATATCCATATACACAAAGCTACGCTATCATATATCGGTTGTTTCAGCGAAGACATAAAGTATTCTACCCTGGGTGGTTGAAAAGACAAAAAGCTAATTTCAAAAATAAATTGCCAGTCAGGGATCGCAAAAATAACACACAAAGTAGCGAATTAATTAATATATTTAACTAAAATCGACTAATTATATATTTATCTAGTAAAAATGAACACATGTTTCCACTTAGAAACTCGCCGGGCGTCATGTAAAACCCCTAGATCGGACCATTTGAGAGAAACTTTAAGCAGGCGATGCAAAAACGCGGAGGATAGGAAAACCATCCGCGTTTTCGACCTCGTCAGCTTTGTGCTCGCAGTGGCACGAGTACCCCACGGCACATCGGCTCTCTTTCCAGTGTCGAAGCTACTAATGGCGAGGTGTTTCGGTGGCGCCCTCCAATGGTTCCCTCTCCTGACGTCATTACATCGCCAACAACAAATTCGATTGTGTTTAATGAGTATGCGGGAAACTTGAAATTGTTGCCCTCTGAAATCAAGGCTGCCAACGCTGCCAAGATTGACGTTCTTACATTACCCTTATTTCCGTCCATAGGAAATTCTTTGCTGAGTCAGTAATCGGCCAATCGTGGCAGACCGACCACAGCGAAGCTTTCGATCGCTCACGGCGCCAATAGGTACGACGCTGCGCTATTTGATTCGAAGCGGTATTCGCACACCTATACATACGACACGACTGCAGAGACCTGACCTCGATATGGACTAACGTAATTTCTCAGAAGCTATAGCGCATCTCATGTCCGTTTAAGTATATGCTCACCGACACACTTAAGAAACGTACAGCGTGGCTTACTGTGTTCACGGCTCTTGCTACATGATTCGTTCTTCGGAGTGGCACATGGTCAATCCGAGACGTCAGAAAGACCGGTTCTCACATGCAGCGAAGCGGAGATGCAGCGCTGTTCACGTGCCGTCAGCTACATATCGTCTGCCATGGGAAGCAATTTTGACAGTGCGATACGAAGCTGGTGAACGCTCCCGCCAGCACGCACTTAGCGCGAGGTCAGCGTTGTGCTTATAGGAAGTATTCACTGGCGGCCATAGCTGTGTGCACGACTGCTGAGCGCGTGCTGATGGCGAGCTTCCACAGTTCTTTTGGAACGTGCAATTGGCACCCTCAAGATTGCCGGTTTTAGCAACCTATTAATGTGGGCTCGTTCGGAGCATGCGCTCTAAACATCACCCACAAATATGGCGCCCAGTGAATACTTCTTATAGCGCTCCGCTGTATGTGTGAACAAACCTAAACTGTCTCGATGAAAAAAAAAAAAATCTTGTTTGTTCCTGAAAACGCACATTTCCGTTTTTTTCATTTGGTGGCGTCTTTAGAGGACTAGGTTTAGATAATTAAATAGTGCGGCGTGCTAAGCGAGATTGTAAATGCACGGGCTCAAATATGAACCGCGTTTAGACATACACTCTAAAACATTCACCACGTTTACTTTCCCCACAGAGCGCTTGAGAGAGACAATCGCTGCAACCTGCGGGCGGAGCTCGACAAATAACGATGCAAAAAATACGTAAAAAAAAACGATTTTGCATTGCGTCATTGAGCATGATGTGAGCACGTAAACCGTGCGCAGTGTCATAGCTCATACTTTTTTTTTTTAACTTGTGTTCCGCCCCGTTGCTGGCCGAGTTCCCTCTGTAGATTGAAGCGATTGGCTCTCTCAAGCGCTCAGTGGCAAGGTAGACGCGCTCAATTTCCTCGAGTGTATTCGCAGGCGACTGCGGTACTTGTTCTGCGGTGTGGGCAAACAGCAGACCGGTCCTCTGGGTCGTGTTGTTCTTCGAGGCGGCGGCTTCTCTTCGGGAGAGCCACGCTCCAGCGAGTCCCTTGTGTCGCTTGCGTCACGCTGCTTGCCAACTTGTCGCGCGACACGGATCAACAGCGTCGGCGGCATTGGCTCAGATGACTGGACGTTCCGCGTCGTCGTCGTCGTAGGTGACTGGGTGACGGACGGGCTGTCTGCCGAGAGCGCGGCTTCAGTCTAGACGTTCCTGAGCAGCGCAGGGGCCCGAACGAATGGACTGCTGCGCGCTATGAGAGATAAAAAAAAAGAAGAAAAAAGGCAGTGAGTTTATTTTTTAATTTTTTTTTGCAGAACACGGGGGCAGTGGTGCGATATACTATTAGCTTCTGAACGGGAAATACCGTTGCCTAGGCTCTAATTACGTTTGTATCGATATAGTAAGGTAGAAACTTTTGAATTGCAGTAATGTTACAGCAAAAGTCGTTCGTTGGTCAAGGAGCGCCCGTCCGCTGGAGGTAGACAGTCGCACCAGAAAAGTATGTGAATTGGATTTATTTATTTATTCAAATTCTCTTAAGGACCCTCGTTTGAGGGCGTTGCATAAGAAAGAGGGGGGGGGGGGGTACAATACGCGAGAGCAAGCGTAAAAACAGTAACAACCGTTAAAAATGAATACACGAGGTGTTGGAGGACAAAACGGCCAACGCCACGGGCAGAAGGTTTACACATGTTAGCTTGGGTACATCCGGAGCACAGTGACAAACCGGGGGGGGGGGGGGGGGGGGGGGGTGAAACATTACAGTACATGGCACAATCAGTAAGCACGAGACAAGCAAAACGCCACAATCAAAATCAACGAAGGTGAGAGCAAAGGGCGGTGCGAAAGGTGGTTGAATTCGCCTTGGTTACATACAATATGTGAGGGGAGGTCGTTCCAGTCTATTTTAGTAAGGGGAGAAAAGGAGGAGTTAACATTGGTTGTGCTGCCTGAAATGCAAAAACAACGTGACACGGGTGATTTAGCCGCCAATAGGATCACCTTGGGGGAAGAAGGAAACAGTCCCGAAGATCAGGAAGGCGGTAGTAAATCTTGTGAAAGTGGCAAAAGCGCGATATCTTGCGACGGACGTTTAGTAAAGGAAGGTTCAGTTCGTTCTTGAGGGCGGATACACTAATTGACCGATTGTAATCTCTTAAAATGAACATAGCAGCGCGAGTCTCGACTGCATCGAGATGGTTTGAGAACTAAATTTGGTGAGGGCTCCAAATGGCCGCAGCATATTCCAATTTGGGTCGAATGTACGTCTCATATGCCATTTTACTCACAAACCAGGGGGGGGGGGGGGCGGTGTTAGGTTACGTTTTATGTAGCCGAGGCGACGAGATGCCTCAGCAGAGATAAGCTCGATATGAGCGTTCCAGGTGAGATTGTTAAGGTCGCACCGAGGTAGTTATAAGATGGGGCATCCTGGACTAAGTCGTTTTTTAATTTTTACGCGAGCTGAGATACTTGTCGTTTCCGTGAGAAGTGGGCTGGCTTAGATTTTGATATGTTGAATGTCACTAGCCACCTTGTACACCATGCCTGGACCTTTACCAGGTCGCTTTGCAGTTGGAGATGGTCTTGCAACGAATTTATTTTATGATATGACATGCAGTCGTCAGTGAGGATGTTTGCGTAAATTTTGTCTGAAAGGTCATTAATGAAAAAAAAAAAAAACGTAAGGAACCAAGAACTGACACTCGGGGGACTCCCGAGGTAACCTCTGTGTGAGTGGATGAGTTAGTTTCACACAGATCCTAATCTGTTTAATTATAGAAACACGTGCACACCAAAAGAGGGCGCAAAACGCTATCGCATTTAAATGACGATCTGCACAGCGACAATGGCAACAATATATTTTTGAGGCGTAAATATTCCCTGTCCTTTTATTGGCCCATAACATCTCTCTCGGTATAGAGTGCAGCGGTTAGGTGTTCCAAGCGCTTTGCAGGAAAGCAGACGCATCAGACTCCTTAGGGTGTACGCACTACACGCACGTTAATCACCCTGACCCGGGTGGAGGCGCAATTCGGAGCAATTAGCGCGATCTTCTCGGCGGAGCTCGGCTCACGCGGCCTTGGCAATGCCGGGCAGCGTAACGACACATTGACCTCTGCCGCCGACGATTGTTGGATGAACGTTTCCAGATGCTCTCACGCGCAGTTATTTTCTTTTTCCCCTTCTGAGCGAACATAGGGCAGCTGAGGAAAGGGAAGGCGAGTTTGTAACACTGACCTTGCAGCAGCTGCGATACGCACTGTCGCCTTTCTGGGTGCCAACCATCGCGGTGCTCGCTAGTGCCGAGAGCCCTCGCGGGACTTTCTGTGACCGACTGCTTCGGCTTTTTGAGGCGTCGCACCGTAATTTGAGAGGAAGGGGCAGCTACAGAGGGTGCGATGTTTTAAGCCGAGGTGTCAGACGACGAGCTGTCACGAACTGAGTATGCATGAGACGCATTAATGTCTAGTCCATCTGATGCAACCATTAACGCGCCCGACGGACCGCGAAGGACAGAAATCAGTCGCCAATCTTGAGCACTCTGCTATTTATACGTGAAGAAGCAAAAATACTAACTCCGAGCCTCGCTTGGCTTCAATGGAAAACATGGGAACAAAGTAGTTCTGCAGATTTTTTTCGAAACCCATTTCACAATTTTTCATGTGTGGCTTCGTTACATTGTCATAGGGTCATATCGATACCGACACCTCAGTAATCCTCGGTGTTCATAAAATAGTTCGTCTGGTCTTGCCCTGGAAACTTTATTATTTCGTAATATTACGCTGCCTAATAATTTGAAAAAAGTGATTAAGGTATGTATTTAGTAATAGTAACACGGGACTTTTAGCAAACCGTTACCGCGTTTTGTGTACCGTCTGAGGCCTATAAAGCGTGCTTCTAAGCGCGCACCCCGCGGTCACGGTATCGTCCGGGCGCGCGCTTAAAAGCATGCTTCGAAGGCTCCACAGTAGTGCGGTATACGGAATAAGGTAACGGTTTGCTAAAAGTCTCTCTCATCAATGCAGGCATTGTCCGTTTTCAAACTTTCTAGCACTCAGAGAGATACCGTAGGTACCGCGACAGACGGGGAAAGAGAATGATTCATCGTTCAAACTGAATGAGCGCGCAGATTCGAATCGAGCCTGATTATTCCGACAGACGCGACACGAATTACCATTTTATGTTTCCTGTTTGTTTCTTTTTAACTGAGTACACACGCTAAAGGTCTTGATGCGTAACTGTGGCATGCGAGATATCGGCCGGTAAGGTTTGCAAAAATCACCTTCTGCGCGCCGCCATCTTTTTCTGCTAGCCTGTGGAACGCCTTCTGAGCATGCGCTGTTGATCTGCTGTGCGGTATATCGGACACTGCGGATGCGTTCACAGCTGAGTGACTCAGCATTTTTCGCCCAGGTGATAAGCAAAGCAAAGGTCTATAGGCTCTCCTCAAGTTGTTCTACTTGGAGAGCGAGACACTAACGAGCTGAAATATACATATTAGACACTTTTCAAAACCCAATCTAGCAACATTGGCGGTCACCTTTTCTTGAGTACGAATCGTACTACGGTTGGAGTCGAGTGCTCACCGAGCGCTTAAACAGCCCTTGTGTCCAATACCATATTCACTGGAGCAATAGCCGCGCTGTTTATAAAGAAAACCAGAGGCTTCGCTTTTCCGCAGAGCACGCAGTTTGCCAATCACCGCAATCGACAGCATGATTCCAGCGGTTTACAGGACAGAGATAACGTCTTCGCGCGAAGATACCATCTGTGAAGATTGTATTTGTACGGAGAATCGTGTTCTCGATCTAGTTTTTCGCTATGTTATTTAGGCGCAACGCGATGATTGGCTGTATATGGGCTTTGCGGTAAAGTAGACGCAAGGGCCTTGTTCATAAATAGTGCGGCTATTACACAAGTAAGTACGGTACATGCTCAAGAGTTCGTGCTCAAGCAATGGCGGACTCGGATAATTGTCGTAGCAGCCGCTAGATAGCGCGCACTTTTGAAAAGGGTTTATTGAAAGATGTTCGGAAGCAACCAGCGCTCTAAGAAACCTGGAGCGTCTACTTCCCCGGAAAGCACTTGGAGAGCCAATCGCAGCGATCTACGGAGACAGCTCGGCAAATGACGGGGGAGGCTAAAAGTATGTTTATACCTAGAGAGAGTCTGCGCGGGTAAGCACGGGGAAATTTCTTGCTCGTGACAAAGCGAAGACTTTTTTTAAAATTTTTTTTTAGGTCTTAACATATTTTTAGTCTTGCCCTTTGTCGAGCTTGCTTCGTAGATTGCAGCGATTGACTCTCCCAGAGCTTTGCGGGGAAGTACAGAGGCTCCTGATTTCATAGAGCGAAGCGACCATCATCCCTGGCAGCTTAAAGAGACATTCCAAACATTTTTTTTATACTTTTTTCGAGGCGATTAATAATGGTGTCAGGACACAACCCATTCAATGTTTTGCTGCAGAGTCACGTATCCTTTTAATAAAACTATGAACACAACGGCTCCGAAACCGAAACCAAACCATGAGCACGGAGATTCATGCCATACTAAGCGTACCGAGAAGGAGGGGTAGATGGGGACGAACAGAGAGTTACCGGAAGTCACGTGGCTATCTCTCTCTACCTTTTTTTTCCTACGCTACTCCACTTCTCCCGTGTCTGATGAAAGCAGACGACGACGACGACCACGTTACGTGCACCGTGTGTCGTGCGATTGCTTCGCTGTTCTGCGTTTGAAGATTGATTGGCCGATACAGCGAACGACAGTTCAGCTCGCGGTACGTCGCCATGTTAAGAATGAATTAGTACGTGCACTTCCTGTTAACTGCAAAAAAAAAAAATGTTTTTTGTTTTCACTTAGTCAATTGAAATTAAAAAAAAATGGGGTTTGTATTCTTATCTATTTTTAATACTGAATGTGCGCCTTAGATAACCTACGAGGCAGGACTGGAAAGAAAGCTGCCATTTAGTTTGCTGATAACAGCTGAGCGGAACATACTAGTCAGTATTGTGCTGTCGTTATAAATCCACGTACGATTCACTTCTACAGAGGCACGGTGCGCTGTAATTTGTGAAAATATCCTTCGGTGGGTAGACTAGCGTTCTGCCCAGATTACAGGGCGTTTCCAACTTGTCGGCCGGGGTCACGTGGTTCATGGGCTGCGTTTGCAATACAAGCTGCGAGGAGGAAGAGAAAGCGCCGATCGTATGCTAGCATACCAAAGCTTGGCTCAGCCTCTCCGCTGGTTACCCTTCTCGCCATGCGACCACTCACGCATGCGAGCGCGCACCCAATCTGTGCAAGACGCGTACGCCATAAAATTTCAAGCGCTGTTCATGATTTGAGTTACTCCCACTCTTAAATTTTCTAGAGTAGGCTGCGGGCAGCGCATACCGAAGCAAACAAATGTAAAGAAACCTTGGGTGGCGCTATCTAAGGTAATCTCAAAGCACCAGCGATGGCGGGGAAATGGTCGAGCTGCCATCACCCTGCGAAAGGAGCATCTCTTTAATTACATAGTCCCATCTTGAGCATGATGGTAAACCCTAGGACTGGAATGAATAAAACAAAAACAAAACAAACCGAAAAGAAAGAAACTTGAAAAAGAGGAGAACAGGTAATGGGGGATCGTATTTGAGACCTGTCAGTCCCTCTTTTTTATTTTTTGCTTCTCTTAATGTTGTTGATCTCTTTTACACCCCTCAGGGTTTACCATCGTGATCAATATATGCCAGCTCGCTGCTTTTCCAGCATTTTTTACTTTGTCCTATGTTGATGCAGAACGACCGAGAACGTTACTAAGTTGCTCGTTACTTGTGGGTGAAAGGAACGCGTTACCGACCTTACGCTACAATAAAACAAAAGGGACGCGTTACACTTACCATCAAAAGTATTCAGGTATTTAGGACGAGAGGACAAGCGCGCCAACGCAGTTTTAACTGACGTACAAACGCGCGCTCCCGTAGCCTATGGTGCCTGGAGGGCACCTCCGGCTGATGTGTTTACCGCGTGCTAAATCGGGTCCCTCGATTTACACCTGATGACGTCATAAAAGGGTCGTCTTGTCGCCTGCCGTGATCCTGGCGGTGTCATAGCATCGGTGGTGAATGTGGCAAGCGCCTGTTCTCAGGTCACTGAGTCACTTTCCAGCTTGACAGACCACGGCAGCTTCTGCAGTGGCGAGTTTAGACGTCGCGACGACAGCGGCACTCGCGGTCGCTCGTACATTTTGCCGGGATTTATAAAACCAACCGCCAGGATCGCGACGTCCGACAACGCGACACGACGGCTTCTGTGACGTCATCGGTTACCACTTAGGGACCCCTTTTGATGTATGTGCGCGGAATAGGACGTTAAACACACCAGTCTCGAGGACGCGTTCCAGGGACCGTAAATTACCCAAATAAAGTTGTCCCCGAGAATAGCTTAACCAGATACACACCGCAATAACAAACCGTTCATGCACGTAACATCACCCGTGACATCGCTCCAAAGAGCTCGTCAAGGCTTCCGTTATCGAGAACGGTGCCGGAAGGTCTCGCGATCGCGCTGCGTCTATAGTCGACGCAAAAGGTCCTTGCTCACTGCAGCGGGAGGCGCAACCAAAGACGGGGGGGGGGGGGGGGGGGGGGGGGGGGGGGGGGGGGGAGGCGTTGGCGAGGTCAACCGCCCCGTCGTATCGGCCAAGGTGGGCTCGAACGGGACGTCGGTGTTTTGCCCTTCCGCGCTCACGTTCGAAGTGAGCCTTGGGCGGGAAAAGCAGCGGCGGGCAGCCTTCGGAAGCCTGCATGCCCGAGATGAGCGGGGCAGATGCGCGTCTCCTCGAGTTTGCAACTTGCTCGGGCGGTTGGCGCAACGCCCAGGAAACCAGAGCATTTTTTGCGGTTATATTAAGCACGAACTCGTTCATATGCGCGTGCAGCGCGGAACAGGTGTTACGCTACGAGGAAATGCGAATGCGCCGGGGCAATCATAACACTCCTTTTGGGATTTTTGTTTTATACTTTGTTTCGTGGGTGTTCAAAAAAAGAGCTTCCAATCGGTGCTATTTTTAACGTTCGTGCGTATACGTCAAAAGACGATATAATTGTCTTCCATGAAGGCTTGCCTTTCTATCCCTCTATCCTTAGCCAAACGTGGCGTTCTTTCTCCTCCAATGTCTCTTTGGCGCGTCTAGCACGGTCAAATACTCAGCCCGTCTCCGCTTCTGCTCAGCTATGTTCTCGTCAGTTCGCTCATTCCTCTTGCGAGACAATGCCAAGACTTTCGGATATCCAGTGAGCGTCTCTCCTCGCTACCCGCGCATGCGCGCGATAGGAAGAGGAAGACGACCCGTGTATCGCACTCTCCCCCGAATACTAACGGGTTTCAGTGTGGCGACTCTGAATTTCACTGGGGTGACACGAAGCGGTGACATCAGGTTGTTTAGAGCCTCTCTCTCTGAGGGGGAAGACATCCTCTGTTTCAGTTAACGGCGTGACGCGCTGGCGCATTCAGTGCGTGACTTGTGCGGTAAAACGGCGTCTAAACATTAGCCAAGGCCATGCGCTGGTGTGGAGTCACACCAGATTAAGCGCGCTTCAAAATACATTAAAAAATAAAAACGATTGGGCGGGAAAATGGTTGGGTTGCCACCTCTTGAGCAAAAGCGCGCGCTTGTGTGAAGGCATTCTAAGGTTGATTTGTATGCATAATGCGTCTTAAGGCTGGTTCACACATCTGCGTTGGTTGCGTTCCAATGCAACCGAAACGACCGTAACGACAAAGTCACCGGGACATATGTTCGCCATACACAGCGTGGCAAGCGATGCAAGTGGTAGCTTATCCATGAGTCACGGTTGTTCCGGTGTTTTTGTCGTTACTTTCGTTTCAGTTGCATGCGAACGCAACCGTTTCAAATGTGTGAACCAACCTTTATTCTGTGATCTTGGGCACTTGAAAGATTATTTCTCTGCTCGGCTTACTTTTACCGGTGATATTTCTTTTTATTGTTTTTCCCTTTGTTTAGCGTTTTGATCTCACCAGACGCTAAACAAAGTGACATTACCTGAAGAAGAGGAGTGCTATAGCATCATAGAATCAAAACCACAGCACAGGCATAAATACACTGTTCTCTAATAGCTTGAAGAGAATTCTTTAGTTAGTTTTTGGAATCAACAACCACCAGTTTCTTTTTAATAGTTATAACAATAAAAAAAATTGCACGATGAGAGCGGCAAGGCTTCTTTTTTGGATGCCCCATTTCGAGCGCTCACGATATACTGTAAACGACTCAATTTTCGCGTGGACCTAATTTTCGCGAATTTCGCGACTCGCGTAAAATTCGCGAGAAATACGTCCCGCGAACAATTCGGGCAATATGTGAACGCTACGGAGGCTACACGCGATTCGAGAAAATTAGAACCCGCGAATAGCTTCAAACTTTTAGCTTTGGCCTGATTCGCGAAAATTTGAGCCCACGAAAATTGAGTCGCTTACAGTAAATATATACAAGGTGTTTCAGAGAACGCAGGCCAAATCGCTCCCGCGAAAACTACTCATCGCAACGAAAAAAGGCTTGTGGCGTTTCGGTCCTGGGCCCGGGGCCCATTTAGGAAAATTATGAAAGTCCAGGAGAATTAAGTTGTTCATTATTTTTGAGTAATTAACCTTTTTATTATTGTGTTTGAGGGCATGGTTTAAATTAGGAAATTGCTCAGCATCATCAAAAAACACTAAATCAACAAATTGCAGAACGATAGAAAGCACGCGAAGCATTTTAGGGCTTTCTGAAAAACGGCACAAAATCGACGGGTTTTTAAGTTTCGGTTTGCTATCGGAGCGCATCTCAGCCCCGACGGCACCGCGCCCCGTGGAGAGATAGTGCAACCAACCTCTGCTGCGCTGTCATCGCGCGACGCATAAGAGGCTGGTTGCACTATCTCTCCAGAGGCCGTGGTGCCGCCGGGGCTGAGATGCGCTCCGATAGCAAACCGAAACTTAACAACTCGTCGATTTTGTGCGGTTTTTCAGAAAGCTCTAAAATGCTTCGCGTGCCTTCTATCGTTCTACAATTCGTTGATTTAGTGTTTTTTGATAATGCTGAGCAATTTTCTAATTTAAACCATGCCCTTAAACACAATATTAAAAAAGTTAATTACGCAAAAATATTGAATAACTTAATTATCCCGGACTTTAATAATTTTTCTAAATGGGCCCTTGGCCCAGGATCAAAACGCCACAAGCCGTTTTTCGTTGCGATGAGTAGTATTCGCAGGAGCGATTTGGCCTCCGTTCTCTGAAACACCCTGCATAAGTTGCCTTCTGTCGCCCTTTGCCCGTGCACGTTCGAGGTTAACGATATGCCGAAGCGTGGCGAGGTAGGAAGTTTGCTCTTGAGGCAGGACAATTGAGGAACGTCTCTGCCGTTCTAATCCTGTCAGCGGCCGTGGAGTCGCTTTACTTTCTCTCATGTCTCGTTGATATCGCAAGCGTCAGCGCTCAGTGTTTTCGAAACGCCATAGTCACACAGAGCTGCTCCAAATTCTGAGCGATTTTCTGCTAACGGCGCGTTGCGGCGCGCGTCTAACGCAGAGGACGGTCGTGGCACCAAGTCCTTGGCCCGAGGAGGTAAGCAACGGGTAACATCCAGCGGGGAAGAGATCGCTCCGTGCCGCGAACAGCTGACTGCTCCAGCAACGCGGATTCGTGAGCAACGGGTGTGGGGCAGCAACGACAGCAACGCAAGCGAACTCCCGGAACCTCGTATGATTCGGGGGCTGCGTCGTAAACTTTGGACTTATTCGTCTGCAAACAGATTGCACTTTATGTGCATACACAAAACATGTCATCCAAATATGACATTGTGGCTGTTTCAGAATACTCGCAACTCCAACGACGAGCATTTAATCCCTTTTCCCCTATTTAGCATTTCGGTCACGAGGCCGCGCCAGTTATTGCTGGACACTTTGATAGGTGATAGCTCACCGCGTCTCTCCTTCACGTCTTTTCCGCTTGATGATTTTGTCTCATTTCGATTTAGAAATACACACATTTAGGGATTTAGGTTCCTATTGACCACCCTATTATACTACTTATGTTGATGCTCAATGTCTATAAACATACCCTAACACACTGGTGATTTAAATACAAACCTTTAAAAATATGATCAACCGGTGTTCGGCTTTCCTGTACATTTTAAATTCCGCGTGTTCATTTCCCCATTCAGTCAATACCGCGTACAACAAAGGCCTAGGATTGACGTCATGATTCGTTTCATCACCGATAAGGCAATGAAAGCTCCCACTCTGGAATGAGATAAACTTTGGATTGATTTATTATAACCCAGTGGGTGCAAGTGCATGTAAAACTACGCCACACATGCACTTCCAGGGTGTCGTAATTTTTTGTGGGGCTCGATTTTTTGTCAAGGTGAGACGGAGAGCGTTCTCGGCTGCTGATTGGAGATGGTGCCACAGCTTTCGCGAACTAACCAACGAGACATTTTTGACCCGTTCGCGAGTTCGCAAACGAACAATAGTTTGGTGCGATCATCTCACAAACATATAGATAACGAGGGAGTGGCCTCAACGCCTCTCATGTGCTTGCCCCTAGCACGCCTTCATCCACCGGACAATATCAGCTTGTGTACGGCAGCAGAACAACTTGAAATTTGCAAACGAAGCGCGGGTCGTCAATGGCTTCCAACGCGAAATTGCAGACGATCACAATTTCAGGCTGCGTCCGATCTCACTTCGCAGCAGCGCCCAGTTAGTAGCAGACGACTAACGTTTTTTTGTGTTTTTTTTTGCGGTCGGTTAGGAGACGACGTACGGTGTTTTTTTGTTCATTTCCGCCGGCGAATGGCGCTTCCTAGCAGACGAACCGCATTTTTACTCGCGTTAGCAGACAAACCGTCTACGGACGCTCCCTTCACTCGCTCCTCGAGAAACACATTAGATCTCGCTCTCGCTTTCGCGGTGACCAAAATCAAACCCATAGAACGGTTCTTTAACCTAATGTTAAGCGGAACACAGGGCTAATCCCTCTAATAATAAATACATTTGTCAGATCTACGTGCATAGGTTCCTAACGCGCCCTGCCTGACATACCTATCTTCACAATCTTGCAATATTCGAGAGTCCCATAGACGCTTTGTATACGCGCCAGATTACAGCCGCCATTGCTGACCTTTTCTTTTCTTCCTAAGACACCCATTCACTGAAACGGGCGTTGACGAGCCTCCGCAAAGGCCAATGCTGGGGAGAAGGGCACAGTAGAATCTAAAATGGCAGTAACCTGGCCCGCTATGGTAATGCTGAAGGAATGAGATGAAGCAAAAACTGAAGGTCGGTAATGTTCAAGCCCATGCAGAGCTGCTGCATAGTATTATACTTGGCGTCAACCATTTTGTGCCACATTCTCAAGGCTAGCGTAGCTTCCACAAGGCTGCAGCTCCGCGTTGCTGGGAGAGCACGTGGCTCCGTCAGTACGTAGAGCAACGGAGGGAGAGAAAGGGATGAGAGCGGGCGGAAACGATAGAGCACCGAGCTCCGAGTGTAAGAATTAGTGAGTGAATGGAAAGGCTAAATGCCTTTGTTTGTAACCTTTCTTCAAATGCCTTCGAACGGTGAGCGCCGGCGTCCGGTGTTGGTATGCGGCACCCTGCGCGAAAAGCAGACGACAATATTTGGTCCATTTGATTGGAAGGGGTGGGCCAAGACGTTTACCCCCTAAAACATCATCACCTCCTCTCACGCAGTTTCTCTCCGCAATACGCGCTGTCGTGCGAAGAAGACGCATGTAGCTTTGACAGCGTTGGAGCACCGGACAAGCTATAGGTTCGCCATAACAACTGAGAAAAAAAAATATAGTCTTTTAGATTTCTTTACAATTTCTTGAACGCGACTTATCCGCGAAGCCCCTAAATAAACGTATAAACGGGACTCTATTCCACTTTCTAATCTAAAAACTTGAAAAAAAAAGAAGAGAAAAACAGCCTTTTTGAAGTGAGGGTAACTTCACAATGTGGGCCTGTATACATGTTCTGAATGGTGGTCTTTTTTCGCACGTTCTTGCAACGTGAAGCCCAGCAGTTTGAAAGAACTGGAATGGATATAGCTTTCAAATGAGAACACTCAAAGCTCGCAGACGACCAAAAATCTGCTTTCCGGTTTGCGATGGGAGAAGCCTTTCAGCAAAATTTAACCAAATACATATACTTAGGACACGCGTTCAGTTTTTGTTGTTTATTTCAATGGTTGGGTTTATTTGAAAGCCGCTGCAGCATATGAACAAAGACGAACGAAGGATAAAATGCGTATTGAAGAGTAAAAATAACGTCTGCTCTTTCTATTTACCTAGTAACCTTCCAATTACATATGTACTTCAAATTGAACAGGGCTTCCTATTATGAGAAGGAATAAAAGAAGAAATTATTTTTTTTTCTTTCACCGATCGAGTAGTGTGCAGTGTGGTTGAAACATTGAAACCAATTTAAAACTCAGCGCTTTGGGCTATTCATGAATTATGTTTTCTCGTGCACGGTCATTTTCTCCCAAAGAAAAAAATATTTATTCTTTTTTTTTTTTTGTCAGGGATCCGTCATTGAATTAAGTTAGACGTGGCATGAACCAACCTCTCGCACGGGATATGTTTATTAAAATGATACTAATAATCAGGACAACAAACACCGATTTTTGTGTGTATTGTTCCCTTTCGGTTTTTCTTGTCCTCGGTCTTTTCTTTCTCAGTTTCTTTTTCTAAATACAATATTGCATGCTCGAGAAAACAACAAACTACTTTCAAAAATTCCTGCATGCAACACTGCTCGCGTTGCATTATGGGGCATATTTTGCCACAGACAGGACTGGCACGGTTTCGATTTTGATTGCTCCGTCGATGAAGTAGCGCATCACAGCGCTGCATGAAAACAAAGTCAGCGCTCGCTTGAAATGCACTGTTTCATTTTTTGTGAGAGCCCCCGTTTAAAGACAGAGGAGCACAGCCGGCCGCATCCCATAGCTATATTGACGACCTGGCTAGCACTCCAGAGTGCAGAAGGACCTTTCCAGCTCACAGATAACTTAAGAAGCCCATTGATGAGAAGGTGGAACAGGACGGCCTGCCGAGTACTCCTTCTTCCATGTGCCTTCGGAGTCCTGTTTACTTGCGCATAACCCCTGGCACGTCGGGAGACCCCCCAAAAAAACGTGTCCCAGCATTTTATCCCCATTGGTAAACCACATCTACAAAATTGTAAATTTATGGAAATTCACCTATTCGAAAATGCAAGCACTGTATTTGCTCGTGACGGGATGTCGTGAAATGAGGTTGGCAATTCGAAACCGAAACCATGGCCAAGGGGTAGCCAAGATGATTTGTATGGCACTACGCCACCAGGACCACTTCGATTTAGCGACAGGTCTATTTGAGTAGCTTACTTTCAAGCTCATATTTAACATTAACACTCTACCGTTTAAATATAATATTTATCGTAATTCCAAGCACCAAACAAGTTCTCCAGCTTCTTGAGCGGCGTGCTTCTGACGCATAGCACGAATGCATTGCGGGGAAGCAACGTAAGAGTGAATAGTTTGCAAGCATGCGTGCTAGCAGTGCGTGCTGCCGCGTGTCTAGTTTTGTCCTCATGTTTATTTCGTCCCAGCTGCACTACGCGGTGTGCAAAACGACGGTTAGTACCATACATTCTCTCAGCCATTACAGGCGCGAAACTTGAAGCAACAGCAACCACCTGAAGTAGGAAGAATGTTAAAAGTTGAATTATACAAAAAAAGGCTTCTGGATAGTTATTTTTACGACAACTGATGCAATTCTTTGATTTGTGATAGTACTCGCTTTATCTTGCCTATGTTTGTTGCCGACGGCTTCCTGCTCGATCGCTCCCCCTAACGCAGCTGCGCAACTAGGCAAAGCCACCCTTACAGGGCGCGATGGTGAGCAAGTAAGTTTGGGCAAAATATATTTTTTTTCGACTTTGCACGGCATTTTATTTTATAGTGCCTGACTCATTACTCAAATATACGAGAATATCTTGTGCAGCTGTGACGCACCGCATAGTCAAAAGTCGAGATTTGTTTTTATTAACTTTTAATCTTTTGCGAGTGACGCAAAGAGGGATCAAAGACAGTCAAGAGTTTGGATTCGACAAGAAATATTTCTCTTTGTCGTTGGCTGGGTATGATTGGAATATGGTGTTGCTCTAATAATGCGTCTTATGTTAAATTTTCTTTCAAACTTTACGTAGGCTTACGACTGTTTTAATTGCCTTTAGTAGTGGGCGGTCTAATTTACCGACTTCTACACTGCTTAGTGATAACGTCAATAATTTCAGTCGTCAGTTTTTTATTTACCAAGGCACATTAACAACCCTGCTGCTAATTTCCTATTGTCAACTAATCACGTCTCCATTCGAAATGTTTCAAGTGCACACTAAAGGAAACCTTTCTCTCTCAATCGAGTTAGGCATTGCGCATTTTAAGTTAAACCATTATAATTTAGACAGCACCATTCAATGGGTTCTCCAATTTATTATACTCCAAAACCTAGTTTGGTTTGTAATTCTTCGCGTTATTTTATACGAATTTCGCAAACTGAGAAGTTGTAACCACCGAAAAGCGATAGTTGTATCACCTACTTCAGGGGCTAAGCTGGTCAAATGACGGTCAATCATCGGTCTATCCATTGCATCGCCGGGCAGTGTGCATGTAGAGCGGACCTAAAACGAGCACGGTTTGGCACGTTTAGAAAAATTCATATTTCAAACGTAGAAACCTGGAAAGTCCGACGCAAACGTCGTTTTCAGGCATTTTTATGACTCTATCCTTTAGAACTCAACTCAGAGGGGGTGCAATCTTAAAAGGAGCCATGAAACGGCTCCTTTAAGATTGCACCTTTACTTATCGCGTTCGTCAAAATTATTACTTATGGTGATAATCCCGCTCGTCGCCAGCCTCTGTACTATAGCGTTCAGATCGGTTTTGCATACAACATGCTATTCGAGAGCCAGCTCGCGAAGCAGTGAGCAGACGACGAAAAAGCCGTATAAGACAGAGGAAATGAACTTCCGCCGTTTTTGCTTTATTTTTAGACTTACCGCCAAGGTCTAAAAAATATTGACATAACACTTTTTTTTTGTTTTTGCAAAACGACGTTTGCTTGCTCAATTTGAGATATTCACGTTTTGTAATTCAAAGTTTGCGAGGCGCGCCAATAGGGATGGTTCTTGGGACCGCTCCGTGTAGGAATTTTTGAAATTTGAGATTTCAGGTTGCAAGTAACGCCATCTGTGGTCCGTCGATTCTTCCGCTAACTAAACAGTGACTCCAACCTTCTTACGACCGTTTCTCGACCGACCGTTTCTCGTAGATAGCACGTACATACTGCCCGACATTGTCTGCGCGGACAGGGGTGTGCGTTTTTAGCGTTTCACTACGAAAGAGTATTGGAGTTCATTAACCTTTACCCCTAAAGTTAGTGCTGCAGCTGAGCACTTCCCCTCATAATAGTAGCTTTTATAACAGCATCTTGATTTGAAAAATAAAGAAGTTAAAACCATCGATCGCTTGTTCGCGCTAACAGTGTCGCGCAGTGTACATTTGATCTCGGAAATACTGCAGAACATTCACTTTAGTGAATGCAGTGGCGGGACTACATTGTAGATGGCGCCAGCGTGCCATTGTGTTCTCAGAGAGATAGTATTACAGTTTCCAACTGGTTGATCTTGGTCACGTGCTTTGTGTGTTACATTTGCAATACGGGCTGCGAGAAGGTGACGAAAGCATTGGTTGTCTGCAAACGTCTCAGCCTTTCTGCCCGCTCTCCTCCTTGCCAGTCTGTAACGCAGCGCATGCGCACTTACGACCAATCTTCGTAGGAGGCCTGTGCCACTAAATTGCAAATGCTCACTCCCCACGATTTGAGATGGGCCCTGTCTACGATCTAGGCCCTCCATGTGTTGTCAGTGTTCTCTCGTCGTAATGCTGCATAAGGTTGCCCAACGCACTCGATTGCAACCAAACGCAAGTGCGTAAACCAGCCTTAGCAGTTCGTAACCACTGAAGTGTGACATCGTCTCCCGTCCATCATAATAAGCTCGGCTGGATCAAATAAAAAGAAAGTCGAGTTTTTGAGTGCACAGAGCTTCATCATGCGTAGAGGCGTTCTGGAGTAAATCTAATCGCTCCCTCCTAACCGCAAAGGCTCCGCGGCTTAGTGACAACCTTAGATATGTTTAGTAGCTGAGGTGCTTCGTACTCACCACGCCCCGTGTTTCTTAAGCTCTCAGTCAGTATAGGGTGTCCCACGCAGACCTTCCGCTATATAACGAGCCGGGATAATTGGCGTCTGCATATAGGAAACCCCCGCTTTCACCGAATGGCCACTGAGCAGGTCAGTTTTACCTTGCGAAATTTCAAGGCGTAGTGCGCTTCTTATGAAATAAAATCAAAACCTGTGTTGGGCGCGTTCGCAGATGACCGAGTCAGCGACGCTATTTACTTGTGGCGCCATCTCCCGATAAGCGCAGCGAACTGTTGACGCACCCTGTTGCCCACTCGCCGCGCCTATTGGGAGATGGCGCCACAAGTAACCGTCACTAACTTGGTCGTCTGCGAATGCGCCCACCCTTGACATTGGCAAGTTTGTTTGCTCTGTTTTTTATACAGGAAGAGAGCTGCGTCTTGAAATTTGACACTGCAAAACTGACCTGCTTAGTGCACATTCAGTGAAAATTCGAGCTTTCCGGGCGCCGATTTTTACGGCTCGTTATACAGCGGAAGGTCCGCTTGGGACACCATATTCACTCACAACTTAAGGGACAAAGGGCGTGATAAGTAACGAGAACTCATTATCACTCCAAAGCCGGTCAGATTGCAGTATTATCCGATCAAAAACCCGAAGAATGAGTCCCTAAGCAAGAAGCACGATCACAATAAGCTGCGCACTGCTTTTAATAAGCTATCGGTGACTTAATAGTGTGTCGAATGTCTATGTGTCTAATGCAAGGTGTGCACATGTGCTGTGTTTTCCGCAGGGCGCAGCGGCGTGCCCTTCCCCTCGAACGCGGACCGACTCATCGGAAGCGCAGGGGTCGGAGAAGACAGCGCCAAGCTCTGCCTCTCGCCGGGCTGCGTCAACGCCGGTAAGAGCACGCTGCATCAGATCCCGTGAGGGATCACTCTAGCCTCAGATGACGGCAACTTCCTAAAGCATTCATTTACCCTCTCCGATTTTCCCTTGAGAGTAAATAAAAGAGCGCAAAAAGGACACAAGGATAAGTGGAAACACAAACAAGCACAGCCCTGACTTTCGACTGTCGTTGTCCTTTATAACAAAATACATCGGCACTCTGTTCGTGCGTTACACCTGTCAATGTTTTTTTTTTTTTTTAAATTCTTTTGCACTCTTTCGTTTCGTCTCATAATTCACCAATTTTTTTTAAATTGCACACCTTAATACCGATTGCCTTTGAGAGCCATGCTATCTTGTATCGCCCGCAGTCTTCCAATACTGACTCCAAACAAAGCTGAGGGCTGGAGGGCTATAGAAGAAAACGAACGCTTCAGAAATGAGAAGTCGTGTCAATGGGTGCAAGAAGTTTAGGTCTACGAAATGTTTAACGGTCTGAGTTAATGTTACCGAGAAATTACAGATTATGAGGCAAGCGATATTCTGTGAGTCTAAATTGCACGTATTCGTGCATGGTTTCTTAGTAGAGTGACCAGACGTCCCGTTTTGGCCGGGACAGTCCCGTCTTTGAGGTCCGCTTCTGCCGTCCCGTCTTTTTGTCCCAATAAAGAATCATGTCCCGTTTTCGGGACATAATTTTATTTGTATATATAAGTGCTCAGACTTTTACGACCGAGTTTTGCAGGATAAAGTACTGCTTAGGAAACTTCAGTCGTCGGCAAAATGCGTTCACACCAAAGAAAGACGCGAAGCAGTATGACTGTTCCGTAGACCCTAGGGGTTAGTGCAATATGGTAACGTTTCGAAATGAGAGCAGTTATTTCATTAAATTTTTTTTCTCCCAATCTCAATCTTACAACCCCCCCCCCCCCCTCCCCTCCCCTCCCCCCGTCCCGCTGGGATGTCCCGTTTTCTACCTTGAGGAATATGGTCATCCTATTTCTTAGTATACCTGAATAGGTACTTCAGAGTTCTAAAACCACTAGTTAGTAGTTGCACCAATATTAACGAGCGAAAAACTCTGACAGACGTTTCTTCCGGGTATGAAAAATAGAAATTAGCGGATATTTGTTCGAACTGAGCAGCACTTTGCCATTCATAGCCTTCACATTGACAGGGAAAGCCACCGACTACAGGCTCTCTTAACATCTTCGAAGCTAAGAACGACCCAGCGCTATTCTACTCGAACCACTGTTCGCACACTTCTAACTAAAAAGCGCACTGGCAATGCTGTTAGGCTTTATAAATATCATTCATCAGAAGCGTTCAAGAGCATTGCAGTTGGAGATCCATTCAAGCGCAGTCCCTTGGATACTGGCATTAAGCGCGTGCAGTCTCAATATTCGCACACTAGTTGCCCGGAGTGCTGTGGAAGCCACGGACAGGAGAAAGAGAAGAAAGCCCCTATTTTGCGAATACTAGCCCCTTCCGCTAAAGTTCTCCGCTCTTTCCACTTTAGCATAGAGAACGCCGAGTCTCCCCTCTCGTCCAGCGTTCGCACTTCTAAAGTAGAAATGGTGAAGGGCTTTGTGCGGAGGAGCTTGTCTTGGTGTCTTTACTTGCAACAGACTATAGTGGGCTAAAGTATAGGTAGTCCCTCGCAGAGCGCTGAAATGGAGTCTGTTCACTCATAGCCTGCTAAATTGTCCCATAGTACTTGTTGACATAAATGTGACATTTATTGGCCAGCGACGCCATCGCGTCAAAACGTTGTCAACCAGGCAGCTTTCTGCTGCAGGTGGAAGCTCTTGACTAGCTATTGACCCTACGGTCATAGGATAGGGATGCTGCGCCATTACGTTGGTATTAGACAGGAAAGACCGACAGCCTGACTGCAGCTGCTTGCTTCCTTCTGCGCAGCGTCCACCCTGCTCCAGAACATGAACCAGAGCGTGGACCCGTGCGAGAACTTCTACGAGTTCGCGTGCGGCGGCTGGGTGCATCGGCACCTCATTCCGGAGGACAAGTCTTCGCTGTCCCAGTTCTCCCTTATCCAGGACCAACTGGACGCTAAACTGCGCACGCTGGTCGAGGAGCCGCCGCAGGACTCCGAGCCAGGCTTCATCCACAAGATGAAGCACATGTACCGGTCCTGCTTCAACACCAGTCTTATCGACTCGTACGCCGAGGAGCCTCTGCAGAAGGTTCTGAAGGTGCTCGGAGGCTGGCCTGTGGTCGAGGGACCCGGATGGAACGCGTCCAAGTTCCACTGGCTGGACGCGCTCATACAGTACCGCAACTTCGGCTACAGCCATGACATTCTGCTCGACCTGTCTGTCATCCCGGACTTCCGCAACAACACGCGGTACATCATCGACGTAAGCAAAACCGGTCTCTGGCAAATGTCCAGGTCGCCTGTCGTATCGCTGCTTAACTTTCACCTGCGTCCCGGTGGCAGCCTCGAAGTTTGCCATATACGCGTCAAACAAGTGACCAAACACGTATAGTGGGCAAGCAACTACAAGCGCAGAAATGTCTGGCTTTGGTCAAAATTTTTTATTTTAATGCCAATTCTGTCATAGTGCGGTCAAACTCGCAAACGTTAATGATTGTTGCAATCAAACATTTACAGAGGTGTTGCAGATTTTTACGCGGGAAATTCTGCATCGGCCATATCAGCTACAGTGCGAACATAAGAAACTTCGAGACATTTAACTAGCGCCCAGGGCGTATTCAAAGATGCTAGAACCGGGTGCCTGAAGTCATTGTGGAAGAAAAAATTGTTGTAGACCCGGTTCTCGTGCCCATATATGGCAGATATTCAAAACAAACATAGAAAGTAAGACAAAAACAAATACAATTATTTTTGTTTTTGGTATAATGCCAGGCTACTGAGTTTAAACAGAAATCCAAAAACAACCAGCATGGGGCGATAATTGTCTTCCCGGTTTTCACTCACCTGCCATTAAAATGACTCAGGTAATCAGTGTATATATGATGGTTTAAATTGTAAGTATGCTGACCAAAGCTGCTCAACATCTGTATATAGCTCCATAAAAAAAAAAAAAGAAGCTTTCGGGAGCTCTTGTTGCACAAAGGGGTTTCGTGCCACAGTGGCCAGAATGCGTGAAGCTTAATATACTTGTGAATAGGCCTCGAGCATGCACTATACTGCCACCGCTGATATGTTATGTTGAATTCAGCTTGGTTGAATGTCACTGCCAATGCTACCGTTGTTTTTGTCATTTCGTGTCAGACTGTGTTTTGCGTAATTGGCTGCCCAAGACACAAGACGATTTTCATAAAGCGTGGCTTCTCTACAGTAGAGTTTTAGAAACCGTAGAGACCGAAACAAATTAAAGCTTAGTGAAGTAAATTCGGAAGACAAAATGAAGGAGTCATGTTCGCCTAGCTGGTTGTCACAAGACTGAGCGTTTATTCGTCGTCGTCGTCGTTTTGCCTTATTTTTCGGCGCGGCCGATCTTGATAGATCGGCGGTTTAGAGTAAAAGAAGAAAACAAAAACAACTTCGGTCAGCCGCGTGAACCGCAGCGCGTGCAGCGTCATTCGCTCCCCAACACTCCTTTCCCCTTGTAGAAGAGACGTGATGGCGAGCGACGACTTCGCGTTGATCGTCGCGGAGTTGGAGGCACGGATGTTGGTACCGCCTCAGGTGGGACGGTCTCGAGAGCGGGGTCTGGCGCGGAAGCCGCCTCAGGTGGGACAGTCTCGGAAGCGGGTGCTGGCGCGGGAGGCTCAGTAGCTGCGTCACCGGGATCACGACGGCGAAGCTGGTCGGCGTGGCGCCGGTGGTCCTTGCCATCGCCTGGGGACTGAACTTGTACCAGGCGGGAACCAGTTGTTGCCTTTACGATTCCGGGGCTCCACTTGTCGCCAGGACCGTAGTTTCGGAACCACACTGGCTGACCTGGGCGAAAGGGACTAGCTTCCGATTGACTGCAAGGAGTGGGTAATGGAGGCAAGGCGGCGTCCAGACGTGAACGTATATCGTAGCCGAGTAAACGCTGAGATGGGGAACAACCGTCTTTGCCGGGTGTACGACGATACTCATGCAGAAATCGCGCTAGTCGTGTCACCATACTGCCCCTGCTCAGCCGTTGGAGCCCTTCTTTTACAGTGCGGACGGCTCGCTCCGCGAGTCCGTTTGATTGGGGGAAATAGGGAGGCGAGAAAATGTGTCGGATATTGTTCCGCTCGCAAAATCGTTGGAACTCGGCGCTTACGAACTGGGGCCCATTATCGGAAACCACAGTCCGTGGTATTCCGAATCGGCTGAAGATAGAGCGTAACGCGGACGTGGTTGCTTCCCCTGACGTGCACTTGAGTGGAACTGCTTCAATCCACTTGCTATGAGAGTCAACGAGAACTAACAACATGAACCCGTCTATTGGGCCGGCGAAGTCCACGTGCACTCTCGACCATTTCTCGTTCGTCTCCGGCCATGGCACAGGATCTCTTGCCGGTGGGGCTGGAGAAACTTGGGCACATTTCGTGCACTGACTGACCATACGCTCCAGATCTTGGTCAATTCCAGGGTACCATATAATGGACCGAGCTAACGCCTTCATGGCCGATGCGGCGCGGTGGCTTTCATGCAAGAGAGCAAGTACAGTCTTCCGAGCCCTTTGTGGTATTACGACTCGAGATCCCCAATATACCAAACCGTGCGAGGTGGTTAGTTCGCTCCGCCTTTCCAGGAATGGCTTTAGGGTCATTTTCCCGTTATGACTCTTCTGAGGCCAGGACCCACTTTGAACCCACTTTTGGACCTGCCTTAAGTCATTGTCTTCAGCCGTCAGCCGCTGCAGGTCTGCCGTTGAAACGAAGTTTTCATCGAGCTGCTCCATCAGAAGAACATACTCCGACAGCTCCTCGGTTGATGATTCACCTTCCCTTGAGCACGGCAGCCGGCTGAGAGCATCTGCATTCAGGTTCTCAGTTCCTTTTCGGTACACCAGATCGAATGAATAAGCCCGCAGTAACAACGACCAACGCTGTATGCGAGCGGCGGCCATCGATGGGATTGGCCGATCCGGACGAAAAAGGCCAATCAACGGCTTGTGATCGGTGACCAACGTGAAATGGCGGCCCAGCAAGTACTGCCGGAACTTTGTTACTCCAAAAACCAGAGCTAAAGCCTCCCTTTCGAGATGAGCGTAATTACGCTCGGCTACGGATAGCGTACGTGAACGAAACCCGATCGGTCGATACTCGCTTCCAACCTTAATGGACAATACCGCCCCAATGCCATAAGGCGAGGCGTCACACTCCACTCTTAGAGGCTTGCTGGGGTCAAAGTGAGCAAGAAAATTTGCGTTTTTCAAAGCTGCTTTGCTACCTTCGAAAGCCTTGTCGGCGGCGCCAGACCACTGCCACTTTTGGCCTTTCACTAGCAGTGCATAAAGCGGAGCTAACAGGGTCGACATGTTCGGCAGGAACTTGCTGTAATACGTTATGAGACCGAGGTAGGACCTCAGTTCCGAAACGTTCTGCGGTCTAGGGGCTTGCATGATTGCTTCCATGTTCTCTTCCTTGGGATGAAGACCTGCGGCATCTATTTTGTGACCCAGGTAATTGACTTCTTTCTGACGGAACTTACATTTGTCCCTGTTCAACCTGACCCCGTACTCCCGCAGCCTTTGTAGCACTTGCCGCAGCGTTGACTCGCCATGTTTCTCGGCTACCAGAACGTCGTCCAGGTAAACTTGTACTCCATGGAGATCTTTCAAAATGGACTCGATTCTGCGCTGGAAGACGGCCGGTGCGGATGCGATGCCGAATGGCAATCTATTGTAGCAAAACAACCCCTTGTGCGTGTTGATCACGGCCAACTGTCTCGCGTCTTCGTCAAGGCAAAGCTGGTGATACGCGTTTTTCAAATCCAACGTGCTGAAGACCTCACCACCACGAAGAGATGCAAATATGTCTTCGATAACAGGCAATGGGTACTGTTCGGTATGACATGCCGCATTTACCGTGAGCTTGAAATCCCCACAGATTCTGATGTCACCACCCTTTTTAACGACCGGCACTATCGGGGCAGCCCAAGCAGAATAGGGCACGGCAGATAACACGCCCTCGGCCACTAAGCGATCCAACTCATTGGATACCTTATCGCGTAGCGCGTAAGGTACAGGCCTTGCTCTCGCGAACCTGGGTTGCGCGTCTGGGCGTACGAGCAGACTCACCGGCGGGCCTTCCACGGTTCCAAGTCCAGGCTCAAACAGATCCGAGAACTCCTCGAGTAGCTTTTGAAGGTTCCGATCGTCCATTGGTGCTCCGGGTCCGGCGGCAGGAGTGGAAGTAGGCGTTCTAGCGCCTGAAAGACTGAGGACAGGAACTCCGCGAGCATTCATGTCAGTAATCAGGTCCCGGCCACACAAAGAAGGACCTGAACAGCCGAGCACAATAAGACTACCCTCTGTAGTCTTGTCCTGGTACTTCACGCGCATGTTCAGCTCGCCTAACACTGGCAATGTTCCAAGGAAACACGACAAACGAACAGACGTTTTCTGAAGTTTCGGCCAGGAGTTTCGGTACTTGTGGTAGACGTCTTGGGGAATTGCGCTCACGGGAGACCCTGTGTCTACGAGCATCTTGAGGGGCACGCCGGCCCAAACAAACTTTCGTATTACTGGTTCTACTAAACCAACCAAGTTGTCAGACCTAGCGTGAGAACATTGGAGCGTAAACAAGCTTCCTTCCTCGCCTGATAAGCTGTCGCTGTATTCGACGGCGTTCATTCCAGGTTCGTGGTTGGCTTTGAATCCACGGCCCCCTTTCCTGGGAGTAGTAAGGTCTCGGCAACACCTGGCAATGTGCCCAACCCGACCACAGTGATGACACGAGGCTCTGTTAAATTTGCACGATTCCGCGTCGTGCGTGGAGCTTCCGCAGCGTGAGCAGGCTAGCGTCGTACGCCTCCGGGAGCGCTGAGGAAGTGGCGATCGGCGATGTGGGCCTTGTGTAACCGCGTTGATATCGGACTCCGGCGTCGGCTTCATGGCTGCGATGTTTACGGTAGCGGATTCCGCGGCGAGCACTATGTCCTCGGCCACTTGTAGCGTTAAGTCTCTTTTCGTGAGCAGCAACTTCCTTACATCTTCGTTGGTGATTCCGCGGACTATGCGATCACGGAGAAGGCGTTCGCGAATGTCCCCGAAGTTGCAGGTCTCGGCTAGACGGCGAATCGCGACGAAGTATTCCGGGACGGTCTCGTCTGGCTTCTGATCTCTTTTAAAAAACTTGAAGCTCTCAGCGATTTCGTTCAGTTTCGGTGCGTAGTACGTTCCTAAGCGCTCCACGACTTCGGTATATGTAAGCGAATTGACCGCTGTCGACGAACTGGACGCTTGCAAGACTTCAATTGTCTTTGAACTTAAGGCGGACACGAGCAACGCTCGTTTCTGCACCGCGTCGGTCACTGCATTCCCCTCGAAGAACGCTTCCAAGCGTGTCAAATAGGTGGTCCACTTATCTGATCCCTCGTTGAACTGGGGAACAGAGAAGGCCATGGTGTGCTTGGTCGAGGTGGGTTGACCGGTTTCAGACATTGGGTTCATCCTCGTCGCCAATGAAGTAAATTCGGAAGACAAAATGAAGGAGTCATGTTCGCCTAGCTGGTTGTCACAAGACTGAGCGTTTATTCGTCGTCGTCGTCGTTTTGCCTTATTTTTCGGCGCGGCCGATCTTGATAGATCGGCGGTTTAGAGTAAAAGAAGAAAACAAAAACAACTTCGGTCAGCCGCGTGAACCGCAGCGCGTGCAGCGTCATTCGCTCCCCAACACTTAGAAACCTTCTGAGTTGAAAAATCGAAAATGAAATTCGCTTTGGGACACTGATAGCATTACGTCTGATTTTCCAGATGTGCTAGGACCGTACACACTAAAAAAAAAAAAAAAAGCCCGTGCGTCTACTTTACCGCACAACACTCGGAGAGCCAATCACCGCAACTTACGGAGGCAGCTTAGCGAATGACGATACCGGAACACATGTTTTGTCCAAAAAAGGCAGTTTGAGTTGTGACATTAAGCAATGCAAGCGTGACGTTTTGCATTGCTTAATGTCACAGCTCAGACTGCGTTTTTTGGTCTAAACATTTGTCTTGGCATCATCATTCACTGAGCTGCCTCCGTAAGTTGCGATGATTCGCTCGCCGAGTGTTGTGCGGAAAAGTAGACGCACCGTTTTTTTTTTTTTTTTTTTTTTAGGGTTTAGTGACTTTGGTTTGAAAATCATGAATATTTTTGAGGTTCATCGTCCGCTCGGCTTCCTCCATTGATCACAGCCCTTAGTTTTCCATGACTTCTGCTAAGAAATAGACGCACGAATGTTATCTATGTTGAGGTTTCACGTAATATATATCTGGCTCGAAGTCTCTCCGGGTGCGATGTTGATTAACATTATTTCTGTCTTCCTAAGCGCGAAGGAAATTTTTTACAGGCTGCTCTAGTTTTTTAACATTATGATTGACTGCACCAGCAGAGTAGTAGGCAACATGAAAGAGCATTGGCTGCTAGTCGAGTCTATACATTCCCCTTTTTATTTGGACTTAAAACGATTCGGCGATCGAGAAGTCGACCCGTCGGTAACCAGAATGGCTCCGGCATAGGTGCCGTCGAGGTGACTTCGCACAAAATAAAAGCGAAGTAAGCATGTGTTTATGTATTTAAAAAACATCCGCGGTCGCACTTAGCGATTTAATTCGTCGAGGGAGCGACTCGTTTTACTTGTGCACTTCACCAACACCATAAAATAAGGCCAATAACTGAGGGCCTGCATGCAAACCAATGGGGAAAATGGCGGATGCAGTTTATCAACATGGCGGAACGCGGTTTTCCTGAAGTGAGCGGGCATTTCGTGAAACCGCCCTACAGTGTGTGAGATGAATCTGGAACGAACTGAATGTTAAAAATGAATTCTTCGCCGCGCTTGCAGTTGGATCAGACGTCCCTGGGGCTCCCGGATCGCACCTACCTGCTCAAGGGGCTGAACGACAGCGCCGTGGCGGCCTACCTGAAGCTCATGACGGAGGCCGCCCAGTTGCTCGGTGCCGACAAGAAGTCAGCAGAGGCCGAGCTCCGGGAGGCGCTCCAGTTCGAGACCACGCTGGCCAACGTGAGCGGCGCCTGCCTCCATGCCTGAGTCTCAGTATAGACCGTTGTTGTGTGACGGCTGCCACGTTGAAAAAGGACTTGGTTGTGTTGGGCGACAGATAATTAAGTAAAGCCCCGTACATATGAGTGACCAAAAGAGGCGTCGGGCGGCGGTTTTCATCGCAACTGCCGCGGACACTGTGACATAACTGCATGGCACACGTCCACGTCACAACGTCTGTGGCGGTTGCTATGGCAACCGCCACGCGACGTCTGATTTCTTCGCTCAGGTGTTTAGGCAGAAATGTTGCACTAACGGTCCGTACCAGGTGCAAAGATTTCAGATCTTGGCGTTATCTAGTCCAAAAGTTACGAGCGATTTTCGGAAATTTTCAATGTGAAAATGGCGGCCGACGAACCCCACGAATGTATGCTAAATGACTTCAGCTACAGGGAACGCGGCTCCAATTTTCTCATCAAATTTTCTGAAAAGTGCGTATATAGCTTTTGAGTAAGATAACGGTTAGTTCTGAAACTTTGACATCTGGTTCAAACCCCCAACTATATGGGGTAGAGACTATAAGCCTTCGGCGATACACAGTTTATATTTGCGGTGAGATAAACACTGTACATATATTTTAGGAGACACGCCGTAACATAGAAATATGAATAACTGGAAAAAAATTAAAACTATAATGTACACTCTAAAAAAAGTTCATGCGTCTGCTTTCCAACACAACACTCGGAGAGCCAATCACCGCAACTTACGAAGGCAGCTCAGCAAATGACGATGCCGAAACATACGTTTAGACAAAAAAACGCAGTCTGAGTTGTGACATTAAGCAATGCAAAACGTCACGCTTGAATTGCTTAATGTCACAACTCAGACTGTGTTTTTTGGTCTAAACATATATTTCGGCATCGTCATTGGCTGAGCTGCCTTCGTAAGTTACGGTGATTGGCTCTCCGAGTGTTGTGCGAAAAGTAGACGCACGGGTAGTTTGTAGAGTGTGCCTACTGGTAGGTTCAGCAATGCAGGGTGTGGCTGATTATGTTCACGCTTCGCGATTGGCTCTTGGGCGTTCTTATCGCTCATGCCGCAATTGGTCTGTCTGTCGATCAACAATAATCTGCTCGGGACCCGCCACACTCTAAAAAAAGCTTGTGCGTCTACTTTCACGCACAATTCTCGGAGAGTTAATCACCGCAACTTACGGAGGAAGCTCAGCGAATGACGATGCCGAAACATACGTTTAGACCAAAAAACGCAGTCTGAGTTGTGACATTAAGCAATGCAAAACGTCACGCTTGAATTGCTTAATGTCACAACTCAGACTGTGTTTTTTGGTCTAAACATATATTTCGGCATCGTCATTGGCTGAGCTGCCTTCGTAAGTTACGGTGATTGGCTCTCCGAGTGTTGTGCGAAAAGTAGACGCACGGGTAGTTTGTAGAGTGTGCCTACTGGTAGGTTCAGCAATGCAGGGTGTGGCTGATTATGTTCACGCTTCGCGATTGGCTCTTGGGCGTTCTTATCGCTCATGCCGCAATTGGTCTGTCTGTCGATCAACAATAATCTGCTCGGGACCCGCCACACTCTAAAAAAAGCTTGTGCGTCTACTTTCACGCACAATTCTCGGAGAGTTAATCACCGCAACTTACGGAGGAAGCTCAGCGAATGACGATGCCGAAACATACGTTTAGACCAAAAAACGCAGTCTGAGTTGTGACATTAAGCAATGCAAAACGTCACGCTTGAATTGCTTAATGTCACAACTCAGACTGTGTTTTTTGGTCTAAACATATATTTCGGCATCGTCATTGGCTGAGCTGCCTTCGTAAGTTACGGTGATTGGCTCTCCGAGTGTTGTGCGAAAAGTAGACGCACGGGTAGTTTGTAGAGTGTGCCTACTGGTAGGTTCAGCAATGCAGGGTGTGGCTGATTATGTTCACGCTTCGCGATTGGCTCTTGGGCGTTCTTATCGCTCATGCCGCAATTGGTCTGTCTGTCGATCAACAATAATCTGCTCGGGACCCGCCACACTCTAAAAAAAGCTTGTGCGTCTACTTTCACGCACAATTCTCGGAGAGTTAATCACCGCAACTTACGGAGGAAGCTCAGCGAATGACGATGCCGAAACATACGTTTAGACCAAAAAACGCAGTCTGAGTTGTGACATTAAGCAATGCAAAACGTCACGCTTGAATTGCTTAATGTCACAACTCAGACTGTGTTTTTTGGTCTAAACATATATTTCGGCATCGTCATTGGCTGAGCTGCCTTCGTAAGTTACGGTGATTGGCTCTCCGAGTGTTGTGCGAAAAGTAGACGCACGGGTAGTTTGTAGAGTGTGCCTACTGGTAGGTTCAGCAATGCAGGGTGTGGCTGATTATGTTCACGCTTCGCGATTGGCTCTTGGGCGTTCTTATCGCTCATGCCGCAATTGGTCTGTCTGTCGATCAACAATAATCTGCTCGGGACCCGCCACACTCTAAAAAAAGCTTGTGCGTCTACTTTCACGCACAATTCTCGGAGAGTTAATCACCGCAACTTACGGAGGAAGCTCAGCGAATGACGATGCCGAAACATACGTTTAGACCAAAAAACGCAGTCTGAGTTGTGACATTAAGCAATGCAAAACGTCACGCTTGAATTGCTTAATGTCACAACTCAGACTGTGTTTTTTGGTCTAAACACATGTTTCGGCATTGTCATTCGCTGAGCTGCCTCCGTAAGTTGCGGTGATTGGCTTTCCGAGTGCTGTGCGGGAAAGCAGACGCACGGGATTTTTTTAGAGTGCATGCGCTCCGTTCCACAAGTTGTCAGCGGTTAGGGTGGAACCAACCCCTAGAATTCTAGCGTCTTCTAATTGTCAAATAAAGTTTGTTGGTATTTTGCCCATTTGCCCCAACGCAGCTACGTCCAAATTCGACATGGCGGCCGTCAAGAAACATCAGTTCCATACGCACGCTCAGAAATGCCACCGTATTCATTTCATACTGACGCACTCTGCCCTTGAAGAAACATCCATTCATCTTCCTCTTAAAAGCGGCAAAAGGCACCCATCCGTTTTTGTTACTAAGAGTTATGATCACAGTTTACTATACTTCGTTTTAAGACTAGACGCAGCCGACGCTGCGAGCTGATGGGACCAATCAGACGGCATCAAAAGCGCACTTTCTCGCTGTTCGTCACGTTACTGTACGTGTTCTATTATCGCTGAACCAATTACAAACAGAAAAGTCCTAGGGACTTGTGCTTTTGACGATGTTTGATTGGTCTCATTACCTCGTTCCGTCGGCTGCGTCCAAACTTATTAAGAAGTATAATCAATGCGATTGTGCTAAATATTCTACGTCATCTCCGGAGGCCAGCGCGGGGCGCAAATTGGACACGAGTCGCTGTGGAACGCTGACACAGAGCTCGCGTCCGACTTGCGCCACGCTCTGGCCTCCGGTATGTTACGTCACACATCCAGCAGTGCGGCCTTGTCATCAGGATGTGTTGGTTAAAGTTAGGTAAGGCTCGTCCTTTTCACTGGCTAGGCTGATTAAAGGAAGACCGGCTCCTGATACTTAAAGAGTACTTTAGTACCTATAGACCGACACGCGGGCTTGACGTCACGGCGCTGCGGCGGCGCTGCGATCGCGCCGGAGCCGGGGGGTGTGGGCAAAAGCGCGCACGTTTCGCATGAGCGTCATAGCATTTCAGCATGCCGCGAAGCTGTGTTGCCGTTAATCTCACCGAAATGTACAAGAAAAGTAGCGGAGTGAGCTTCTACAAGTTCCCGGCAGACTCTGAAAGGCATAGAAGGTGGATAATATCCGTGGATCGAAAAGAATGGTCGCCTCGCGCGTTTGTGCGGCAAGCACTTTCTTGGAGTCAAGTGCGGCTTCCATTTCAGTCTTCGTCCCGATGCTTGCTTATGTACAGGGAAACCGTCCTCTGATCGAGATTACCCGGATTTTGTTCCCACGGTGTATGCGCACAAAGCACCGGCCAAGCGCTCGTCGGAGGCTCGCTACGCCCGTGTTACCCAGCAGAAGGGGATCGGCGACAGAACGGCAGTGTGGTAGGCGTTACCAAAATATAAGTAACGAAATACGTTACTCATTACTTGCAAATCAACGGTACGCGTTACTGAGCGACGTTGCCTAAAAATAAAAGGAACGCGTTACCGCTACCGATAAAAAGTAAAGCATGTTACTTCTGCGTTACTTTTTTAAATTATGATTTAACACGTTTTACGGTTTTGAAGATACAGGTATGCATAAGCTCATATATCAAGAAACGTTATGTTCATGCAGAAACAGAACATAATTACTTTATCTCTTTTTACGGTTTCACCTAAATACTGACGAGAAAAAACGCAAAGAAAAACATGGCTTGATGCCTAAAAACACGGAAAAACTTGAAGTGTGATTGCAGTAATGAGTAACGTAACTACATTACTTGAAATAGTAACGTAAGTACGTTACCCGTTACTGTGTCGAAAAATACTATAGTAGGTTACTACGTTACTGAAAAAAGTAACGTGTTCCTGGTAACGCCGTTACTTGTTACGTGTTACCGCCAAGACTGCAGAACGGACAAAGCGTTACTGCTTGTAATGCCTTGTGCACATGTGGTCATGAGAGTAGGAAAAATAGCATACCTTGACTTGAAGACGCTGTGTATATTTATTTAATTAATAAATATACTTCCGCAGACCCACAGTCTGCTGATCCCGCCGACAGTACGGAAACCGACTCGAAGTAATCGTAGGCCTCGAGAGACTTGTATGCCTGCTCCGTGTCGTCCGTGAACTGGCTTGGCGAAAAAACGAAATAAACGACGACGTGAGCCGTCGACTTCGGTGGCAGCAACATCACGTCGGAAGTCCAGCAGGGCTGCTTGTTTACGGCGTACGGATCCTCGTAGGCAACGCCGTCCACGCATAGTCTGTTTTGATAACGCCGCCGTTCAGGCTCGGGTAGCAAGCTCAAATAGTCGGGCATAGCATACGACATACGTTGCCAGGAAATGAGATCACAAATAAAGCTAGAAGCGTCCCTACAACGTCAACAACGAGCGCGGCCACACAACGCAATGGCGAAAACACGGAGGGCCGAATCGCGTTTGCCCACATAGCTACCGCGCATGCGCGGCCTTCCGGCCGTGTTGGTAAACAGAGCCGCTCCGCGTGTCGGTCTATAACTCCGCGACAACTTTTCTTGGCAATGCAGTGGAAGGTACAGGCCCGCGTCCCCTCGCCCATTTTTGAGTGTACGCAGGCTCTTCTCCTCCCCCATTTCTGGGGAGAGGAGGAGAGCCCGCACACACTCAAAATGGGAGAGGGGACGCGGCCTGTACCTTCCACTGCATTGCCAAGAAAAGTTGTCGCTGACGATAGTCCTGTATGTAAAATTCAGCGAGCACGGAGAAGCGATTAGTCGCCTTATATATACTTCGTTTCACTTCGAGTGCGAGCGAAGCAGAAGCTACAAGAGCGAGCTACAGGCTTTCATAGTCTGCCGAGCACATGCGCTAGGGCAGTGCAAGTAACATTCGGCGCAGCATACTCCTGCTTGCAGGTTCGGTTTTGGTCGGACATACAATGAAGCGAACTGTAATGATCCCCTTCTTTTTATTTTGCAGTATTCGTTGCCACGCGAAGAAAGGCGCAACATAAGCAGGCTGTACAACAAGATGCCCCTGTACGAGCTCAAGAAGCTCGCACCACAGGTACGTGCGAGAGGTTTCGGAGACGCTTGTCTTATAAGTCGGTAGTCACAGAATTGGTGACGCCAGCGAAATCATAGGATGAGATAGTCAAAGCAGGAAGCTGAGGAAATAGTCCGTTCGCGGGCGTGGCGAACGTCAACAACACCTGGCGGCTAAACATAAAGAAGTGGACAAAGGTTGGAAAACACTTTGCTAAATCCGTCCCATTGATTTTAACGAAAAACTTAACTAAAACTCTTTGTGCATAAATAAGGCGACATAACGCTGTTTTTTTTTTTTGTCATAATCTGCTCCGCGTTTGTGGCTTTAATGTGACCAATAATTTTAGTGTCGATACCTATTGAAGGTAGCCACCAGACGTGTACGAAAAGCGTTGAATGTAGCGCTCTACTTCTACCTATTTACTTTTTTCGGTAACAAAGTGCACACTCAAAAAGCCCTTGCGTGTACTTTCCCGCACAACACTCGAAGAGCCAATCACCGCAACTTATGGAGACAGCTCAGCGAATGACGATGCCGAAACATATGTTTAGACCAAAAAATGCAGTATGAGTTCTGATATTAAGCATTGCAAGCGTGACGCTTTGCATTGCGTAATGTCGCAACCCAGACTGCGTTTTTTCGGTCTAAACATATGTTTCGTCATCGTCATTCGCTGAGCTGCCTCCGTAAGTTGCGGTGATTGGCTCTCCATTTCAGTATAGCCACAGTTATCTCTGAATGAACGCGGAAAGCAAGAAATTATTAACGACGACAAGTATTAAAAGCGGCTACTCCTTCATTAAAACGACAGATCCACAGTGACGAGAAAAAAACGCGTTACTTTCAGAGTGAGGTAACGCGTTCCTTCTGAATCGCAGTAACGTGTAACATCCTTAGTTACATTTCGAGTGAATAACGAGTAATTATATTTAGCCACTTTATTTCAGTAACGCCTATATGTCTGCCAGTATCTCAGTAATAAATAATTGATCGCACATTTTTAGCGTTTGAATGTCTATACGATTTTATAACTTCCTAAAAATGTTCGAAATTTAAAGCGAACTATAAAAACCTTCTGCTCGCCGCAAAAACCTATAGCGACGAAAGACAACCGCGTGGAAACTTTCCTCCGAAAACCGCGGTCTCCACATCCGCTATAAGGTTGACCCACTTTATCCCAGAACACTCAATTCCAGAACAGTTCATCCGGACACTTCATACCAAAGATATCTCAACTCAAGATGTTTCATATCCCAAGGCGCTTCGTCCCGAGACTCTTCGTCCCATAGGAATTTCATCCGAGGGACATTCCATAACCGGATATTTTGTACCCTTCTACTGGCCCCATCCCATCTCTTCCCAGGACACCTCATCACGTTGCACTTATCCCGGACTTCTCATACCAACATTATTTCATACCGGAACAATTAATTCCAGACCCCTCACTCCAAAGTGGTTTCATCCCAAAATAATTTTTTTCCAGACATCCATTTCTTTGGAAATTTAATGCAATGACTCACACCAGATTAATTCGGTACCCTGTATACACCCGTTATGAGTCGTTGGGCGTTATTTAATCTTTATACAAGCAAACCCGCCACCTTTAGAGTGAAAAAGGCTCCTCGCCACTGGTTCTACCCACGAATATGAAGCCACTGGTTAGTTTAGTTTTAAACAAAGTGGGCATCTCTGAATAACGAGATATAGCTTTTACTAGACACAAAAGCCTAATGACACTTGCCCATAACACAGAAAAAAACCAATACACTCAAGAATCACTAAGAACATAGCACAAGCACGCCTTGAGCAAGCCGTCAGCGTCTTGGTTGTCGTAATCATCAAGAATTCGTCGGAGAAGCTGGTTTTATTGATCGTACTTCTTTGTGTAACGATGGCTTGAATCCCACGTCGAGCCGGATTGCTATGGTGTTCACACTGAATTACTCAGAAAGAAGGGCATTGAATAGCTTGAAGACTATAGAATGGGAGGCACCGAGACACTTTTCAAATACTCTGTGCCAACTTTCAACTCCTTTATTCGTCCCAAGGAATCCCTCCGTCACGTGCTTGCAAATTCCACCTTGGACTTTTGTGATTCCGACCAACCCAGGTATTCTCAAAGTAATCTACAAAGTCTTAGTGCTGCTCCGTTCGTTCGAACAATTCCAGCAACTGTTTGACGAGGAATCTGACGTTGCTAACGTCGGAAACATCACGAAACCATAATGTAATGGATTTCTTTAGCATCAGGTAATAGTTAGATTTGGCAATAAATTCTGTATACACGTCAAGCTCTAGAATTTGGCGCGAGATGCTTTGTGCGACATGAAACAGGGATCCACGGACCTCGACACCAGGAAAGTATTCGCGAAATAGGTTTTCTTTAGCATTTTTTTTAGCCTTTTCGAAACCCATGCCAATGAGCAGTCAACGACACCAAGTAGCAGGCGCGTTGTTCACTTATAGGTTGCTTAGCGATTATCTGCCAAAAGGCAACAGACAAGGGGAAGCACCCTTCTTCATAGAGCCTGTGAAGAACCCAGAGCCGATAAAGCATTTCCGGCTTTCAATGATCCATCGCACAGCCAGGTTTTGCACGCGTTTAGGCGGCTCAGATTTGTGTTAGAGGCAAAAATAATAGTTTCCGAGTTATTGACATCCGTGTCACCTGCAACAAGCGATTCAGGAAATGCTGCCGCTGTCATACGCAGGTGGTTTCATATTTTGATGTCTTCGATTCGGTGGGGATCTTGAACAGTGTCACGTTTTTCGCGTGGAAATCTGTTAATTTTTCTTTTCAGCGATGATCATTTGTGTTTTATTTAACAGCATTTTTTAGCTACTTCTTCCGATTTTCGTGATGCGGTATCTGGCCTCGGATGCGGAGTTCGTATATCGCGGCGCGCGTATAGCAGTCGCCGCGCGTGTGCGGAGTGGCAGTACGGACTAGCTCCTTCACATTCGCACCTTCCTCGAACGATTTGACGTTCTTGACGTCGTCCTCGACGTCATTCTAGAGGTCGTTCTAGAAGTCGTCCTAGACGTCGCTCCTGACGTCGTCCTAGAGGTTGTCTTCGAGATCACCCAGAAGTCGTTTTAGTCGTCGTCCTAGACGTCGTTCTTGAGGTCCTCCAAGAGGTCGTCCTAGAGATCGACCTAGAGATCGTCCTAGAGGTCGTCCTAGACGTCGTCTTTGACGTCTTCCTCTAGGACGTCGTCTTCGACGTCGACCTAGCAAGTAGATAAACACGCGCAGCGCATACACGGAGCGGCAAAACGCACACATTCACATTTGCACAAAGCTACGAAGCAATCACTCATGGCTGCGGCTCAAGCAGATGAACCCACGCCGCGCATACACGGAGCGGCAGTGCGCACACATTCACACATGCGCCAAAGCTACGAAGCAATTATCGGTTTGAGTTGAGCTGCTGAAACAGCTTGAACATTTAACAATCACACAGAGACAGGAGAAGACATACACACACGAAGCTGCAATGATGGAGGGGAAACCGCTTGAATCTTGGGTAACCGGACAAAAGCTCACCGGACAAAAGCTCACCGGACAAAAGCCCACCGGACAAAAGCTCACCCGTTTTTTCAGAGACCCAGACAAAAGCTCACCTCATTTTTTTTTTTGCTACCCCGGGTGAAACACGGGCTGTTATAAAGTACGGACGCGATGGACATTCCACCATTTTTATGAGAACTGGCATCCCATTCCATGCAAAGGTGTCGACAGATAAGCCATTACAGGCAGTGAAGCAACTATTTGGGACCAACATTTTGGTCACTGAAATTGAATGGAGCTGATAAGATCAAGCTTCCTTGACTCAAGTTATGCCGGAGCACCCGTGTGCCACGCCCAAGAAACTTCGTGAACCGAAGTTTTTAAACCCGAAGAGTGACCGAAGAAGCGAAGTCACCCTTTCTTGACCTCGCTTTGTCATTGCGCTTATGTCACGCTAAACGCGCACATAAAGGTTAGGCACAATGCCACTTCATTACGAATGTATGGGTTTTCTTTAATTTAATTTATCGTTGTATTTTAGTGTCGTACGCATGCACCTAAGTTGTCCGCACACGTGTGAAGACCAACATGAAATTTTCTCCTGGTGAGCTTTTGTCCGGGTGTGTGAAAAAATGGGTGAGCTTTTGTCCGGTGAGCTTTTGTCCGGTGAGCTTCTGTCCGGTGAGCTTTTGTCCGGTGAGCTTTTGTCCAGGATTCTGTATCTTAAACGATTACACAAAGACAGAAGATTGAACGTTTACACAGGGACGAAGCAATTCCTCAAGTTCGAAGTGGCGCGCTGCAGTCGTACTGACGTCAATGATTGTGTCGCAAATCATTAATAAAATTAAGTGTTTACTCAAAATTTGCGCCGTCGTATTCACATTGAGCTGCGTCGTGTACCTTACGCAAATGCTACCGCAAATCAAAGACAACAAACAATAGTTTTTTTTTGTGATAATCCCTGCGTGCAGCAAGAAAGTTAATAGGGGTGCCGTAGGAACGCATGGCTGCAGTTTTCACTACATCCCGCAGAAGCGCTAAAGCGAGATTATCTGAACTCGGCAGATGGCAAGTGGGACCTTCTGTCAAAGTAGTCGTCTCACTTTCAGTAACCGCTCGTTCACGGCAACTACCTTGTTACCTCTCACATCTCCATGCTGTCCCCTCCTCGTCGCCTCTGTGCTTAATATACACAGATCGGCCTTAAGGACCAGAACATTTGTCACGCATTGCGAATTTCGAATTTTAAGCGTATACACCTGAAATTGGGCACGTTAGCGTTGTTTCGTAAAGAAAATGTTTGTTTTGTTTAGATCTCAACTCAGTGGTGGTGAAATATTACAAATAAAGCAAAAACGTCGGCCACGCATGTCCTGTGTCTTATACCAGCCTGTTCGTCGTCTTTACACTATATTACGAGCTCACTTCCCGTGTGGCTTGCTGAACGCAAACACGCCGGGGTTTCCATAGAGGCTGGCGACGCGTAGGATAATTGTAATAGGTACCGTAATACTTTTAACAAAATATATGGAGGATGACCACCCGGGCGCAAGCTCGCAGACCAGTGTTCTGATCAAGAACATCCTGTTTAGGAAAAAGGAAATGCTCGGCCGCCGCGTTTTGCTATATATTTAATGATTTCACCACCCCTCAGTTAAGCTCTAAAAAAAATATAAAACATTTTGCGAGACGACGTTTCCGTGCCCGATTTCAGGTATACGTGCATTTAGTATTCGAATTTTGCAAGGCGTGCGGAACGTGCTGGTCCTCACGACCGCTTTCTGTGCATGTAACCTCCGAAGAACAGCCTCTGCGCGTCTCGACGAGAGGCCATGAAAGTATACCATGCTTCTGTACGGAAGCCAAATTGCTACAGATGAAGTGGACCGGCTGGACTGTTTGACTGGGTGATGCCGACAGTGTACAGACTATAGTGGACGAATGCCTTACATGGCACAGCGCTAGCCCGCTGTTATGAGCGCTTTGCAAGAACACGGACTCAAATAATGCGCCGGACACGGACGCGCAGTTTCGAACGAAGTAGAAGACGCAGTGCGTAATAGCCACCAAGATCACAGCAGATAGACCTAAAGTCCCATAGCATGATTGACCCCCTCTAAAGCCCTTCAATCCTGGTAAAAGTGGCGCCATTCATTGTTGTGGAAATGCTCGAGACACGTGCCGCGCGCCATTTCTGGTAAGAACACAGCGTCTGAAATCTAGCTCAGTGCTGCGCTGTGCCGCCATAATCTTCCCAAGGGCTGCGCGTTGTAGGTGCCTCTTGCACCGACGCACCTTGCAATGCGCTAATTTTAAAACATGAAGGGGCTTTAACCCTTTGACGTCCAGCGTTGCCCAGGTGCACCAACTCAAGAAGTATTTATTTCCTCCCGTGCCACGTGCGCCTCAATAAATTTAGCGCCATCTGTCGCATGGGCGAGGATACCTGCGCTAGCAGTAGAGGATCGGAATGAATCTTCAAAACAGATCACTCGTCCCTCAAAACCAAAGTCGACGGTGGATGGGACGTATGACGGCGTGTTCCACTGGCCTCAATACTGCGACAAGGAAGACCGGCGCAGATACTACCAATATTACCAGATAGAGATAGTACCAATTCAACCAATATTACCTTTCTCTACTGCACAAAATTCGAAATGCGCCTGGGCCTTCTCCTATGTCGTAACTGCTTTAATTCGTTTAACGTGGAGCAGCGCCGCAAATGCCCAATGTTGCTCACGAGCAGCATTTCGAAAACCTGCTTACGGAAAAGGTAATACATATATATATATATATATATATTTGTTTTTTAGACCAGATTTATGTTACTCTCTGTGTTCTAAAACAATGTCAGAGTTTGTAGGTCTCTAGTATTTCAAGTAAAGTTTTGGGCACGAAAGGGTTAACCCCTTCAGGTATCCAGTGCCATCTAGTGGGCTATGCACAGTCTAACATTTCGGATGCTAATGGCGCTACAAATCTAGTATCTAGCAGCACAGGAACGTTTGTTACCCAACGGTAGGTGGACGAAAGTGACGGTTTTTTTCCTGTAGAATTCTCCCTCCATTCGTTTCAATCTTGATGGTGACAAGAATCGACCACTCTGAGGTGCTTACTTGCACCTCCAGAGTGGTGCAAGGATTAAAAAATTGCCTACACAGCAAGGATGTGGTGGGCTGAGAGTGTGCCGACTGATTTATTAGACTCGAGTCCAAAATGACTATCATTTTGTTAGTATGAACTGCCTGGCACGTGCCGAAGGTGAGCATTCCTAAGATTAAGACGACACCCTCAAATATAACTTGCGTAGAAGCCTATAAGGGACACCACGCTGACATCGAACAAAATATCGAACGAAAGTCTAGAATGCTCAGGTTCTGCATCGGTTATTTTCTTCAACTTACTCTGAAATGCCGCCATTAGCATGGATTGACGTTGGCATAGATTATTGCCACTAAATAAACTACGGTTTAGAGTAACGACACTTACCCATCTTGAAGCTTAAAATCATGGTTGCCAGTTACCTGAAGCTTTATCTCAAATCACAGGAAACGCTTTTTTGTTCTCCACAAATATTTAAACAGTTCGCGACAAAGCAAAGCAATTATACATGAGCTTCCTAACACCGAATCTAATGCTGAGCATGTCGCACTTTTGAATCATGACGATCGGCAGTTGTGTCTTCTGTGCACTAAGCACCAAGATGACGGCGCCCAGAGCAATATCGGGGAACAGAGTGGCGATATTCTAAGCTTAGCTCATTTAGTGGCTCTAGCATAGACATATGCTATACACATAGATGGTTACAGTTATCGAAGTGGTCAGTCTGAATTTCGGAAATAACCTTTTGCAATCTACGAACCACTGCGAAAGGTTGGTTGTATGAATCCTTAGTGTTGAAGTGTCTTCATATTAAGCGTTTTGGGGTGAAAGTTTTTGGTTTAAAGTTTTCAGGATGAACTCTCCAGGATAAAATTACCTCGGATGAAATGGTACACCCTGCAGTGCTTTACATACCGCATAAGCTCTACTGGCATGGAATTTAGTGGTATAAAACGTCCTCGCATGAGATAAAAGATCTTGACATTAAAACATCTCGGAATAAAAAGCCCTTAATATGATGCATGCGGGGTGAACTGTCCTGGGATGAAATTACCTTGGGTGAACTGTGGTAGAGCCGCAGCTAGAGCTCACAGAAAGTCCGGGTCGGCTCACAAACTGCCATGGTACACACGCAGATCGACTGGGACCGCTACTTCAACTCGCTGCTCGTCGACAAGGTGGCCTCGGACGAGCCCATCAATGTGGTCGTGCCCGAGTTCGTGCAACAGTTCGAGTCTCTAATCCTGCGCACGCCGGCGCGCACCGTCGCTAACTACATGGTGTGGCGCGTGGTGCTCCAGTCGTACGCCACGCTGGGCAAGCCATGGCGCGAGCGGCTCCAAGAGTTCAACGCAGTGCTGACGGGCAAGACTCGCGAGACAGCCCGCTGGGAGCAGTGCATGGGCTCGCTCACGGGCTCCCTGGGCATCGCGCTGTCCTCGCTCTACGTGCGGCACTTCTTCCAGGAGGACAGCAAGGGCGCAGCGCTGGACATGGTTAACTTCATCCTCAAGGAGTTCGTGGCCATCCTAGACGACATAGACTGGATGGACGAGCAGACGCGGCAACGTGCCCGGCAAAAGGCCCAGGCAATCCAGCCGTACATCGGATACCCCGAGGAGCTACTGCGCGACGCGCTAGTGGAAGAGCACTACCGCAACGTGACGCTGCGACCAGACGCGTACTTCGAGAACATCATGCGGCTGCGCAAGTGGTCCACGGACTACGCCTTCGGGCAGCTGCGCAAGCCGCACATCAAGGGCGAGTGGAAGAAGCACGCCCAGGTTGCTGTGGTAAACGCCTACTACAACAGCCTGGAGAACTGCATCGGTGAGTGCAACGTCACTGGTCGGCGGATGTCGCTTCACTGGTCATCGTGTCTCGATGCACTAACGGTACGCTCAGAAGGAAAGACTGGATCTCAGGTGGCCACTGTTGGTACGCTGAAAGTGAGGCGATAAGGAAAATGTGTAGATACTTTTCTGATCCATGAGTACTTAAGAAATAGAGCTGACCTTAACGTTCAATTTCCAGAGATTCATTGATAGAAGAGAGATATATAGAGGGAGATATTAAGTTTTGTTGAACTCCTCTTTTGTTATTTGCTTCACTACCTCTCAAAAGAAAACTAGTTAGAACCAGATTGTGACCTCAACCGAAGTGTTAATGGAGCTGCATAAGCAAATTGTTCAGTTAACAGAACATGACGACTACTAGGCTTTGGCTAACGGATAAGATCATTTCTAACCAAAGTCAAGTTTGCATCCCTAGCAAACGCTTCACGTGAACATACAAGTATATCGGAAATGTGACCTACGCTATAATATTATTGATAATATTAAGGCATTCATCATCAGTATACGCTGCAAGATCACCATCATTATAATGCAGTATTATTGGAAAAGCGCCGCACCAACAAGGCAAGGTTGATTGACATCTAAAATACTGTTTAGGACGTCACTGCAGTTAACAAAGATAACTCGCGCGTTCCCTTTTACGTGGGGTGGCACATAACGACGTATTTCTTTCCTTGCTCACGCAGAGTTCCCTGCTGGCATCCTGCAGGGAGCCTTCTTCTCTAAAGATCGGCCCAGGTGAAACAATGTGCTTGAGCTGTCGTCGAAATGTCCCGGCCTAAAACGTGTTCCGTTTCTTTTTTTTTTTATTCCAGCTATATGAATTACGGCGCCATCGGATTTGTCATCGGCCACGAAATTACACACGGCTTCGACGATCGTGGTAGGTGGGCGCGCCAATGTCCATTCATGAAGTTGCCATTCACAAGAAAGGACAGGCTGTCAGGTGGTGTCCCCACTCTGACTCCCTGGTGCACTTCGGTGTCGGCTGTACAGGGCGTCAGTTCGACAAGGACGGCAACAATATCAACTGGTGGGAGCACGAGACAGACCTCAAGTTCCGCCAGAGGGCTCAGTGCATCGTGGAGCAGTACGGAAACTACACGGTATCCGAAGGCACCATGAAGGTGAGAGTCGTTGTATCTATAATATTCGATTCAATTCAATTTGATTAATCTTTATTGTCTCCAGTTTGGAGAAGGAGACAGGAAAAGAAGCTGCGTTCAGTAGCTTGACAGGTCTCTGCCTCCCATACAGACTTGGGCAGATTAGTCGGCACTTGCAGAAAACAAGAAAAAAAACAAAAACGTACAGTCCATGATACAGCCTTTGATACCATGATCAGTACAGAACTTTTAAAATGCTATTTGTTGTTAAAATACAATGGTATAATTTGGTTATTTGGCATATTCGCTATGTGAATATTGTTTTTTATGAGTTCATTAATCGTAGATTGTACAGTATACATTTGAAATGCGTAATTGGTTCTTGGATGCGGCACTCTCCAGTGCTCTGGACTACGCGTATGATAAGACGAAGAGCTTTTATCCAGCGAAGCTAAGTGAAGACATGATTTATTATAATAAATACTATCTTTATATTGCTGGATTAAAGTCTGTGTATATAAGTCAAAAACACGTGTTGCCTTAACTTTTTTTTTTTTTAGAATAAAGTATTGGCTAGACTATTATATGGTAGTACATCGGCTACTAAACGCAAGATTTTTTTTGTGCGATGTATAATCTGTCTAGGTTTAATTTCTTCGTATTGCCCCATACAAGCCGGCAGTACTTTCAATGTAAAGCAAACAATGTGTTATATAAAATAATCTTGTGATATAAAATAACCTAGAGTGGCATGCATTAACGTGCAACTTTAGTGGTAATATTAGCAATATATTTTTCTTTAACATAAAGAAAATATACGATATTCTGACGGCTGGACAGGCGGAGTTTTTTTTGTGTTCGACGCTTACTCTACTCGTCTGTCCCAGTAGTTTTCGGCGCGGTCGCACAACATCGGGAATAATTTTTGCGCGCTTCTAGCCACGATATTCGGGCCCCACCCAGGTTGTGTTATAGAGCGGAACTATGCTCCGTTTTACTTTAGGTTGAGACGCAGGTGACGGAGGACAAGTGCACTTTGCAAATATTTGGGAAAGGCTAGTCTTCTGTGCTTGCTTCTGCTGGGGAAGCGGCTCCCCCGGATAAGTGTTCGCATATCTAACCTTCTATGTCTTCTATTGCAGTATGATCGTCCTCTGCCATGCGAGTGCCGGAAAGTTGCCACCACATTCATAGAAAGCAATGCATAAACAAAAACACTTTATTTTCGAGTCACACCATCTGAGCCAGCTAATCTTTCCACAAAATAATTTATTTTTTCTCATCCTTCTTACTTTTGGGGCTTCTCGACAAATGACTCATCCCACGGCGAAGTAGACGCCCACACTGCTTCTAAAGTGCATGTCACTGCCGTGGTCGCAAATAACGCGAGCGTTTTCTCTCCCCTCATGCAGGTGAACGGCGTGAACACACAGGGTGAGAACATCGCCGACAACGGAGGCATCAAGGAAGCCTTTAACGTAAGTAACGCCATTAGACGACTCGAGGTTCATTCACACACGACCGTTCGCTTATTTGTTTTCTTACGATGCATCACTAGCAGGATTTTTCGTTTTCGAAAGATACCAGTAACACCACCAACCCCTCCCCCCCCCCCCCCCCCCCCCCACCCCCGCACACACACAGAAAATAAAATAAAAAAATTAACGTTGTGTCGGGTTTATTAAAATCAGAGAAAAAAATGAAAAAAAAAAAAACGATTTGGAGCTGTCCTGAGTAAGAGAAATGTCCAAGCTTCGTGGGGAGAATTATCTTTCTATAGCTTTATTTCTTGTCGACCCGAATCACATAGCCCAATGAGCTGTGCGCGAAGCTCCTTCTTACTTCGAAACCAGACTGCTTATCTCGTTTCGTTTTTTCATTGCTACAGGAGAGTTTTTCAAGCATTCGGGTCACGCGCATGTTTCCTTGAATTTGGAGAATCCTATGTCCGTGTCTTATTTTATTCCCCGTAAGTCCAGATAAGCGCCGACGTTTTGTCCGACCCCGAAACTAGACAATGCAAAATACGAAATCTGTGTCAAACATTACAAAAAAAAAAACAAACAAAAAAAAAACACCCCGAATAAAAAAAAATCTAGTTACAAATCACTGGGACATCCGTGCTTCGTACGCCGCGTGTCATTACCCCTTGAACTGATTGCTACACTTCGTAATCAAGCACGGCTGTCCCGGTAACTCGCTGCGTACGCAGATGTAAACTCTCGCAACGCATACGTAAGCAAATAGTACTGCGTAAACGGTCCTTTATACCTGACGACGTTGAAGCGCAGCGTCTGACAGCCCGTTTTTTGTTTTTTTCGCAGGCTTACAAGAAGTGGGTGAAGGAAAACGGTCCGGAGGCCGGGCTGCCGGGCCTCAAGTACACCCCATCGCAGCTCTTCTGGATCAGCGCCGCCAATGTGAGTGCTTGGCGTGCCTCTTCTGAACGCTTCTGCATCATGCTGGATGACCTGTGCAACTACTGCCAGCGGCCAGAGCCCAGAGACCGGACATGCACCCTGGTGCCCAATAGCGCCGAAAAGCTGGTGTATATTAACCGCATTTAATCCAGAAGAATAGAATAATTGTAGAAGAAACGTTTCTAAAACTAGTGGCGAACAATGGGAAGAGAGAGAAAAAAAGAAAAGAAAGACGTGTACGCCTTCCTGTGGCGCCGGTTTAGAGCGCAGCGTTTGAGGAGAAGGAGGGGAGGGTACTGAGGGGACTGTATGCCCCTCCTCCCCATTCGTACCCTTCCCTCCTCCCCTCCTCCTTCTTTCACGCGCGAAACGCGCGTCGTCACGCAACTTTTTCGGCGCGGTGCATTATGGGACGTTTCCCATAATGCACCGCGCGGTTACGCCGACGCCGACGGCGACGTCGCTCAAGCCGAAAACGGGCGCCTAAGAGCTGCGCTCTAAAAATATTCGTATCCACATGACTAACGTGCAAAGCGCTCCAATTAAAACTGCGTGACGATCACACGACGTGGTGCGTTTAGGGAGCGGCAGCCGTGCTGCTTATTCGACGATATGACGATGACGATCGATTGACATTGCGCCGATCGTGCGTCAAATGGGGATCTGATATTGAAATGACGCTGCGTTGATTGTTAATGCATAAATGATTTCAAGGTCGTGATGTGTTTTCCTATCAAATTTAGTGGGGAAACTGAATGTTTCGTGTCGGTGTTCAAAAATTGGCCATTAGTCGCAGCACAACTATGCTCGATCTCAGAATGGGACTTCAGGGTTGGCAAGGGTGCGGACATCCTTGCCAAGACCCTTGCCAGGACCCTTGCCAGCACCCTTGCCAGCACCCTTGCTAGCCTCTTGCTAACACCTCGTCAGCCCCAAAGCTAATGTCACGTGACGTCAGGTCACGTGTCATTAATTTTTCCGTGAAGTTGAGTGGAGAAACTGTGATTGGTGGTCTGTGTTTCCGGGTTGTATTTGTTTGGTTAGTGCGTTTTTCAAAGGGCCTGGGGGTATTTTGAAGCTTGGCTGGCTCTGTTGCTAAAATGCTTGCAACCTTCTTTCTTCTTCTTTTTTTAATACGTTTTATGCAGACGTCTGTAAGATATCTAAGGCTACACAAGTGCCATCCAGACATGCGTAGGATATCTCTGAGGATATCTCTGCCGCCTCGGTTCTAAGAGGGTTCTAAAAGTTACTCCTAAAGATAATTGAGTTGCAATTTATATTCATGTTTTCTAGAATGTTAATGTAAGAATACTAGTTAGATTTCTACAAATGTGTATAATTGCAATTACGGTAACTCACAGAAATGTTAGTAACCACGTTTGATTTAAATTTCTTTTGATATATCCTATGAAGTGTCCTTACTCTATCTGACAAGGTTTCTTGGGTGCTTAAAATGCCCGGGTGCAATGGCGTGGCTTTGCTAAATGCTTTGTGTGCACGCGCACTCACGCACTGAAAGTAATTTCCGAAAACACGCGGTCGTGCCCGCAGCCTTGCAAGCCCTGAAATGAACTTGTGAGGCGGAGCATAGTTGTGCTGCAACCGCTGACCAATTTTTGAATGCGATTTTCGAACAATGATTCTCACTGGAAACCATTTTTCAGTTGTTTGAGTACAGTATTCGCACAGCTTCGTTTTGTTTCAGCGTAGGTTAAGGTAGGGACAGCGCGAAGCGCTAGCGTTGAAAATTGATCAACTTGTAATTGGAGCCCTGGTCAACATAATTTGGAGACGTATCTGTCACTGAACTATGTTACAAGTTGCCCCCCCAAATGTAGGTAAGTTAAAAATACCGAAACGTAATTGTCATTCAAAGTATTTATTAAAAAATGTGTAATTAAATACAGGAAGTAAATTACTTTTTAAGGAGACTCTCTGCGATTCTGACTCTGAACGGCACGACGCAGGTATGGTGCGGCAAGTACCGGCCCGAGGTCATGAAGCTCCGCATCCTCTCGGGCTCGCACAGCCCGGCTCCATTCAGGTGCGTCACAGATGGTGGTGGTGTTGATTGAAACTACCGGTGTTGGGACGTACTTTAAGTACATGGTACTTAAAGTACGACTTAAAGAAGGCTTAGAAAGCTTGTACTTCACTTGAAGTACATTCTCGGAGTATATACTTGTACTTAGGATACTCGTTTCTGGTACTTTCCGAAAAAAAAGTACAACTCCCGACTTTATAGCGTATTCCCCAAATTCGGTCTTATCAAGTTTTGATAAAAAACGATGTTTTCCCAACAAATATGTTTCTTATAAGTTGATTGTGTTAAATAATTCATTGGTGAGTAAAAGAACTACCGTATTTACTCGCATATTGGTCGATACGTCGTATAGGTCGACCCCCTAACTTCGGGACCCCCCCCCCCCCCCCCCCAAAAAAAAAAAAGTTGAAAAATATAATACCGGGATTCGCGTATTGGTCGACCCCCCAGTTTTGATGAGGCGATTTTTGAAAAACAGGTCGACCTATACGCGAGTAAATACGGGTAGTTAGTTTGTGGTGACTTGTGTTTATTCAAAATTTGCCGCCATTTTCGGAAATAACTGATGCCCCCCCCCCCCCTTACTTCTAAAACAAGGGACACAAATTAAAAAAAAAGAAAAGAAACAGCATGGGAATAAAAGGGCATCATGAAAAATTTGTTAAAAAAATACCTGTATTCTGAAAGTACATTGCGCCCGTTGTACGTACTACATTACTTGAAGTACATAGCCTCTAATTTACTTCGTACTTTACTTCAAGTATTTTTTTATATACTCTAACCAGAGTACGAGTCAGCAGGCTGCGGGCCCTGCTGAGAAGTGCAGCAGCTCTGACACGGAATATCCTGCCAAATACAAGCCCAAGCGCTTGCTTTCTTGCGTGTAATGTACCCTTGCAAGAAGTGCTGTGCGCATGCGCGAAAATTCCTAGCTTCTTTCACAGATGCTGAGCTCACTGTGATAAGCGCTTTCGTGCGGTTTCTGCGTTAGGTAACAGGGCGCACAAGCACCAACGTTATATTGAAAGAAAAAAGAAAAGAAAAGTGCGAGAACTTTTTTTTAAACTTTCATGCCAAGGGGAAAGAGAAGAGGGGTGTTTAGAGAAGGGGGCTTCTTTGTATATATTCTGTTTCATCGTAATTCTAAGCAGGGCCAAAAACTGGTTCCAAGACAGATAGATACATTTGCGCAAAGTAATACGCGACTTAAAGACGCACTCTTCGCGCTTGACAGGTCCAGTTGGCGCTAAAACTCGCATAAAACTACAAGAAACGCCGTGATCTAGTGCTTTCCGTAAAGCTTGATTGGACCACTGGGCCATGGCGTTGGTAGCACTCTGAATTAGGAAAAAGCGAAGTATAGACCCTTTTCGAAAGGCCGTCCTCTGTTGACAGCTGTGGAATCCCTGCACAATGGCGGACTAAAACCGCAATGCAACGCCACACTTTATACGTTTTGGTGGATTAGAAGAGAAAAACACACCCACAAGAAGATGCGAAGAGCGCAGTGGCGTTGCGCGTCCGGTGCTGTTTGATTGACTCGTCGGCTCCTAGCATTGGCCGCGTTCCGACGTCCGCTTTCGAAACGACATGCACCTTCCACGATGTCAGTTGTTCTCCTATTGTGCAGTGGTCCTGACCCTCTAATAATCGGCACGTTACTTTGGAACGGGGTTTATAGGCTTTCCGCAGATGATTTTTAGAGTGTGATATCAGAAGCCGGCCAAAAGTTACGACTATAAAAGATTCAGAACCTCGCCACATTTCTTTTAGTGAGAGTAGCAGAATTTTAGAGAAGTATTATTCTGCCATGTCACAAGGAAATAGGACCAGTGATAAGAGCCGAGCCCTCCTTCATGCAATCTGCTAGCAGCGGCGCGAATACTGCTTGTGGTACCGTTGCCGCTCAATCCAGAACTTGACAGTGCTGACGCGGGTTGGTGTTATCATGGGTGTTTTACTCATGTTGATTGTGTTACGCACTTTTGCTTGACCTTTGAGCAAGCCCGCTGTACAGGCAAGATTTTAAGCACTACAAATAAGCTAATCGAAGGCCCTAAAGGAGATGAATAAATACTGTTTCACTGTGACTTGAAATGGAAGCCAGATGTCCGCTGTGGTTACCCTAAAGCGGTGTTGAAATCACGATGAACACGCTCATGGTCAGTGGCCTTACAAACTTAGAGGTAGAGAAACTATAGTTCGTGTTTCATTTTTTGTTGGCATGCTAGTACGCTTGAACAGTTGGCTTGGATTGGGTTTTTTACGGCGCAAGGGTTTCTCAGGCCAAAGAGCTCCAAAGACTTGGACTGTGATCCGCGCGATTTGCGTCGGGATAGAATAAACGCTTTCCGAACTGGCTGACAAAGTTCAGGATCATAAAGCACACTCCGCGCTCCGTAGAAGTGGGGACATTATTTGCGCTACCCACTAAGACGTCGTCTTTTTTACACGAAATGTGCTTTGTCATGTATGTTCGTTGTCCGTGAATACTCGCTAACTGGAATGCATGGCCAGTGTCAAGAGGCTTCACGCCGACCGGCGGCAGCACCGCCTCAACGACGGAGCAAATAGAGCGGCCAGATTGCTGAAGCGCTCTTAGGAGCTTGACAGTTCTCTCATGACTCCGGGAAAGTTATTCCATGTTACTTATTTCATTATAAACCGCTTTCGACAGTCACGTGCCGATAAATAGAAGGTCAGAACCACTGCACAATGGCAGAACAACTGCGTCGAGGAGCGTGCAGGTTATTCCATAAGAGAGCGAACGTCGGAGCTCGGCCAACACTACGAGCCAACGAGACAATCAGCGAGCCATCACGTGTGATGGCTCGCTGATTGGCTCGTCAGAGGGCTCTATTTGGAAAGGGGTTTATTATATATGCCATGCCTGTGGTGTCCAGGAGCCGGCATACATGCAAACAGCCTTGTCACGTGCATGTCACTCTCGATGCCTCTTGCCCGCAAAAAGTGTTTGAATCATTTAGCGCTTTTTGTCATATATTTACATGGATGAGATAAATTTCCATGTCCTCATACACGAACTCATATTTGACGTTACTCCCGGCGGTGGCACTTTCCCGACGTTTCACGAACACCTTATGGGAATTGGGCGGTTTGATTGTAGCAGAGACTGAATAAACGAGCGCCGAGCTTGGAACGGACCTGCCGAACACCCCTTCCCGTGGAGTGCATAAGTAATGCTTTCTCTTGTAGGTTCCGCTTCGCTTACACTTAAAGCCCCTGCGCACAAATGAGTTGTAAGGGCGTTTGAGTACGTTTGACTGGGTTGCGGCTGCGAGAAACCAGGACATTCCTTCTTCTTATGTCGCATGCCGAGCTATTCTTGAATAGGATTGCACGCTTCACACGAAACACATATGCGCCGGTGGCGCGCTTTCGTTTCTCGACGCAACGCAGTCAAACGCACTCAAACGCTCTCAAACGCTCTCAAACGAAACTGTGCGTAAGAAATGCAACATTTTTTTTTACTTTTGCGCAAATACCGTTTAGAATGAATCCTCACGTTACTGACCTATGAAGAGCTTTACAAATTAAATAAAAACGAGCAGAGTTCACTCCCTCAACTTGCAGCCACAACAAGCGACGACATAATCTGGAGCCGAATATAGGCCGACAGTGCGTAAAGCCTGGTTCAGACAGTTGCGTTTGACAGCGTTTGACTGCGTTGCGGCAGCGAGAAACCAGGGCATCCCTGCTGCCTGTATCGCGTGCCAAGATGATTCCTTGAATTGGATTCCATGCTTCATACGAAGCACAGTTGTGCCGGTGACTCACTTTCGGTTCTCGACGCAGTGCAGTCAAACGCACTCAAACGCAAGTGTCTGAACCGGCCTTAACCACGCTGAGGTTGGCAAAGCACAGGACACGTGCTGAGCTGCAGACATTGTTATGGTGTGGCTATTGTTATTGCCGTGATTGGACACGAGTCACTACCCGAACGCTTGTCGAGCTATTGATTATCACGAGCCCAAATTGAGTGCTCACCAAATGCTCTGGTCCAATCAATGAGCCACGTTCAAATACCGGACTGTGACCTCCCAGCTGTGTCATAAAGTTGTGCGAAGTAGAGATTGACAGATTTGTAACTGACAATAGTGCCAATAAGCTCGTGTAAAGTGAAAAACATCCCAAGCGAATATCGCTGCAGAACCCCTTTAAAGGGAAACGATTGATATTGTATTAGAGTAAAACCATTTAAATCGCCTTCGTTTAGCCTCCAGGATCACAAATATCGATATTTGTTCTCAATTTGGTGCACGAAGGCTGCAGGAAACTATTTTTTCCAAGTACCGCCGAAGCCCCTTCTTCCCGGAGCGTTACGTCATAAACGTAGTTTTCGGAAACCCCGCTCTCGCGCATCTCCAGCGCCCATTGAAGCTATGCACGCACACTCCTGCTATTTTCAACAAGGTCAGTAAAAGACGTCACAACTGGTGTCAGTGCGGGGCACTATAGCTGGTAAGCTCGCAATTGCACGTGCTGCCCACGCGAACGACACGTCCTTGAAGGCCGAAATGTCCTCTTATGATGTAAGGACTGGTTCGACGTTTTCCGTGTTGAATATTGAACGTTGAATATCACGTTCGTTTTCACCTTCGGGGAAAACGAACGTGATATTCAAACACACCGGATAAAAGTACTCTAGAATTCACCTCTAACTCGTTTTTAACGCGATAGCATTCTTAGCTATTTCACCCGGTCTTCACGGTACACTCTTTGGCCTCGAATGCGGCGCGCGTAAGGGAACGCGCCGCGCGGCGGCCCGGCGCCTCCGTGTGCACACAACGTTCGCATACGCAAGTGCCACACGCATGCGGACGTCGTCCTCGACGTGTTTCTAGGGTCGTCAATGAGGTTGTCGTAGAGGTAGCCCTTGAGGTGGCCGTACAGGTCGTCCTAGAGGTCGTCCTAGAGGTCGTCCTAGACGTCGTCCTAGCAAGCAGATAAGCCCACGCCGCACATACTCTGAGCGGCAGTACGCACACATTCACATTTGTGCCCAAGCTACGAAGAAATTATTGGCTTGAGTTGAGATATATATATAGTTGTTACACGGTCAATGATGTCGAGGAAACAGCTTGATCATTAAACGATTACACAGAGACAGAAGATTAAACGATAACACAGAGACGAAGCAATCACTCGGTTTCGAAGTGGCGCGCTGCAGTTGTGTTGACGTCAATGATTTCGTCGTAAACCATTTATAAAATAAAGTGTTTACTCAAAATTTGCGCTGTTGCATTCACAATGAACTGCGTCGTGAATCTTATGACAATGCTATTGCAATTCATAGGTAGCCAACAAGTGTTTTTTTTTTTTTTTTCAAGAACCTTTTCAGCTTTTCTTTAAGGTAAAACAGCGAGAGCCCTCTGTATACGTGCAGTGCCAACATCACGCAAAATATTCAAATGCCTGAGCACTAGAATATTGGCATCATCATCACACAGATCAAACGAAGACACTGATTTGATACGAGTGCCGCGTCAGGGTTTGGTTGCGCCTCGTATTCAATCAACGCGTCGAAAGACTGTCGGCATCGCGCCCGGGCCCAACTGCTGAGTTGGCGTCATCTGACAGTGATGACGTTTCATGGAAAAATACGAGAATGTTCGCCTGCCTTGATTATTCATTTTGGTGTTGGCAGTGGCCATAGTTTCCACGTGACCCCATGCGTATTTATCAACATTAGTTTTGTGTTTACAATAGATCCAGGAATAGATTACTTCCAAAATCTCTACGCGCAGCACTGCCCCCGTCGAACACTCTTGGCCACGGAGAGGAGTGGCATGGTTTCGATTTCAATCGCCCCGTTGACAAAGTAGTGTATCTCAGCACTGCATAAAAATAAAGTTAGGGCTCGCTTGCATTGCACCCATTCATCTTCGTGGGCCCTGTTGAAACAGGGACCTCAAGCGGCTCTAAGGACACGCCCAGGCTTAGAGGGCAGTAGGGGTACGGCCGACCGCGTCCCGTACGTTTTTGGCGGCCTGGCTGCCACTCTAGAGTGCAGCATGACCTACCGGGCTCACGAATAATTTAAGAAGCATACTGAGAGGAAGATGAAACAGGGTGACCGGCCCAGTATACTTCTTCTTTCATGTGCATTCGTAGTCCTCTTTAGGAGCGCACAAACACTGGCACGCCGGGAGCCCAAAAAGAAAGCCCGTGTCCCAGCATTTTATTAGTATTGGTATGTAACGCCTACAGTGTTATACATTTGAGGAAAGTCAGATATTCCAAAATGCAAGCGCAGCATTTGGTTGTGACGAGATGTCGTAAAATGAGGTTGGCAAATCGAAACTGAAACTGTAACCAAGGGGTTCCCAAGATGCTTCTCACGGTACTACGCCGCTAGGACCGCTTCGATTTATTACTGCAATCGAATGTTGATTTTGCCGTGCAGGGTCATCGGTCCCATGTCCAACACGCCTGAGTTTGCCGCGGAGTTCAACTGCCCGGTCGGATCTCCCATGAACCCAGTCAACAAGTGCACTGTCTGGTGATTCCCGACCTCCTCGGAATAAGATCTGATCGCTCTCGCAACCCCAAGGAGCATGCGTCGTCCACTTCCTCTCGCGGCACCCTCTCACCCGAAGGGGATTTTCCGCGGTACGCCCCTCCTTCCCAACAGGATCCCGAACACGGGGTCCTAACCGGTGTCTCACTTTCGACCCCACTTTTGACCACACCATCCCTGCCGTCGAGGGCCAGGCGCCGCATAGTCAACGCGAACCCTCATTGTCAATCCCATCGCCCCCACCAATAGCTAGACTGGCAGCGGGATACTCCTTGTATGCTCTTGGGATTCCATCTACGGCCCCCTCAGGTTGCAGTCTACGGATATGGCGGAATCACAATGTCTTGTCGTGATGGCTATGGCGTGCAGCATCTGTGATTCAGTTAAACTTTTCATTACACCCATGTACAGACTACTACAATATGAAAGACCCAATCGCCGTGGCAGTTTATGCGGTGCTGCTATGTATAGACGCTTTCAGCGCGCGCCAAATTCAGCCGCCATAGCCGACCTTCTCTTGTCTTACCGAGATGTCGAGCGACTGAAGCGGGCGTTGACGAGTCTCCACAAGGGCCTATGCTGGGGAGAAGGACACGGTAGAATCTGAAATGGCAATTACCTGTCCTGCTGTGGTAATGAAGAAGTGGATCGAACGAAATAAGAGGAAACAAAAGCTGAAGGTCGGTTATGGCGGCGCCCATGCACAGCTGCCTGAAAGCGTCTATACTTCGGTCAGAGGCCCTTCTCAGAGACACAATAGAAGAAGGTCAATTTACTTTCCCACTCCTTGCAATGTGAACGCGGCCTAAGCGAATGCCGCAGAACCGCCAGCAACTGCCTCGTGGAAGGGGTCATACGCATTGTTGGAGAAAGTACATTCTTTCAGCGCCATTACTCGCACGTCATCAAGGTTGCCAACCTGCCAAGCCGCGGTCCAAGAACTTGTCCACAGATGACGCCATGAACGCATAAGGTCATTGTCAAAAAACGCAAAGCGTATGGTCACGTCGTCTGCGCATTTTGAGCAGCCTCACGCCAAAGTTTGTACGAACAGGGACTCTAAATTGTTCACTTGGCGAGAAAGTCGGCGAGATCGCCTACCGCTGCGATTGGCCAGCGCAGATATCTCGCCGACTTTCTTACCGAGTGTCCAACTTAGAGCTCCAGAGCGGTCCCTCCAGCCCTTCATTTCTCAGCGGTCATCTTCGTCGTGCGGTGTCCTGCCCTCGGCCGGTCGAGTTCAGGCGCGCTGCCCGCTCGCAGCGAGCGTCGGCCCTTCTGCGGGTCTTGTACATAGATCGCGCGTTATCGGCACACGGTCCTGTCGTCGCGCTCTTGTTTTCTCACACCCCTGCTGGGTGAAATAAAAGTGATACATTCACATCCGTCACAGTCCTTTTCTTTTGGTCGCTCATGACGTACCGGCTGCTGTCATGCTCGAGAGAGGCTGTTCAAGGTAAGTCCTAGATTTGTTGCTTTTGGAAGACGAAAGTTAAGCGCGTTCAACTATACAAGGCCGCTTCATAGACGTTTTGTGGGAGCGGTACTAAGTAAAGCCCCTCCATAGAGAGTAAACGACATCCTTTAAAGAACGTCCCTATCCTGGAACAATCATAGTGGCTGGCGAAAGCGGGGAGCAACGAAACGAATTGCACGCAGCGGCGGAAGAGGAGGAGGAGGAGAGAGGGAATGCCCATTCCCCTTTCATCCCGTCATGGCTATGGACATATTTTTTTAAAGTGTTCTTTGCAGCTAACCTAATCAGATCCGAAAATACGCACCGTGACATTGCGCTCTCACCAGTCTTGGGTGAGTTACTTTAAAAAGTAATTAGCCACAGTTACAGATAGTCTGTCAAAGATGTATTTAAGTTACAGTTACAGTTACTTAAAAATAAAAGTAACGGGTTACAGTTACAGTTACTTCGCCATAGAAACTTAGTTACTTTCAATTTTTTTGTCAATGTCTACAATTTATAATTATTTGGAACTCTCAGAAGACTCTCACTTCACTTTTTGAGATATATATTATTACCGTCGCACGTCTTTGTTGAATCGAGCGTTCGCTGGTTCTATACAAAATGGACTAAATAATAAATTATTTAGTTAATATAACGCAGCAGCAGCTGCTTTCAAGTTTATAATTCCTTAACTTTTCTCATTTGATGCACATCTCGCGATACTACCCTCGACTGGCTCTCACGTCCAATCAATCCAAATGTAGCAATGCTGCATCATATCCGAGAATGATAGTAATGGCGGAAACTGCAATAAAGCAAAAAACAAGCGCGCTTGAGGGGAAGGGAGAGGTCGCTATCCTCCTCATTCAGGGGTGCGACGCTCTGTATTAAACATTTATTAATTTGCTCTTACCGGACCTCCTCTGTTCGTTTTTATTTACTTTGCTGAAGTAGTACGAAAGGCGCTTGCCTTGCTGAAACCAAACTATTAATCACCAACAAAGGCTCTACCACTACCGGACTGGATTCGAGCGCTTCTTTTTCATGCGCCCATTTCCGTCACAAGAGAAACATTTACATCTTTCTGCACGGGGGCATTGGCAGCCGATTATTCTCGTTGTTCCACTCTGCTGACCCTGCAGCTCAAAGGGGTCTGTTTCTCCTGGCCCAGTACTGTTGTGTCCCTAATTGCACGTTAACATCGGGGAAGACTTTCGGCGTGTCTTTCCACCAGTTGTTCAGCGATGAATCACTAAGCACCACGTTAAAAAAGAAGCTACCAAGAAAGATCCTTGTTGTCAACAAGTTCCCATCCACGGTGTGCGCGTAAACGTTTTTTTATTCCCTTAGTGAAGCATTTAGCTGACTATTGCTTTAAAGGCAATCAAATTAATCAACAAGAAAATGCTCATACCCTGCGATTTTCGTGCCGTGGCATTACCTCCAGGGAGAGTTACCATTGAAATCTTCGACCTGCGCTGTAATTATGAATCTTCTATTGATTTCCAAAATTAATACTCAGAATCTAGAAGCAACTGACTCGCTGTCACATTTCCAGCATAATGTGAGGAATAGGGCATAGCAGGCTTTGCGATAGTTTCCAAACGGTTGGCGCGTTCGCTTCTTTGTCAGCTTCTCCAGATCGCTTTGACCAGAGTCATAGCCTCCTCAATACTTGCAAAGCCTGGCAGTTCGACGACAGAGCCATAGAGCGCCCGGTCGCAGATTTAGAGCGCGAGGATCTGGTAGCACAGAAGATTTCTCGGGGAGTCTGGTAGTGAGCGCACAGCGTTTGAGCAGCGCGGACCCGAAACACACTGTTTGCTCGGGAGTAACCGATGCGACTGGCTGGTGATATCGAGGCTACGGCGATTGCGGCTGCCGAGTCAGCGTGCTCAGCCTCGTCGTCGCATTGTGCAGCTGCGCAGCGGAAGAAGCCATAGGGAAGAACCGACAGTTTTGTTTCGACGTCTATTTACGGCGTTGTATCAGAGGCCTCTATTCTAGGTGACAACATCCTCGCATAGCCGTCTTAGAGACGTCTTCGTCGGGACGAAAACGTCTCGACCAGCTAAGGACGTCCTCAGGACCATCTGCGTTGTCTGGGCAGTTGTGTGCCCTGTGGCGCATGGAGCGCTGAACACTCCAAGCAGGGGATACAGACTTTTCGACGCTGTTCCCGTGTATCAATATCTGTAGTCTGTAATCAATCAGCCCCGGCAGTTTGCCGCACAAGTTTGGGCCGAAACGAACCAGACGAAACCGAAACAGAAGAACGGGGAAGGTGTGTCATTCCAGTTACCCTCACCAACACGAGAGAGACGTGTTTCCGCGTCTCGCCGCAACGGGGCACCCGTTACATGACACTCCTCTTAAAGGGGCCCTGCAATGACTTTTTGACTGTTTTTTAGTTCGCACTGAACCTGAGCGTACTGAACGTAGTAACTTAATCCAACTTTTCTCTTCTCAAATTTCGCTTTATTTTAAAAGTTATAGGCCAATTAGAATTACAAAAACGAGCTAAAAATAACCTCCTTCATGACGTCGTAGGTCCTGGCTTAAGTAACCTTGAACTAGAGGAGGAGTAGTGAGCTCATCGAGCGCACACGGCTGCCGCACTCCGTGTCGACGGCTCGAGAGGGCGCCACTGAAGCACGTGTTGGATATGCTGTATGAAGCGGGCGGCCAGGGCAACTCGCATAGCATTTGCTGCGCGACTAATAACTAATTCGGCATAACACTTCATTGGCCACAAACGACAGCAAACACGGGGTAAAGATCAGTTCAGAAATGGGAGCCACTTCGCGCTGACGCACCGCCAAATGGCCAAATCGCCAGCAGTGCCCGCGCCGAAGGCCTTCGGAATGCTCGGAACCGGTCGGATTCTTGAGCCGGTATACGACCACAGCGCCGCCGCGTACATCCGGGACCTTTCTACGCTCCTCGTTCGTCGTAGCCTCATCCCACTAGCCTTTTCTAGTATGCGCCGTTTTTTTTCCGCCGCTTGGTGGCGGGTATGTCGACGGGTCATTTCTCGTTTCCGTACTTTCTAAACTGCATTTGTTTCTTTTCTGATCAAAAATAGTGAACAAAAACTACTTTCATACATAATTGAAACGGTTCGCGACACTTTTATTTTGTATCTCGACTAAAAAAAAGCTCTTAGCGGCTTTGACCAGTGGCAAGCCCAGGACCAAAAACGTCACATTTTGCGCGCTTTCGGTACCGCGGGTCGCCCTCGTCGGCGGAGGAGGTTTCCGCGCCGTCCGGTTAAAATATGACGCACTGATATTTAGTTATTCTCTCCGTGCCCGCTGGCTTGCCCGAACCCCAAGAGCCGTGGAAACCGCAAAAAAGGTAGATGCTTAAATATGATTGCAGGGCCCCTTTAACCGTTGTTTGCTGCTCTACCATTCCACTTTCGGCGGCCGCGTCACGTGACTATTTCCCAGGCTTTGTCAATATAGAGGAGGCCATGCCAGAGTCTACACTCGTGGACAACTTTCTGTGGCTTTTCCAGAGGGGAAGAAAGCACGCGTGCAGAGCTTTGATCAGCGCTCAAGCGAGACCTCCATACCTTTGATAAGGTGTTTGCAGCCGCGCTCTGGCGCAGCTTCCGGCGGCCCAGTGGCGCATAAGGCCACAATGTGCCAGCGCCGCTTCGGAAACATAGGTGTTATTATGCCTCACTGGACAGTGAGCGCGTATCCAGTCCAGCCATGACTCTACAATGTTGAGGCATCATATACTTCGTTTAAGCACAACTTGATAAAGGAGAAACGCTACAGCCGCTGTGAACCAATCAGGCCGTACGGAGCAAAACACATGAGAGCTTTCCACGGGAGGAGTTTACGCTGACGGTACATTGGCATGTGCCGCACACTGACGTTCTGAGTGGCTCGGTATGGCCCTAGCTTATGGCGCTTGCCAGCTGGGAGGTATAGCGAGATAAACAGAGAGAGAAAGGGAAATGAGAATGCGCGGGTAGATAAGAGCATTTGTAAAGTATTTACAAATATATTACTAGGGGGAATACAGGACACTCCCCGAGTACATCGAGAAAGACGACAACGTAGAGCCGTGGAAATAGGCGTGACGGCGGCAGCGGTACCGTCTTCGCATCCGCGACCTCATCACCCGCGAAACCGTCATCCGCACCGCACTCCGAAGCGTACCCTGGTCACGTGAACTGGCGGCGAGAGGAGGCGGTGTGGGGGAGAAGGCGTCGCCACATAAACCACTCCACCAAAGGAGGCCTCGGCGCGGCCGTCGTTCTGTCGATGCAAATCAGGAGGTTATTTTGTGGATTGTCGAGCTGTGACGGTAAGGGTTAGTGGGCAGAGGCAAAAGCTACCTGCCTTGTTTCATTGCTTCGGTGAGCGGCGGAGTGGGCACTGGAAATAGAGTTGGTCTTGATGATAAAGCGCCGGCTTTGCAGTATATTAGCGATACAGCATTAATACACGCTGTATCAGTCATATGGTGTTTTTTCACGCCTTTCGCCCTTGTCAGCCTTGGCATGTGTCACTCGAGGTCACCCTCGACAATGCGACGCGCGGTCCGACGTCGAGGTCGCTCACGGAACAGCACGCTCGCCTGCATTCTGCAAGAAAAAGCCCCAAATGTGCGCTCGAAACATGGAAACGGCGTAATGAAGCGAAAAACAAAGGGCGTCCACATCACGAATGGGCAAAGCAAATCGAAAGGCGTGCGTGAACGTAACTAAGAGCCGCCTCGGTGACTCCGAGGCAAAGCGCCGGCCTACGGTGGCGGGTTCGAATCCCGGCCGAGGTGCCCGCAATCTGACGGAGGCTTATTGCGGAGGGAGCACCGTGCAAACCGAGCTCTCGGTTGCACTTCGAAAGGTCTCCGGGTGGTCGAAATTAATCGCCAATTTTCCGCTGGGGCGTGTCAGATGTCCGTCGTTGGTTTGGCACGTAAAGAACCCCCAAATTTGACTTTAACGCAACCGAAGTTAGAAAAGTGCCGTCACCCGCCGCTACAAATTGTTTCCCGCAAACTCAGTAATCTGCGGCCACGTTCGTTCTTTTTCCATTCGTACTATACTACACTCTAAAAAAAAAAAAAAAAAAAAAAATCGCTTTTGAAAGATTTTTTGACACTCCAAGAACTCCTTCAGCTTGTGAAGAATCTGTTTCACCTCAAGCGCTATCGTCCCCTGGTGCACTAGAAAGGCAACTGGGCGATGAAGAACTCTTTTGCCTAAAAAAGGAGCTGAAAAAAACCATTATTATAGCTTTTTAAAAAAAAAAACCTTCTAAGGGTGCCTGGAGTAACTTTTTTAGGATGCAAAATATAGATAAGCCGAAGAACTTCGAAAAGTTTTTTTTTTGTACAATCAGAGTTTTGTTTAGAGTGTAACTTGAAAGCACTCGGTTACTCTGTCGCGGTGCATGCTGACGAAACAATCACCGACACACGCAGCCAGTATACCCTTTTCGAAAGTCACGTGCCGATTATTAGAAGATCAGAACCACTGCACGATGGCGGCACTACTGGCATCGAGGAACATGCAAGTCATTCCAAGAGATAGCAAACGTCAGAGCGCGGCCAACTCTAGGAGCCGATGGGCCAAATAAACAGCGGCGAAAGTACAACGTAACTGCGCTCACCACCTTTCTCTGTTGGTGTGTTTGTGCCTTCTGACCCCAAAAAAACGCATAAAGAGTGCCGTCACGTTGCGGTTTCAGTAAGCCAGTGTGCAGGGATTCCACAGCTGCTAACAGAGTGCAGTCTCTCCAAACGGGTCTATTGCAACCGCCGTACGCGGCTCATACTTTCCATGGCTCGCGCGGCAAATGGGCGCGTCGACACAATCACCAGCATGGTGGTTGCCGACGTTCGGCGTCATCATATGACGTAGGTGCAAGCCATTCATAGAGAGGTCGCACCGCCCCGCGCGACCTCGGAGCAAAAGACGCGCAAAAGAAACACAATCTGGAAGATTCGTTCTGCCACTGCTGCGCTTCCGGATTAACGCGGCACAAAAGCGACATCAGCAGGGCGCGTGGACACAGACACCGAAAGCGAGAGGTCGCGACGGCCCGAGTGCGAGGAGCCTCCGCCACCGGCACACAGATTCACAGCCCGAACGAGCGCGACGTCATGAACCGAGACCCGAAAGACCGGTGAGTACCCGCCCTACAAAATCTGGTACTTCAACTTTACCGCAAAACGCTTGGGAGAGCCAATCATTGTAATCCTCTGAGGCACGTTCTCTCGGGAAAGTTTTGTCAGACGAGAGTGCCGATCAAGCCACTGTCACCGCCAGAGGTACGGGCACATTCGTGAAGAGAAACACAACGTCGAAGGAAACAAAGCTCTCGTCGTCATGCAGTTTTAGGCCCGAAGTAAGCTAAATAAAGTGGCCAACATTTTGCGCGAAGGTGAAAGTCTTCTCGGTGAGTGGGGCTAGCAGCCGGTGAAGATAGTTAGATAGCGCACGTAATGGCGATGTAGTGTAGTCCACAATGGGTTGAAGTGGGACACCGGAATTATGGATCTTTGGTAGGCCGTAGAACGCCGGGGTTGATCCGTTCCGGCATATGAGACTGAGGTACAGGACATTGAACTCAGGATACTTGGAGAAAATCGTTTGAAGTCCCTTGTTCAATGTCGTCTGGATCATGGCAGTCGGGTCCTTTGGGAGAGGCGTATACGCGCTGGCGGATAGGAGCTGAAGGGCTTTCAGCTCGTAGTTAGCGTGGTCCAGCAGCACAGTGGCGTTTCCCTCATTGGCAGGTAGCACAACGATTGTACTATCGTCCCTTAGACTTTGCATCGCTGCCTTTTCTCCTATTGTGTAGTTCTGCTGCTCCCGTCGGTGAGCCGTAGATAGCACGCCGATAGCCTTTAGGCGATCTTCTTCGTGGGTGCAGGGGTCATATTCGTGTAAGCCATACTCGACGGCAACTGCGATCGTCGCTATAGGAGGCTTAGTCGTAGTCAGGTTGAACGTTCTTCTTTTCGTGAGGATACTACTTTCGAGGGCAAAAAATGATCTCGAGAAAAAAAAAAAAAAAAAACGAACCTCTTGTCGTTTTTGTGGGAGCCGGTGGTGGACGCTTGAAGAGATGCCAGTTTCTTCTGGTGGTCCGATCCTTTTCTCTCGGAGGATGACGCGGAAACCGATTCGGCGAAGTCATCGATGGCCGGAAATGAATCCGGTGCACGATAGTTCAATTGTCTCTGTAGAAAGAAGAGATCCAGGTCCCTCGTCTGGAGGTTCTCGCGGTATTCTTGAATTTTTGCATCAAACAGGCAACGTTCGGCTTGCTCGACGACCCTATGGCCCTCGGCAGTGTCGACCAGACGTATCAGGCGCAGGTTCTTCGGTATTACCCGCCTTTCTTTGCAGGCCTTGTTGAAAGTAAGGTGGGCTTTAAGGCGCAACCCCACCCTTGGTTAGTGTGATTCTGAACCAACAGATGGCGATGGGATCGCCTTTAAGACCTGTACATCAATGCAAAAAATCTTGTGTGGTGGCGCTTCGATACACTCTGGTATTTTTCTATCTTCTGAAATTGACAACACTGGTGGTTTGCTTGTTTTTCTCTGCGCGAGCTTTCTGTGGAACGCGTACGGCTGCGCCAGTTCTCGTGCAAGGGGGCCAGTAGCCTACGCTCCGAGTTCAAGTCTCCAGCAAATGTGGTCAGCACAAAACGAGCGAATGGCGAGAGACGTACACGACAAAACCACCGACACGTGTAAATATACAAGATTGCTTGTGCGAAATTAATACACCGGGTATTTCGGAGGCAAATTACAGATATTTCAATGGGATCAAATTTATATGACGGGCCGGCCCTTTTGTCGTGCATGTGTTAGGCTGCTTATGAATTTTCAGAAAAACGTGATGACGTGATAGACACGGGGTTCCAAAATATTCGATTGAGGAATTAAATACCAAATAAATCAAAATAAAGAAAATAATTATTTTTTGGTCAAGTGTCTCATTTAGGTAACTTGATGTTTATTTTGACCAAAACCACATGACATTAAAAAAAAAAAACACTCAGGTGTAGAAACTGAGTTTGGTAAACCCAGAGTAGGACTGGGTGCGGGAGTAATAATAAAGTAATGCCAAGGTTGAAAATTCACCCACAGCCTTAAATGATAAGAATTAATTTTAATACGACTACAGTGATAATTCAGATTATGGGTCTGTGGATATCTTTTGCACAGAGTTTAAGGAATGTAACAGAATTAAAAAGAGAGCGAAAAGACGAGGACCAGTCGAAGAAGTAACACGGATGCAGCGCTGCGCCCGTGTTACTTCTTAGCCTGGTCCTCGCCTTTTCGCTCTCTTTTTAATTCCGAAGTTTATACCCACTCGCCCAAGCCTCAACCTTAATGTAACAGTCTTAATTTGGTGATTTTTTCGCGCGAGCAGCGGTGTGCAAAAATTTAAAAAATGCAAAGGGTGAAGTGTGTCGTTGTGTAATATATGGTGTCAGTGCGAACATCGGACGCTGATTTGAAACTGAAACAGCTCTACATTTTACACTACCTTTGAGCGTATCGAAAGCAGATTTGCGCTCGTTACTCCAAAAATGTAATGGATTACAATTAGAAATGACCGAACCTCAAATGTAATAGATTACCGTTACAAATTATTTTCGCTGAAAAGTAACGGATTACTTTACTCGTCACGTTACAAATTACTTTCATGTTACCTTTCCCGTACACTTATCCATAAAACAATAAAGACAATTTCGATACTTTTCAAAATGTTCTGCAACGCTAATTTTCACTTCTAATACGCCCGTATAATTGTAGTCCTTGTAAAATTAAATATTGTATTTCAGAGAAAGAGTGTAGGTGCAGTCCGTTCACCTGTAAGCTGACAAGGCACCGAAAGCTGCTGACACACCCGCTAGCTTATGGCCTCCGGAAATGATGCCTGGAATTGTGCACACAAAGCTAGCGGTGCGTATACTCAGTAGCAGCGTCTACACTCTTGAGGCCCGTTCACACTCTTGTGACCGAGTAAGACCAAGAGAGACCAGACCGGTTTTTAAGCCTCTTGCGATCTCTTAGGACCAGCGCCGCTACAGCGCATCCGGTCCTAAGAAGTCGCAAAAGGCTTTAAAACCAGTCTGGTCTCTCTTGGTCTTGCTCGGTCAGAAGAGTGTGAACTGCGTTACACATTTTCTCTGTGGAACTTCCACGTGTTCTGTGCGGATCAAAAAATTTATGGGGAACGCCGGTTTTCTTCGCTTCGTTTTTCTTTTTTTTTTTTTTTAAGTGGAACACGCAAGTCTTTTGCGGATCAGGAAGTCGTTTCACTTGCCCTGCTGCACTTTTGCGCCAACTTGTTCCAGTTAAGATCTCGAGAAAGTGTTTTTTTTTTTCTTTTTTACTTTTGTCGCGTTCTAGTTAGAATCCTTCGGCGGCAAATTCGCGCAGACCGAGTAAAAACGAGGCAAGTAAACCAATAACAAATGCTCACCAACGGAGGCGTCCAGCGTTCAGAGAGGCGCCAGCAAGAGCAGCAAAACCCATACACAAAAAAAAGGGAACTTCATAACCACGTTGTCCCTACGACTACGAAAATAGTTCCAGTGAAGGCCCTTGTTTTATTTAGGGGTTCCTGTGGTATAGTTCGAGCAGTTGGAGTGTTTTGTAAGCGGGCATCGCGCATTGTTACAGACTGAGGAACGTGTTGCAGCGTGCAGTGCGTCCGGGCTCCCGCGCGCCGACAGTTGCGGCGGTTGCGGTCGTTCCGTTTTGCTGTTGCGATGTCACCACGTCTAGCGAATCTGCCGAATTCGCATTTTTGCCAGGCGACTACGGTGCATGATGCGTTTGTGCTGTTCGACGTTGAGTATTTCTTACAGCTTCACTTGTGATTGTGCTGCGTGATCTCAGTGATCTCGGATTACATGATCTGAGTTCTATGTTCTCATCGTAAGCACCCGCTTTACCCGCATGAACCTTATGGCGACGGACGTTTCCTTTGTTCCTGTCGGTTTTTGTCTACAATCACCGTGGTGCTTAAACCGCCGCTGGTATGGTTATTCGCATTATGGTTTTTATTTGAGGCGTGAAGAGTTCAAGCGTGTTTAGCAGTTTTATTCGCGTTCAACAGAGCAGTTTCATTTTGGCGCATTTTTTCGCGGATTAGGTTAGGTGTTGTATATAACCGTATAATAAACTTGTGGATAATGTAAATCACTGTGTTCCTCTTTTTTGTCATTTTACTCTTGATTCCTATACTTTTAGTTGGCACGATCATATTAACTACGTAGTTGGAAAAGCCAGTCGTTTCTTGCGATTCATCAGACGGAAGTTGTATTTAGCTCCCCTGAAACTCGTTTACTAGCTTTTAAGTCCTTTGTCATATCTCAGCTTGAATACGCCAGCATCATATGGTCTCCCCACCAGGATTACCTAATTGCAAAAATAGAAAAAATTCAGAACAAAGCCGCGCGCTTCATATATAGTGACTATTCACCTTACACGAGCGTTTCAGCGCTGAAACAAAGGGCAAACTTACCCTTATGAGACGCCAGGCGCAAAGTCTCTCGTCTGGCGTTCATCGACATTATTTATTACTTTGATATTAACCTTAAGCAACGCTTATTGCCTCCCCCTCATCGCATCTTTCCCAGACATGATCATCCTCACAAAATTCGCTTATCAAATTGTCGCACGAACCGATTTCGCAACTCGCCATTACAGCTTGCCATTACAGAATGGAACTCATTGCGCCAACACGTTGTAAATATAACTGATAAAAATGAATTCAAATGTACATGTGAACGCTTGTTCCACTTTTCCCCGGAATGAGTCATAGGATGGTGTCCTTTTTGTTTTTTTATGTGGAAAGATAGTTTAATTTATTTTCCTGTAGCCTGGTTGGCACGATGCTCCCTGTTCGTGTACGGGTGTTCTTCTCTTGAGTGGGTATATTATGTTATTTTTGTTGTGTACTAGTGTACTTTTTCTTTAGTGGGTATATTTGCATTGTTTCTTGCCTTTAAGCAAATATGTACGAAATTTATTGTTTTAATATTTTTGTCAAAACGTGTACTTCCCCCTCATAGAATGCCCGAAAGGGCGCTTTGAGGTATATTAAATAAACAATCAAATTTCAAAGCGTGCAAAAAAAAAAAAAAAAATAAATGCGTAGTCGGTATTATAAAGTGTCGCGAGGAAAGTAGTGCCGACTTGTTATTTCATTTTGTTTGCAATGTTTGCAATTTACAATGTTTTTTGCTTTTCACTTGGGATTTTAGAAACGCTTGTTCCATGTTCATTGTTTTTTTTCTACATTAAGGCATAATTAGACGGAAATTAGAACTAAGTTGCCTATCTTCAGCTTAATTTAATTTTATTTTGTCCTCAACAACTTAATCCCTGCGGTTATGTTCAATAAACCATTCAAACTGTTTTATTACATGACTTGTATTTATTCAGCCGCTGCTTCCAGCTTCAATAGTTTTGTCAGCTATACAACGAACACGTTGCGGGCTTCTGACTCCGATTCCCTCAGACCCTGTTTCCGGATCAATATGACACAGCAATGCTTCGCTCTCGGCAAAAGGTTAAAGCGCAGACCGCATGGCGCGTTTTTCTGCACGCGAAAACGCGACACGCTATGAACGCTCACGCGGAAGCTGACGCGGGGGCACCCGCATGCAGACAAAGCCAAGCACCGCCGGCCGCGCGTTATCAGCGTTGCCAGATAACAGAATTCTCAACACGCGATGTAAATGTTGACGCAAATACTACAAAATGAGAATTAAATGAACAAATAAGTAAGGAAAACGAGTTTGTGTGTCAAAAGAAACACCTTTTCAATTTTGATATGGAAAATAAAAATGCTTTTGAACATTTTGAAATGTGCTGAATACGAAACAGCGTATTGTGCAGGATCACGTGATAGTTCGACTTACCCTCATTGGGCGAGAGCCGCTTCGGCGCCTTGGCGCGCGCGTCTTGTTCTGGGTCGGCTAGAAACCAACGCTCCCGCGAAAACGCGCGCCCGCGCGCAGGAAACGACGTCAGTTTGACGCCGACGCGCCTAAATCGCGAGCAAAAACGCGCCATGCGGTCTGCGCTTTATTCATTCACTTATTGCCTGGGGGGTTTCGGAGTCGGGGAACGGTCATTAGCGAGGCCAGGGGGGAAGTCCACTGCCCCGCAGCTGCTCCATGACCCAGCGGCGGTCGTCAAAAGCGCGTCATGGGGACGTTGTCGTCCAGGGTCGCAGTCCGGTCCGTTCGTCGAGTCCGCCATTTAAAGGGATTGTCCGGTCGAAACCGGAAGTACTTAAGTTCTTGCAATCGTTACGTAGAGGGAGCCTTCATATAGACAAACGTCATTTTTATTTTGATATATGATCTCCCGTTATTAATTAATCCTTTCATGATCCTATGTACGAAACTGCACCCCGAATTTCGCCAGTGTCAATGGCTGACATCCGTAGGTGCTGCGTGACGTCACAAAACGCAAAGGTTTGTCGGATGGTCGGGATAACAAGTGTTGGTCGATGGATGTCTTGTATTTTGTTTCGAATTATATAGTCTCCTAGGCAGTACCCTACTGAAATACGGTTCTTTTAATGCAGTTCCCAAGCGCGTGCAAAAAAAGTCACGCCTTTTAGCAGGATGTTACTCGCAGACAGCCATAAGCTTCGAGCAAACGTATGCCGTTTCGCGCAAACACAACTGCGACGGACGCTGATCGAACTAGGGGCGCTTGCAAAGCAAAGGATGCAGATTTCGCCTCTGAAGCGGCACTTAGGTACACGAAGCGGCATCTGGGTACACATTTCGGCGGATCCACTGGATCAGTGATGAGGCTGTGGGTCATTCCCTCAGAGGCGACGTCCGCGGGTCGAAGGCAAACGGCGAACCGTTCAAATGCATGTCGTCACTTGACTTGGACGAGCGTGGTGAATCGTAGGTATACGCTTTCACACGCGGGTCAAACCCATTTTCACACGCGGGTCAAACCGATATCGGGCTGCACGCGTGCTAAATACAACTTCTGGTATCATTTTGAGATGGCCAAGCTGTTGGTTTCGGTTTCGCTTCATAATCAAGGTCTGTTCGATTCGGCCAGGAAGTTCTGAACTATAGTCGGTTACAAGTCAAGAAGGTAGCAACAAATGCCCCTCAAAGGGAATCTTTGCATTTCGACGATAGGTTCGCGGCATCAGGATGATTTTGCGTCGGGAGTCACTGGCGGCAGCGCGCGGTCGGTATACCGGTCACCTCGAAGACGAAGGCCTGACGATAGCGTCTTGGCCAAGACAATTATCGACCGTAACTTTGGCGTCAAGTTGAAGCGAGAATCGGCAAAAAAATGCCGATTCTCGGTGTTTTCCCCAGGCCCGTTAGTGGGCGTCCACAGATACCAGCGGACAAAGCATGCAGTATTATGCTCAGCTAGGGGGACATGCGAGTGCCAACGCACCAAATCCCAGACCTCTGCAATGTATCGGAGTCGTCAATATGCATCCAAGAGCAACTGAAAGCGGAGACTATCAAAAGGGCAACACCTTTCCCGTATCTGTAAGTAAGAATATCAACACTGTGGATCCCTACATAGCATCAAATAGGAACAATTTACGTGAGCCAATATTTCAACACTCACCACAGGGAGCCAAACCTACGCGAGCAGGTGGCTAAAACGCTTTTAGAATATCATAATCAAGCAAATTCCTACCCTAGGTTATGATCTCAATTCCGCGCGTCCACCGCGGGTACGTTATTATCATAAATGAGAGGAAATGCAACCTCCGTATCGGCGTTATCGTTAAACATCACAGACATTTGAGCAAGCGCTGCGAAAAATGGCACCGCGAGCAAAGACGGACAAGGAGTTCTGCTATCGCCGTCTGCTCATATCGTCTGCTTCTGCACGGACGCTGAATCGAGCCCGGATCCGGTGCAAGATTTTGAGGAACTGGGTCTGAACTCGTTCAGAACTGGGATGAATCGAACGCGCCGGTGCAGCGGTCGTGCAACTTCCGGTTGAATCGAATGCACCAGTTCCTGCACTGCCGAACTAGTTCAGCCAGTTCAGGCAAAACGAACAGACCTAAATCGACTGATCCGATTTGGGCGAGGAGTGGGTGGACGTAGTTTAATATCGTTGGCACAGCATCACACCTCAGCTTACAAGCCTTCTGTCCGCTGAGAGCTCAGCTTGTAGCTTTCAGCTTTCTTCTGAGATGATTGCTGCATAAGCAGAATCTCGATCTGGACGGGAACCCAGTCCCTACGCACGACGACGATCCACTTTGCTCGTCACTGCACGTCTCGCGGAAAAGAGTGGACCGTCATGTCTTGGCTCGCATGTGCTGCCCGGTGGTTGTGGCACCCAACCGCGCAACAAAACTCTCACCCAACCACGAAACAAGTCGAGCACAACAACAAAAACGAAGCACGCTGAGGCATTTACTCGCAGGCAAACGAGACAAAAATGCTCGCTTTGTGTTTTGTGACGTCAGAGCTTCAATGTTACCAACGAAAGCAGCGCTTACGCTAGAATGCGATTGGAGCAGTGTAAATTCAATTACTCAAGCAGAGGGGCATATAAAATTCGGATATTGCACGTACGATGCTTCTCGAGGCAATAACAATGACATTCAATTGTTTTCTCGAATACAAAATTCGACCGGACAATCCCTTTAACGTCTTGCCCGCATATTCCCCGCGCCATCGTCCGTCTCCCGCCGAATCCCGCGCCGGCGTCTTCCTCTCCTGTCGCCGCTGCGCGCTACTTCGTTGCCTGCCGTTCGAGAGAGCCGCCGTCCGAAAGAACCTCTTTTGTTCGGCTTTTCCCTTTTCAAGCCTTGGCCCCTTTGTTCTGGGAAGCCAGTCGCGTGACGTCAGTAGGCCTAGGGGAGTGGTCCAGCCGGAACTTGTGGTGCGCGAGGCCATCGGCGCTTCCCCGAGGCACGACGCATCTCGGAGGCATGGTGCGCTAAGCTTCTGCCGGGATTTGGGGCCCGAAGGATCGACGCAGGGGAGGGCAGCGAGATCTCCACAATGTGCAGCCAACATTGTTCATGATATCACATTCTTTGTCTATAAACCAGGTGTTTGTTTTTTTAATTGCACTTCGACACGACCAGATCATGATCATTCATTGCTGCGTGCCTGTTGTCTGTATGCAATCTTAAGATGTCATTATGAACATCACAAAACTAAAGGAGTTGTTAGGAGGTCACTTCTACACTTGTTCGTGCTGCTGTGGCATTTACTTTGTTCAAGCTCGTCACACAAATGAAGTAATTTCTCACGATGTCTGTTGATTAATGTTTGTATGACAGATTTAAACTTATATACTATATTGTACACCTTGTTATTACTCCCAAAGGTCTGTAATTGTACTGTGTCACCTGGAATAATCGCTATAACACTGATCAGCGGAAGTCGTGAATACTATTACTTTAATTGTGTGATGTACGGCGAGTTCGATTTATTTCGACCCTGTAGGTTGTACTAACAGAAACTTGTAGAACATTTTACTTATTCGGTGACAGCTTAAAAGTTCATGCGAAGCTCCTCCCACCACTTCACTTTAGCAGAGGGAACACTGGGAAGGAGCTGACCCCTTCTTCAACGTTCCTTGTGCTAAAGTGGAAAGAACTCTCCCTGAACTCTTAACCTGTCATCCACTACAGAAAATTCAGGCTGTTGTGGCATTTCCTTTTTGCTAGTAGAGCCTACAGTGTCGAAATAAATCGAACTCGCAGTATATCATACAATTCAAGCAACGAGATTGACGACTTCCGTTGATTAGTGTTATTGCGAGGAATCCAAATGATACAGTACCACTACAGACCTTTGGGAGCAGTAACAAGGAGTTATCGCTAAAATGTATTTGCCTGATGTAAGTTAGTTACAAACTAGATAGTTATGCGAGCCAATACATGATTTAATAGAGGCTTTCAATATTTAAAAATAGTTGCGTGTAATATTTAAGAACTATAATTTACTTTTACTGATTCTTAGGTAAGCATTCTATATGTTTATGGCCATTTGTATATTAATTTAAGTTTTAATAATTACACAAAATTAAATTGTAGTTGTTAAACAAAGGGGCAGCATGCACCGGACATGCCTGTTACGGGTATTCCGAGGACGCAAGGCTGCTTTCTTGAAAGTGCACTCGTCCTGTGCCTCACGGTCTACTTTATTTTGAACCTCTCTTAACCGTATGCATATGGACACAATTTTGGCCATCCTGCAGAACGTACTAGTCAGAAGTGAAGCGTTTGAGCCATGTCTGATGTTATTTAAGCTAGAGGGTCTTTTGAAAGAGTCGAAGAAAGCTCAGTCAAAATGAATTCATGCTAGGCCAGTGTTCGGTTATCGACTCAATCACACGTTTATTAACCTCGAGAGCTGTGCATAATTTAAAGGGAGACGTAAGTCTTGCACTTTTTTTTTTCCATCTTGCTGATATTTCGTATGCTGATCAACTTAAAGGAGCACTTCAGTGCCCCTTTAAGTTGATCTAAGGTACATATTATTCTTGATTTTTTTTTTCAACTGTGTTTGCACTAACCGTCTTACATGCTTGAAACTTTATGTAACAAACTGACTCCAATTTAAGAGTGATTTTTTCAGCTCTTCTAAAGTGTATTATTGTTATTTCTGTCAGGTTAATATCTCAGGAGACTGATCTCACATACTAGGCTTCTAGCGTTAATCTATTTTATTACAGTATCTTAAAAATGCAAGTTTATTCTGCATTGTTTTCTTTACATTGAAACATATGTTTGTATGTATCGCTTAACTTAATTGTATTTTCTTTTGTTCTGCGCATTTTATGGCAGTTGGATAAGTTAAGTAAAGCAATAGGCTGTCTTATCACAAGATTTTTGAACTCCATTCGGTCGCTTTCTTTCACAAAACTTAAAAGTTGCCTGCAATGCACATGTGGGACCAACAATGTTTATGACTGGGCATCCTTTTTTTTCATAGACTAGCTGAGTGTTTACAAAATTGCAATCTAAAATATATATTAGACTAATCTGATCATTAGAAACACCAACCAATAGAAATCATGACTCCGGTGACGCCACTTGTCCAAACAGACCACAAACAGACCATGAGTGTCCAAACAGACCATGAGTGGGCATGGAAACAGCCTGAGGATGCAGTCTTCTAATCCGTTCTGCTTCATTGTACAGATACTGCTTTGCCTGTGTTCAGCGCCTGTCTGGGCATCGCCGTTCTCTCAAGTCATCGTAACAACAACGCTGGCCACGGAAGGATTTCCAGTTTTTCAAGATAAATCCGACGTACGTTTTGGCGTACTCGCGTACTGGCCGCAGTATGCCTTTACCCGGCACAAGGAAGCTACCCCATCGACATCGACACTAATCAACAAGGCTTTAAAACCGTGGAACGTCCCCAGTTCTGTCAGTGGGCATGGAAACAGCCTGAGGATGCAGTCTTCTAATCCGTTCTGCTTCATTGTACAGATCCTGCTTTGCCTGTGTTCAGCGCCTGTCTGGGCATCGCCGTTCTCTCAAGTCATCGTCACAACAACGCTGGCCACGCAAGGATTTCCAGTTTTTCAAGATAAATCCGACGTACGTTTTGGCGTACTCGCGTACTGGCCGCAGTATGCCTTTACCCGGCACAAGGAAGCTACCTCATCGACATCGACACTAATCAACGAGGCTTCAAAACCGTGGAACGTCGCCAGTTCTGTCAGTGGGCATGGAAACAGCCTGAGGATGCAGTCTTCTAATCCGTTCTGCTTCATTGTACAGGTGGGTTCCTCTCCGTCGTTACATACTAGACGAACGAATAACGTCGTTCTTCTGCTGTTTCCATGCCCAAGTGTTATTTGTGTTACGGTCATTGAGTGTTATGATGTGGTAAAATCGTTACTAGCACTTTCGGGCGACATTGAACTTAATCCCGGCCCCATGAGCGACGTTCAAGCGAAACAATTCGCGGATTTGATGCAGCTGGTGAGGGATATGAATGAACGATCTTTGAAATCTGAAGTTGGGCAAAACAGTTTACTAGACAGTGTGAAAGAAATAAGAGAAAGTCGGAGTTCAATCGAAAGAAAAATTAACGACATCGGTAATCGACTTACGCTTGTCGAGAATAAAGTATCTGCGCTTGAGTTGAATGACCAAGATTTCAACACAGTGGAATGTCTCGCTGAAAAATTAAATTATGACAACGCCACTTTGAATGACGGTCTAAATGACCTTGAAGATCGATCACGTCGGGATAATCTAATTATTTATGGTTTGGCGGATTCTCCGTCCGAAACTTGGTCCGTTACTGAAAGAAAAGTTCTCGAGCTTGCTTCTGGCTCTCTTGAGCTACAGGTGCCTCCAGACTGCATTGAGCGCTCACACCGCATCGGTGCTTTTAGTGCCAATCGCTGTCGCCCAACAATAGTGAAATTCTCCTCCAATAAAGTCAAGAATTATGTATTTTTGTCGCGTTTTAAGTTGAAAGGTAGTGACATTTACATCTGTGAAGATTTCTCGCCAGCAACCCGCCAAGCTAGGAAAAAACTAACTGAGTTTGGAAAAGCCTCTAACAATGTGTTTCAACTACACTACAATAAACTGTTTATTAACAAGAGGTGTTATATGTATAACTCAGTGTCTGACGAAGTGTTTGATCTCGGTGCTGGTCCTGATAGGAGTGAAGGTGATAACGTCAACAGGCCTCCCCTTAACTTGCATCAAACGCCCTCATCTGATAGGCGCGAAGGAGATAACGTTAACATGCTTCGTAACACACATCAAACGTCTTCTTCACCATAACATGTGGCAAGGGGCGTGGGTGCTATTCCTTTTTCCAAAAATGTGTCAGCACTTTTTAGCAATATAAGGGGTATTTTATGTCATCGTGATGAATTGTGTTCAGTTATTGATTCTTGTAGCGCTGACGTAGTAGCTTTAACCGAAACGCGGCTGTCATCGAATGTTCGGAATAGTGAATTATTTAGTTGTGATAAGCGTTTTAATGTCTACCGTTGTGATAGGGGTGCACGAAATAGAGGTGGCGTTTTATTGGCAGTTGCCGATCAAATTGATTCTTTCTGTGTGCGTTTGAATAGTGATTTAGAAATAGTTTGTTGTTGCTTGTGTTTGAACTTCCAAAAAGGTATCTTAGCCGTGTGCTATCGTCCGCCATCAGCTAATCCTTCTTTTGTTTCGAATCTTCATGATGTTTTGAACTCAATAATAGTGCGCTTTCCTTCATCTCCTATACTCCTCCTTGGTGATTTCAATTATCCTCAAATAAAATGGTCTCACCTGCATATTTTGTCAAACCCTTTCTCATCAGATGCGGAAGATTTTATAAAGTTATGTGATGACTTCAGTTTTTCGCAGCTGGTGTCTCTTCCTACTCGAATCACTGCTACAACTGCAAACGTATTAGATCTCATTTTGTCAACTTCACCTGAACTTATTTCTTCTGTTACTTTCATGCCGGCTCTCAGCAACCATTCGCTACTACATTTTTCACTTGATGTGCCAGCCAAAACAGCACAGCGAACTCTAAAAAAAATACGAGACTATGGTAGAGGTGACTATGACTCTATTAACGGTGCCCTCGGCCTTTTTCTTAACGATTACTTAGACCACTTTTCTGACCGTTCTTTAGAATTAAATTGGACATTGTTTAAGACGCAGGTTGAGCTCCTAACCAATAAACATATACCGCTACGTAACATCCCAATTGTTTCGAATTCCCCTTGGTTCAATAACACCCTAAAAAGACTTTCCAATAAAAAGAAGCGCAAATTTCGTGCAGCAAAGTTAACAAATTCGGAGGTTAAATGGCTCGAGAATCATGAGGCTGCCAATGCTTATAAAAGTGCAATCGCGGTTGCAAAGTCAGTTTATTTTTCTATCACCCTGCCATCACTACTAACCAACAACGTCAAACAGTTTTGGAAGACGATTAACGGCAATAAAAACACCACACTGTCTCTGTTTACTTTATCAGGTGAACCTGTTTCCACCGATGACTGTGCAAATGTTTTCAATTCTACTTTTGTTGAATCATTTTCAAACTGTATTTCTTCAACTCTACCTCAACTTCAACAACGCGCTTTTCTGCCCATGTATCCCATCTTAATTCAAACAAGTGGAATTATAAAGATAATTGAACAGCTAAAAATATCCTGCTCCGCGGGAGTTGACGGAATTAATTCTAAATTTTTGCTAAGAACAAAAGAGTATTCTTCTATGATACTGTCTAAATTATTTGAGCAATCACTTACACTAGGCTGTTTACCTGACGATTGGAAGGTGGGTAAAGTGGTGCCCGTGCATAAAACCGGTGATCATCATTCTCCTCTCAATTACCGTCCCATTTCCATAACAAGCATTCCGCGTAAAATTCTTGAGCATATTATTTTTTCTCATCTCGTTCAACACCTAGAATCCAATTCATTCTTTGCTCCTGCACAACATGGCTTCCGTAAATAATTTTCGTGTGAAACTCAGCTACTCACCTTCACTCATGACCTTCACCTTATTCTTGATCATGGTTCCCAGGTGGATTGTATTTTCCTTGATTTCGCCAAAGCTTTCGATAAGGTGTCATATAATCTACTACTCCATAAGCTTAGCAAACTTAACTTTGATCAGGATGTACTTTCATGGATTCGCGCTTTCCTTAATAACCGATCTCAATTTGTGTCTGTGAATAATACCTCTTCAAGTCCAGCTCCCGTGACATCAGGCGTACCTCAAGGCTCAGTGTTAGGTCCCCTGCTCTTTCTTATTTTTATCAACGACTTACCTTCCTGCGTTTCGTCCTCTATTAGCTTATTTGCAGATGATTGCGTTCTTTACCGAGAAATAACTAACACCTCTGATGTTGCTATCCTTCAGTCTGACCTTGATTGATTGTGTTTCTAATTGGTGTAACAAATGGAACATGCAGCTCAACACTAACAAATGTAAAGTAATGACTGTTTCTCGTCTTAACTCGCACTCTACTTTCTACTATCTAAACAGTGTTTTGTTGGAAGGTGTATCATCGTACAAGTACTTGGGGATCCATATTTCATCGAACCTGTCTTGGGAGCCTCATATTCGCTAGATAACTAACAATGCTAACCGCATGCTTGGCTTTCTCAAACGTAATTTTCCATCTGTCCCTGTATCTCTCAAGCTACTACTATACAAAACCCTTGTCCGCTCAAAATTGGAATACGCCTCCCCTATATGGGATCCCGGTACTGAATTACTTACAACAGCAGTCGAAGCTATTCAAAATAGATCTGTTCGCTTCATTCTTACTATCACCGTAGTGCAAGCGTAACATCCATGAAAACGTTTTTAAACCTACCTAACCTTTCTTCACGTCGTGAGTTATTCCGTCTTTGTCTGTTTCACAAAATTTATCATCACAATTCTTCCTTGCATCAAAAATTACTAACTCCTCCCTCATATGTCTCGCCACGCGTCAATCACCAACAGAAAATCGGTCTACCTGTTTGTAAAACCACTACTTTTTATAATTCATTCATCCCCAAAACAACAATCACGTGGAACCACCTTCCATCGTCAGTTGTGTCTGTAACAGATGCCATCATGTTTAAGCGTTGTTTAACCACTTTTCTAAGTTAAAATTTCTTATGTTCGTGTTTCTATTCTTAAATTGTCATTTTGTTTTTTAGTAATTTTACTTTGTAACCCACTCCCCTCTGTAATGCCCTCGGGCCCTGAAGGTACAATAAATAAATAAATAAATAAATAAATAAAAGATTAAAGCTGGAATGCCGCTTCTGATAAAATAGTGCCAAGGGCTTCTGAAGTACTGCTTCAAATAGTGCACAGGTCTTAGATTTACATTGTCATAAATATCTTTGTGTCAGACTTGTAGACCAATGTAGAATGTCGTTATAGACATTACATAAAATCAAAAAAGCTTCACGTAAAATATTTCTGCACGCAAGTATCTGATGCTGTGGTTTTCGCTCTCTGTTGCCTAAAGTCGGGAGAAAAAGGGTGCACAGTGCATCTTACAAGTAGATTTCATTGAAACGAAAACTTCGTGGATGGCAGCCGACTTTTCGCTAAAAGTCTTAGCTTCCACGAAGCCAAAAGAAGGTGGCCTAAGTGAGTGAAAAATTTGCTACGCTCTGACATTCTCAGATGGCTTCCTTTTAAGTGGCTCGTGGGATGTATTGCGAGCTTTTAATTTCTTCTCACCTGAGCTAATAGTATCAGAAACTTGCGTGTTGTGAAATTTCTTTTCTTGCAGCTTTCTTGATTTTTATGAGAGGTTTATAATAACATTTTCGGATGGTCTACATTCAACAATATTTAGAAGAGCGGAAGTTCCGGGCGTGCTTTATCTCAAACAATGTTCAGGAAATAAACGACTCTATTTTATCCGTAACAGCGTTCCAGATATCAATGTAGGCATTCTCAGAAATGTCCGTGTGTCTACTTTCCCGCAAAGCACTCGGAAAGCCAATCACTGCAATTTACGGAGTCAGCTCAGCGGACGAGGATGCCGAAACATATGTTCAGATCAAAAACCGAAGTCTGCGCTCCGACACTAAACCAGGGGCGGCTCTACAGGGGGCCCCTTCAATTTCTGTCTGCCCCTCAAAAAAAAGCTGTCGGGTGTGTGTGTGTGTGTGTGTGGGGGGGCCGGGGGGGGGGGGTTGCCAGTTTGCAAAGGTCGTGGTTTCCCGAGAGGCAATTTAACGTCCCACATTACGGGCACTTTAGCAATGGACGCCGAGCATCCGTCCTTTGAAGCCAGCCATCCGTCCTTGGAAGCTAAAGCAGGCGAATAAAATATAAGAGAGAAGCACGACACTATTTTTAAAAGAGACAGTTTTAGAAGAGACATACCACTCCCGTCCAGCGTATTTTTCTTACTTTGATTAACTTCTTTCCGTGGAAGCGGGCCCTGCATTGTTGGACCCCTTCCTCGAGAATAAGCTTTCTGGTTTTTGTGAAGAATTCCCGAAATCCGGACGCGTCTCCCTCTTTTGGGTGCGTGCAATAGCCGCTCGACCTTCAGCAGCGGCACGGCGCTGATGTTGCTCGCGGATTACACTGCCCCGCGGCGGCACCATGTGCAGGACTGCTCAAACGAGAGAAGCCGAAAGCAAGGTGGAAAGAGGTGAGAGGGACCTTGCTTGGTAGACGATGTCGCTTCGGCTGTTCGTCTGGAGGGATTTTAGTAATGGCTTGGCTTCGACACTCAGGAGCGCGGCTGCGAGATCGAGGAGCTCAACCTTGTAGGTGTCATCTCTCCACCCAGCGTAATTTCCTTCCTTCAATTGGATTGTCTTGGTGTAAGTGGTCCCTCGATTGTTCTGTTCACTTCCTGGGGAATGTAATCTGTTCCAGGAAACGTGAAGGTTCTTCCTCTTTTGGGTGCGTGCCATTGCCGCGCGACCTATCGGAGGCGACACGGCGGCCATAATGCTCGCAGAATGCACAGCTTGCCCTGCGGCGGCATCGAGTGCTTTGCTGCTCAAAACACGGAAGGCCAAAAGCAAGGAGGAAAGTGGTGAGCGGGACTCTAAGCGAGGCCGTAGGAAACAACGCCGGTTTGTCTATTTGTCTCTTGGAATTTTCCAGTAGAATAGTAGAATCATTGGAAAGTATTTCTAAGGATAGAAAGGCAGTCCCAGGGGCGGGGCCGTAAACTGTCACCTGGACCGCACTGGCCCTGCAGGTCTCGACATAAGTCATTTTCAAGGGTCATTCTTGCTCTGCTACGTTCTCAGCCTCGGTGGCAAATGGTACCAGGACGACGGAGACGAGAAAAGTGCCCCAACAATTCTGCTGCTGAACCGAACATGTGCAGCTGAGCCCGATTTCAAGACTCCAAAGGAGACACAATGTCGGAAAAGAGATAAATCGCCGATTTTTTTTTAATCTTCCATCAAGCGCGTCAAGCAACAGGACGGCGACCCTTCCGAACCGCCCTCTTCAAGTTCAGAAGACCCAGGGATCGAGCAGTACCGGAAGGATCATCCCGAGCCGTCCAGCCTTCCTGATGGACTTCCGACCGCTTCTAGCGACGTCCATCATCCTTCATAGGAACAAGGGGAGCAGAATAGTGAACGCGACAAGTTTTCTTCTTCGTGCGTGAGACGAGACAAACTTTGCTGTGCGCTTGCACCGCATCGGAAGGACATGACGATCTTTCAGGTCAGTTGAACATTTCCAAGTATAAGACAGAGTCGCCGCGGCAGCCGATACTGAACTATTTTCCATCGAAAAAGTACAGAAAGGAGACTAGAAACTTTAATTCAGTCTGACCGTTGTAGGTTATTTCCCTGGCTAGAATACAGCACCCAAGCTGATTCCGTGTTTTGCTATCCCCGTAGAATGTAATCTACCAAAGCGAATGAGAAATCCACGTTTGTCAGCTGTGGATACAGTAACTGGAAAAAAAGCTCTGGACAAAGAATCTGGCTTTAGGAAGCGCGAAACCACAGTCACGCATAAGTCATGTCAAGCCTTGTGGGTTTGTGCAAATCAAGTCGAGAGGACCAGGCGAGTCAATCGCAACAAGTTTGAGCCTCGAGCATTACAGACAATGCAAAAAAATCGAATTTATGTTGCAAGAGTGGCAGATCTCCTTAGATTTACCACTGTACGGGGCTATATTGTTGGCACTTGGTGTGCACAAGATTTGAAAACGCAGTGCGATCCTCCTCGTGGTTTTTCTGCTGATGAATTTGAGCGCGTCCGGACGTGATGCAACTTTTAGAATATGTGGCAGAGACTGTCAGCACTTTAATACTGCCCATTGGAACTAACGACCTCGCCAAGGATGGCGCTCAAGCAAGCCTGGAACACCTCCACGAGCTCCTGAGCTATATTCGATCAACGAGCCCAGAGATTGGACCCATCTACATTGGCGGCGTCTTGCCCCGCAGTGCACACCGCCGCCGGCGTTTCTCAAACCACCAATTTGTATGGTGGTTTAACAAGCAAGTCACCGAATTCAACATCGAAGTGAGCAAACTCTGTCGTAGTGACTCGGGCACCTTCTACATTCACCACGCCTTCTCGGAGATGCCAGCGCGACGCGTCCTTGCAGCCGATGGTCTCCACCCAAGTTTTGAGAGTGTAACCCTTCTGGCACTTCATTATCAACAGGTCATCATAAGAAACGCCAACCAAGAACCAGCGGGATGGAGCGACACCCCGCCAACTATCAGAATCCCCGATGCGGCCGACACGAGAAGCCATGCTTCGCCCAACACAGTGTACTGTGGCACACAGCCAACATCCACCATGCCGAGGACGCCGCAGTCGTCCGATGTCAACTTGCGACAAAGGAAGAGCTCCTTGAGGGATGACCACACGCCCCAGCGGTGCAACCCAACTTCCCCAAGACAATATGGCACCCGCTCCAAAAACCAAGACGCCCCGCATCTGCGCCCTAGCGTTCCGGTGCAGAGCTCCGTAGAACATCCCCATCCCCCTCCAACCACCGACGGGTACCCGACGCTCGCCAAGAGTATGACACCCTAGCCACCCCTACGACAAAGAAGCGCTACGAGACTGTACAACCTCCGCAGGGCAGCTGCGCCAAGTCCCCGCCCAAAGGAAGATTGACCACAAATCAGTCAGTCCAGTTCCCCCACTCAGAATTACAGTGCCTTATTTCTAGAAGTACCAAAGTTTTCCGATAAGCGAATCAAGCACGAGCTTTATCGACCAACGCTGCAGGTGTACCTAAAGGCAGGAATCACACCAAAGGATTAACGCTCTCCCTACCTCCCGCTACGACAAACCTTGATCAACACGACCGTGCGCCTTGGCAAAACGTTCTCCTGAAGGCCTCTCTTAAATTATTACAAATTTCTATCAATCATAGCGAAAAACAGATAAATCAACTACTGCTACCACTGCCCTCCTCCGCTCAAATGACTCCCTGTCGACAGAGGAAATAACAACCTTGAAACCGTTTGAGGAAATGGAGTACCAAAGTATCATAACCACCAAACTACGTAAGCTCGAACGAGACAAGGTTCCCAAGCCCACACTACCTGCGCTGACGCCATATAAATATAGTAGCAATATTCAACCGCGAAGACAGCAAACAGCTGATGAACAGAACATCACCGAACATTGTGACACCGTAATTGTTAACTTATCTGAAATTACCTTATCGTCTGACGAAGAGAAATTGCTCTCAAAAGGGCTAAATATTTGCCTAGCAACCAGGCTTCTGTGACGAATTCTAATTACTCCAAAACCTTGATAATTTTGCAAGAAATTGAAGATTGCGGGAATACTTCTTAGGCAGGCCTTCAAACTCTCAGAACACGCAACAACGTCCAAAGAGCAACTGGACGCCGATGACTCATCGCAATGGCTGCCTCAATCTTTACATAGCCGCCGTACAAAGAGACATAATGCGAGAATACCATAAGCGGAGAGGAAAACGGTACAACTTAACAACATCGAAAAGGGATTGCCTGAAAACTCTGGGAACCAGGACCGATATAACGATAAAGCCAGCTGTTAAAGGGGGAGCAATTGTGATCCTCAGCACTGTTGATTACACTCGAGAAGGATACCGCCAACTTAATGATCCAAACTTTTATGAGCGTCTTGAGGGTAATCCAACGATTCACTACTCACGCATTGTAACGTCAAAACTGAAAGATCTCTTGAACACACGAAACATAACCCTTAACGAACATAATGTGATGGAACCACTAAATCCAAGACCAGGTCACTTCTACATGCTTCCTAAAATTCACAAAACTGGTAGAGGGTGCCCAATTATATCAGGCATAGGTACAATAACCGAACCTATCTCCGGCTTTATAGACGAATTAATAAGCAATATTCCTACAACTCTCGACTCGTATGTCAAAGACACCACTCAGTTTCTAGGAGAAATCTCGGATATGTGCGTACCTAAGGGAGCATATCTGGTCACTCTCGATGTTTCTTCTCTATACACAAACATTCCCCACGACGACGGAATAGCTGCTCTAATTGACATGTACGAACTTCATAAGAAACCAGATACACCGTACTGTCATGTCATTGCCTGTTTAACGAGGCTGGGTTGAGAACGTAATGTATCTGAATTTAATAATGAACAGTTTAGGCAAGTCAGCGGAACCGCTATGGGCGCTAAGATGGCCCCCAGTTATGCTACTTATTTATGGGAAAGCTAGAGTCCAAATTTCTTTCTGAATTACCCCTAACGCCAACTTTCTACAAGAGATACATAGACGATATCTTTCTTATCTGGACACACAGCTAGGAGGAACTGCTGGATTTCGCAGACTGTTACGATTCTGTACACCCGAACATTAACTTCACTTACGCCTACTCTCAAACGGATATCAATTTCTTAGATGTAACTGTAAAAATTGAAAATGGTAAACTCTCCACAAATCTCTACCGTAAACCGACAGATCGACAACATTATCTTCATTACCAGAGCGACCACCCTCGCCATTGTAAAAACAGCGTCCCTTATACAGCCGAGCCCATCGTTTTAAACGAATTTGCACAAAAGAGGAAGATTTTGATGCGAGCGCCCAGAACCTAAAGACCATGCTGGGAAAACAAAAATATCCATTACTTGTAATTGACGACGCAATTCAAAAAGCTAATCAATTGAACCGTGAGGACTTAATTGCAAACCGCCCCCCCCCCCCCTAAACCCGACCTACAAAGCACAAATCTATGTCTAACTTACAGCACGCACTTTCCTAATGTAAACGGTATACTGAGACGGCACTATAATATTCTAGAACAAAGCGAACGTCTTAAACGTGCGTTTCCGTCCGCCCCCGCTGTGGTCTACAGACGATCACGTGTCCTAAGAGACTCACTTGTAAACTCTCGACTGAATTCGCCATTGTCAAATGACGAATGCAAGCCGTACACAAAACCGGGATGTCTGGTCTGCAAACAAATGCAACATACTAGCAGCGCTAGCAGCACACAATCGCAATTCTCCTTAAAAGTTCGAGGGAACCTGACGTGTGACTTTTCAAATGTGGTTTATTTGCTTCAGCGCAGTGTCTGCAAAATGCAATATATAGGGCGAACAAAGAGAGAATTCAGGGAACGCTTTAATAATCACAAATCTCATTCAAAATCGCTCCCAAGCCTACCTCTTTCAAAAGACCTTAGCCTCTCACATCATTCATTCGAGAAACTTTCGGTAACGATCGTTGAAACCGGATTTAGGTCAGACCGCGAACGGGAGCCAGCGCGAATCGTATCTCGTATACCGATTCAACACGATCGATAAAGGAATGAATGAAAATCCAGGAACACTTGCAGCGATTAAAACGTTAACTAAGAATTAACAGGGAACACCAATACTCACCCTGACCAAGTGGCACTGTATTTGCTGTTGGAATTGGACCATTATTGTGTGTGTGTGTGTGTGTGTGTGTACGAAACGGTGAGCCTTCCACACGCGCTTCTGTACACGCTGCTCGTCCTTTTTCGTTGGTCTACCCACTCATATGCGAAATCCGTTAATATTCTTTTTTTTTCATTGAAAGGCGAAGCAAATCTGCGCCTTCCGCGCAATGCTGGCCTGCTGCACGCAATGTTACTCGATCTTGACCCTAGGCATGCGTATTTATTTGTGTTTATTTTCATTTTCATTTTAAGGTTTTATCTTTTCAATTTGTATTTTTAATTCACTGTCCGGTACGACGACATCTTTGCACCTATCCGGTGGCATTCCCCCCCCCCCCCCTCCCCCGCGCCCCCTGCCCCGAGATCTGCTCCTTGCTCCCCTCTCCCCTCTCTTCCGCGGCGTGCGACGCCCGAGGGGAGGCGGGGTGACCGTCGCGGAGAGCGGACGCCCACATCGGCTGAGCCTTACGGGCAATTAGTACCGAAGATGTCGTTCCAGAGCCTGTGCCGTCTGTTTATGACCTATTGTACCCACCGCAGTGTCGGAGATCTCATATACGCCTCTTTAGCTTTGAAGCCCGCCGCCCTACCGTGGAAACGCGCTCAAGTCAAGCTCCTTTTTTTATTTCTTTATTTTTTTTTTTTGGTGGGGGGGGGGGGGGGGGGCGTTAGATTTCGTTTTACTGTTTGCTTTTTTCACATATCTTTTTACGTTTATTTTTCCTGACCTCACGTCCTTCTTGCCCCATTGGCCGCTTACTGCTTTGCGCAGTCTGAAGCCCTCACATGTATGCCATCTCCTGACGAAGCCGAGCCTCTCGGCGAAACTCTCGTAATACATACAATAAACTCCTAGCATAGCAACTCGGACAGTACGGATTTCTGACTTTTTACATTTTCCCGGTTCATTGTTCTCAAACTACTCTGCCTCACCTATATATATATATATATATATATATATTAACGACACATTTGTTTAGAGTTTGCAATGTTTTTCAAATAAATTTGAGATTCACTGCGACAAACAAAACGCCATAAAAATAATTAGGTTCTTAATATACTTTTTGGGATTAATTACAGAAGAAACAAAAGAAGGGAATTTTAAGCGACGAGGGAAAGAATATGAATTAAATGATATCCAATAAAAACGTTCGATTTAAATTTCGATTCGATGATGCCTATATCAGCGCTAAGCCATCCTCATGCAATAGACCTATTGCTATATTACCCAAGCATTAAGAAAAAAAATTGGGTTCTGTGTGTGTTTATACAGCCTAGAACTTGGTCTGCCTCACAGGGGCGACGAGTCTTCCAGCTGTAGATGAGAAATTTAGCCAGTGCGGTACAGCCGCTAGCCTGGGGTCTTTAACGTGCATCACGCAGTAGTGATACACGACCGCACGCCGGTACGATGCTCATCCAGATCGAAACGGGCAGGGGTGGGGCTCGAACCCAGGATCCCTGGGTTCTGAGAATGCAGAGATTGGTGTTCCACGCGCCGCACGTGCTGGCCTCAGCAGTACTCTTCTAAAGGCAAAACCCTCAAACAAATGGCAGCTTGCACGCGCGTTCGTCAACGTTTTATTTTGGTTATTTACTTCGAATCTTTTATACGAGGAAGGCGTGCGCGTGTGGCGCGTGGAGCACCAATCCCTGGATTCTCCTTAATGCTTGGGTAATATAGCAATAGGTCTATTGCGTAAGTATACTTTAGGTGAGATTTCTACTCGTCAGCAGAAAGATTTCCGCCTATCGCGACAGTTTGTTATGAAGGTAAACAAAGCAACCGAAACAAGACCCCCCCCCACCCCCCCCCCCCCCCCAAATTCAGTATTCATGCAGCCCCCCCCCCCCCCCCCCCAGAAAAAAAAATTCTGGCGCCGCCCCTGCACTAAGCAATGCAAAACTTTGCAATTGCTTAGTGTTAAGCAATGCAATTTTTTAAGATCTTTCGACGTGCAACTGAAAGGTCAGATTGACCTCCGTCAGATTTGGGCACTTCGGTCGGTATTCAAACCCGACAAATCAGGATTCATAAGCCAGCGCGTTGGCTCAAAACCGCTGAGACGTTTTAATGTTTTGTGTTTTGTTTTAATATCATCGCCATATAAAAGTCACAAAAGTGGTTGTGAAACAAAATATAGTCGAACCATTCCGACAAGCACACTTTGATCGCAAAATTGATTTCAGAAAGTGATAAAAAAAAAACAAAAACATTAGACTGTTTTTGCATGCGTGGCGGAATCCCAACTGGCGGAATCGCTTCCATGGCCCCCACTTCATTTGGATCGCGTTAGTGTACGAACGCACAATAGAACGCGCGCAAAAGCAGCTGTAGTGCACCCGCAGCCTCTGCTTGTTGTTCTGACATCTTTGCCTCGCTCAGTGCGGGCATCCAGGCATAGGGTGCCTAGATGTCTGTCTGTCTCAGGGTGAAGACATTCATTGTTGCCTGAATATGCCAGCGCGTGACGCTCTCGCGCACTCGGTGCGTGAATCGGGCGGTAAAATGGCGTCTATGCATTAGCCAAAGCTACGCGCTCGAGCTGAGTGACACCGGATTGCGCGCACTTCAAAATGCATAAGAAAACGATTGGGCGGAAAAATGGCGGAGTTGGCACCACTCAAGCAAAAGCGCGCGTGTGTATGAAGGCACTCTATCCAGGCATCTGACACCCTGACATCTGGCGTTTTTTCTGTCTTCCACGGGGCGTTCCTAGCGGCACAAGACGGCAAATGCACATCAAGCTATTCTTGAACAAAAGTCGCCATCTGTATTTTATATTAAGAAATTGAAACTTGCCGTAACTTAATGGGGAAAGTTTGAGGTCTAATAACATTGTTCACGTGTAATATACTGATTTGGAATCTATGGAAAATTCAATATCGAAGGATGCTTCGTAATTTAATGTCTCGTAACATTGATTAGTTGACGTGATTTTATTTTTATAACATGTTAAAGTAATACCATTTTAAACTGTATTTTTTATTTTAAAATATGCACTATCTGTACAGTTAGTTGATTAGTTTTTGATTTTATTACATCAAACAGATCGTTTACGCAAGTTATAGTGGACGATGGAACGTTAAAATGTGCAGAACGTAAGGGCGCAAATGAACTGGTGTATATCAAACATTTTAGTGCAAAACCCGAGACTGAGGTATTGACAGACGACGGCAAAGGAAGAGAAGGAGGACGTCTGTAGCTGTGTGTGAGACCAACGTTGTTTGAGACATTCTCCTTCTCTTCCTTGTCGTCGTCTGTCAATACCTCAGTCTCGGGTTTTTCATTAAAATGTTTGAGGAAGGTTATGACTAAAGAAATATTTTTTTTTCAATTGTAGAGAATGTTGTCTATTAGAAGCGAAATATTAAACTAAAAACTCAAAATATTGTAATATTGAGACATTAAAATATATTTGAAAAAGTCCTTAATTTTACATTAACTTTATGAATGTAGGGTGCATACAAAATATTATAAACCGTCAAAAATGGACCAAAACGTCATGAACGGTGAGGTTGCGCCTTAAAGGGGCCCTGCAATTACTTTTTGACTGGTTTTTAATTTGGACCCAACCTGAGCACACTGAACGTAGTAACTTAATAAAATATTTCCTTTCTCGAATTTCGCTTTATTTTAAGAATTATAGGCAAACTAAAATTACAAAAAAAAATAACCTCCTTCATGACGTCCTTAGTCGTGGATTGAGTAAACGTGAACTAGAGGACGAGAAGTGAGCTCAGCTAGCACTCACGGCTGCCGCTCTCCGTGTCGACGGCTCGAGAGGGCGCCACTAAAGCATGTGCTGGATAGGCTGTAGGAAGCGAACGGCCAGGGCGGCTCGCATTTTCTTTACTGCGCAATTAAACACTAATTCCGTATCACATTTCGTTGGCCACATACGACAGCAAACACGGGGTAAAGATAGGTTTAGAACAGCAGCCACTTCGCGCTACCATACCGCCAAGCGGCCAAACCGCAAGCCAAAACTGCTCGCCGAAAGCCTTCGGAACGATCGCAACCGGTCGGATCCCAGAGCCTATATACGACCGCAGCGTCGCCGCGTACATCCGGGACCTCTCTACGCTCGCCGCTCGTCGGTGTCTGATCCCACTACCCCTTTCTAGTATGCGCCGCCTTTCCTACCGCTTGGTGGCGGGTATGTCGATGGGTCACTTCTTGTTTCAGTACTTTATAAACTGCATTTGTTTCTTTTTTGATCTAAATACTGAATAAAAACTGCTTTCACAACTAATTGAAACAGTTCGCGCCACTTATATTTTGTATTTCGACTAAAAAAAAGCTTTTAGCGGCTCTGACCAGTAGTAAGGCAAGGACTTCACATATCGCGCGCTTTCGGCACCGCGGGTCGCTCCCGTAGGTGAAGGAGGTTTCCGCATCGTCCGGTTAATATATGACGCACTGATATTTAGTTACTCTTTCCGTGCCCACTGGCTTGCCCGAACACCAAGAAGCGTGGAAACCGCAAAATAAGTTAGACGCTTAAATCTGATCGCAGGGCAATTACGGGAAGACCCCAAGAAGGAGAAGATTTGCATAAGAAATTGACTTTCACTTGCAATGGAGTGCAACTCGCGCCCTCTAGGTGACAGGTGGTTGCTGAAAAAAAATGAAAGACGTTCATACAGCTCCCTGCAATGCCGAATTAGAGCGCAGCTCTTGAAGAGGAGGAGGGGAGGGTACGGAGGGGAGAGTTTTCCCCTCTTCTTCCTCCTCCCCTTCCCCTCCTCATCTCTTACTCCCCTACCATTTAGCGGAGAATTTTCGCTACATTTCCAGTTAAATTCAGCGGAACAAATTATTTATTTATTTATTCAGATACCTACAACGCCATGGGGCATTGAAGTAGGAGGGGAAGTTGGGAATGAAAAACAGAAATAGCTATACAAAGGTTCAAAGAACAATATACACAAGCCATAATTATTTTAGCATCATGACAAAGTGCAGGCTACATATAAATGCGGTGTTTAAAAAAAATGAACTAAACACTAGGAGGTTAGTGTTGAATACAACGTATAGTTAGGAACAATATTGACTACCGAGGTAAGTAAACCGTTTCGATTCCGTATTGTTTTAGCTAAAAATTAGTTGATAAAGACGTCAGTTCTACAACCTTATAAACATGATCCTTTCGTTGCGATATGTAATCTGGCAGAAATCAGCTGATGAAACACAGCGTTAAAAAAGCTCAACCGAGACCCGGTTTGCGCTGCTGGCCTGCGCAGGAATCCACCATGGTGGAATCGGCGCACGCGGTTGGAGCGGACGCTGTGCTGCATCACGACGGTGTCCATGCTCATGCTCCTGGCCATGGCGGTGGCCCTGGCCGTCCTCGGATACCACAACTCCCTGCAGAGCCTCGGTGAGCGCGCGTGACGCAGTTGACATGACCCCGCGATTGAGTGTCGTACAATGAGACTAGAACCACACATTAAGCTACGCTTAGAACATCGGTTCCTCCTCCTTCGATTTTTCGTGGGCGCCGCCTTTTTGTCGCTTAGTGCAGAGTAGTGTCACTAAATGAGCTGCGCTTAGAGTATGGGCACTCTGTTCCCCGACATTGTTGTGGGCGCAGTCATTTTGGTACTTGTGCAGAGCAGACGCAACTGCCGATCGTCATGATTCAAAAGTGTGACTTCCTCAACACTAGATTCGGGGTTAAGGAGCTCATGTAATATTGCTTTGCTCTGTCACGAACTGTTTAAACATCCGTGAAGGACGGAGAAGCGTTTTCTTTGATTTCAGAAAAAGCTTCAGAGAACTGGCAATCATGATTTTAAACCACAATATGAGCAAGTGCCGTTACTCTGAAGCGTAGCTTATTTAGTGGCACTAGTGGAGAGCGAACACAGCTACGATAAAAAAAAATGCGACTCATTAACCTCTACGATTAAAAATCCGACTCATCAAGCCCTACGATAAAAAATGCGACTCATTAACCTCTGATATGGTGCCAGAAAGCTCAGCCGATAAAATGCTTCTCTGTCTCGGACTATTTGAACATTCGTGGAGGACAGAAAAGTGTTTCTTGTGATTTCAGATACAACTTCAGATAACTGCGCAACCGTGATTCTAGGTATCTAGAAGGCTAAAGTACCGCTGCTTTTAGGCGTTTCGTTTAGTGGTTACAGGTGAGACGATGCAGACCCCAATCGCAAAAGTTACGCTAGGTGACGAACTTTCATCTTGCGTCCCGGAGAACCTTAGAACAAATGAAAGGACAAACTGGAAAAACAACTCCTATCATTACGCTGCTTTTTGTAGCGTGAGCTACACTGGCCGAAGTTGAGCAATTTCGCGTGGCTCGCATAATGAACCGTGCTCCGTGCTGCGCTGGCGCAAGGAGCAGCAACGTCACACGGCACACAGCTGGCGGGGCGGAGCCGCCGTCGCCGCCACCGCGCTCGTGTCGCCGGTCTGCGCAAGCGCGAGGAGCAGCGACGTCACACGGCGCACAGCACGTGCCGGAGCCGCCGCCGCCGCGGGCTCCGCCGCCACCGCGCGCGCCTCGCCGGTCTTCGCATTCCAGAGGAGTGGCGTCATAGCCGCGGCAGACGCACTGGCGCCGTCGCGTGCCCAGCTGTGTGCCCCCGTTGCGCAGGAGCCAAGTCTGACCCTGCACCGGAGCTGCTTGATAGCGCCTCTGATTTTGTGCGCATAAGCTCACGCTACGTATATGCTGGCATAGCCGAGCTAAGCCACCGCAATTTTTGTAACCTGCACGAAATATTTCGTCACCCATTTTCCAGGCACTTGTGTGAAACACCGCTTAGTGAGAGATTTGTTTTTAAATATTTAATACTTTCGCAAAACGACCGATCAACTCGTGTATCTTGAATATTGACCCCTGCAAAATTACTCCCTCTTACGGTCGATCTGAAAATAAATGCAAAAATAGTTCAAAAGCCGGGAGATATCATGATTAAAATAAGAACACCGACTTCACATAAGAAGAAAAACAACTTCATTAAACGTTTCGCCTCCCATGCGGGAGGCATCATGATGATGATGCCTCCCGGGTGGGAGGCGAAACGTTTATTGAAGCTGTTTTTCTTGTTATGTGAAGTAGGTGTTCTTATTTTAATCACGATCTGAAAATACTTTGAAGCTTCGTGCGCAAAAGACACCATAAGAATGGAAAGTCTATCAGTTGTCATCAGTCTCTTTGAAGTGACTATTATATTTGTTATACACTTGCCAGTTTGTTGGTGTTTTTTTTTTTTTTGCGCACGCCACTTTGCAGTATTTTCGGGTAGACCGTAAGAGGGCGTAATTTTTGAAGGTGTCTATACATCTATGCAGATGGGACCCCGGCTTAACCTCGAACCGCGCGTCCAGGTGAAGCGAACCTACTGTCCAGCCAGGACGTTCGCTGCTTGTCGTACAATGTTGCGAACTGTCCCTTGCAAAAGAGAATTATATATTTTAAGGAACACAAGAGGAAACACACAACGAATCTTTATTGTCTACGGAAACGGTTTTAGGACGCGCTGACCGTGGCCATTTTCATCTTAGTTAAAGCCAAAAGGAAAATATAAACGCTTCCAAATAATGCAAACGGGAGGGACGTCAGGAGCCGCAAGGCAATTGCATCAACGATGGCTGCGCTCAAGGAAGCATTGGCTTCCACGACGTGCTGGAATAGAGGCTGCGATCGTTATAAAGTCAGCTCCAACCCTAAGACATGTCCCATCTTACAATATTTGATGCCACGATTGTGTCTCGATAGCTCCCCCCTGCACTTCAGAACTGTTAATATAGGGTGTCACAAAAAAAAAAAAAAAAAAAATGCAAGATTTTTTTTTTAGCGCAAAAATAAACTAGGCATTGCAGAACGCTCCTTTTCCGCCCGAAGATAGCGCTACAGGTCACAACCAGATGCCAAAGTTTCAGCACGATCCAATACCTTATTCAAAAGTTAGAAGTCACTTTTTGAAAATTTCAATGGGAAAATTGAGCCCATTTTTGACCGTTTTTCGTTTCTGCTCCCGTATAGCCCCACGTACTCGAAAACTCCGTCGGCCGCCATTTTCCTATTGAAATTTTCAGAAAATCACTTATAACTTTTGAATAAGGTATTAGATCGGGCTGAAACTTTGGCATCTGGTTGTGACCTCTAGCGCTACCTTTGGGCGGAGAATGAGCGTTCGGCGATGCCTAGTTTATTTTTGCAATAATAAAAACCGTGTAAATGTCTTTGTGACACCCTGCACGTCGCTAACGTGCGCTAACGGCGGATATCGGCGATGCAGCAGATGCCGCCATCTTGTCCTTGCCTGCCTTAATGATGGGATGAGTCCACCTCAACATGGCGGAAACTTTACGCGGCGCCAGCATCGTTCACAATGGCAGCGCAGAGGAGTGTTTTTTGCAAAGTGTAGAGTAGATCAGGAGTTCGCTAAATCTCTATCTTCGTAGCATTCACGCGTTCAAGCAATTGTGCCATAATCAAGCTTGAAAGACCTGCCGAAACCAAGTGACTTGAAGTCGTTTGGGAGGCAAGAGACGGTTTGTGTTCTGTTAGCACTAAAATAGTTTCTAAGCCGCAGAACCCAAAGAAGGTAGAAATTAAACCGTGCCCCTATACTTCGTTTCAGCTTCGGTCCAGACGCAGCCGATGCTACAAGCGCGAGCATGTGGCCCAGAACAGTGCTTGCACTGCACGAGCGCGCGTGTTTGGCAGGGATGATGAAAGCCCGGAGCTCGCGCTTGTAGCTTTGGCTGCGTCTGGACCGAAGCTGAAACAAAGTATAGGAAAGCTCCTTAATGTCCGGTGTCGCTCTGCATCCTTTGTACTTGTACGGGCAGCCCACGTGCTGATTTCGATGTAGATAGGGTGCGGAAAGCCGACCGCTGAGATCTGCGGAAGCACTTGGTGGATGACAAGGCCCAGACCGTACTTCATAATAATACGTTCCGTAGTGGGATATTAACCACCCCAGTGTCCAATTGCTGATCGCTACTTTGTATCATAATGTATTTCGTCATTCGGTTTCTTTCATCGATTGCGGTTTTCATTTTCATGTAAGAATGTTATCTGCGCACGGACGAGAATGACATTTTGCTCTCTGATTGTCCATATCACGGTTTAGCATGTACAGTCTGCCCACTGTAGAATAAACCTGTGGTAAATGCAAGCCACGTGATCGTGGACCTTGTGTCAATAAATATACATTCTAGAGCTGAATCATAGCATATTACTCACACAATTTAAATTATATTGACAACTAAACAATTTAAAAAGAGCAAAAGTTCTAAAATAATTATTTAAGCGCGTAAACGTGCCCTTTGACCACGTATGGCGTAACTAACCACATTTTATGTTTCGGTTTTGTTATTTGGCTTTTAAACATGGCGGCCCCGTGGCATTTTATTTATTGGCTTGTCACGTCCGCTTGGATTTCGCCTTCGCTTTATTGTGAAGTGCGCACTGCTGGACGACAATCACAGCATATGCAATGAGGCGGTTGTTGACGGGTATCCGCGGTCAGAGACGGTAGCACAAACAGTATAGATGTTAGCCTTCAAGCTGTGTGCATGAAAAAATGATAAGCCGACGATCAATCAGCATAGTCTAAACAGGTAGAAGTAAAGTCGCGGTAAAGACATTTCAAGACAGCTATTTGTACAACCATTTCTTTTTTTTACAATACTTCACATAACTACAAATTGGTAACAGCACGTAAAACATACACAGACGCAGCAATGCTTCACATAACGGGGATGATTACAGACAAGCTGCTTTAATAGTAACCTTAGGCTAATATGGTTAATAAAGCTGTGCTTGGAGGGGCATTAGACCTACCCGTTCTTTTCCCCTAAATTGACGTTCGACGTACCTTGTCAATTTTCTAGGAGGTATGTTTTATCTATCCAGTAGATTTCCTTAGCGCGATGTTTAGAGGTTAGCTGGGTATGTGTAATCACTTATCCTAGAGAAAGCCTCTTCCGTCCACAATACAAACTGTAACACATGACCTTCCACTGCTTCTGCAGTCCCCGAAGCTCAATTCTGTCGAGATATTTATCAGAGTGCTCCAGCCCTGTTCTTACCCAGTGTTTCTGCGAAAGCCTGCGGTATGTAAAAGAATGTTGCGAACTTTCTATAGGATGTCGAAAGAACAGCGTGTGGAAATACGAAGAGACCCTGCAGTGCTGAGGCCAAGCTGTCACAAAAGCTGCACGGTCCTTATCGTTCGTAAAGCTATATATTCAAAGAAAGGTTGGAAAAGACTGCCACATTTTCTATTGTTGCAGTGTGGCACTCGGTTTTATTGCTTAGCATGCCGGAGGGTACCTCATGCTGCATTTTATCCCCTTTGGATAGAAAAAAACTGGTCAAGCTCACATTGCCGCTGATTGCACAGGCCTAACATAACCTAACCGATCCGTACGAACTGGTAAAGGCAGTGACTATATATATACAGTGATGCCTCGTTAATATAAATAGTCCGCTCTATAGGTACAATTACCGGAGACGAACTGGGTAAATACATAATTTTTGTCTAATTATTATAGACAACTCATAATATTCACAATTTTTGAGAAAATGGAGGTTTCCATATTAACGAGACATGGCGATTTAAGTATTTGGCAATCTACTTCTTCATATCACTACCTCCTTCTGCAAGGGCTCTTTATGTGATTTAGCACAAACTGGCAACGTTCTATAGGGTGTTCAGTGGGCTAGGTTATGCATGCCATTGCGTGTCCAGGGGCTTTGAGAAGACGAATTAAAGAACCCCTTGTCCAAGCTCCAGAGAGAATAAGTCTTTTTTTACAACTGGCTAACACAAGAGAATGGCAGCAACAGGTTATTGTTGTTATCTTCCAGGGGACTTTCGAACGAGGTTTACTGGCATAACAACCTGTGGTTGGTGGTGATGGCAATGGCTGCAGTAATCAGGAGCCTGAAGTTTTAATTGACACTCACTGATTGCTATTGAAGTTTTAATTGTCATTGCGAGGAGGACTTGATCTAAGTCTTCCTCACAGTTTGCAATCTGGTTCGACGGCATAAGGATCTCCTTCTCGAGTGTCTCACATAGATGCCGGAAATTACTATCTGTCAAAGGCATTTCAGAAATTCCACTCCTGACTAACGACTTCCAAGAGGTTTCCTAGACAGCCCTGATTGAGACAGATGGTCATGAGGCAATCACTCCAAGCCACTGTTTTAACTGCCAATACTGCACATACCCAACGATTCATGCAATTTGTTATATGACAAGTATTGGATTATTGACAAGTGATCACTTCTGGCTCTTATATTCATGATTACATAACACAGTAGTTCTCTACCATCGATGTTCCGCGGACCCCTTGTGGATCGGCGGAGACGATGGAGGACCCCGTTCGTGGTGAGAGGAGAGGAAAGGCATGGGTAAAATATAATATTGATTTAATAAATGGATATAATTAAGGGCTAGTGCGAAGTAGACCTCTCTTATTGGCGTTCACACGAGAAACCTCGCCCGAAAACTGAAATATTTCTTTTCGACCTGACAAAAATACAACGTTTATTGGCGGGCTTGACTGATGAGGCAGGGCTTCGCGGATCCCTAGAATGCCTTCGCGGACCCAAAAGGATCCGCGGACTCCCATTTGAGAACCACTGACATAACAGATCATAGGATATATGTCAGAACCCTCATGAGGAATGTTATGCATAAATGTCAATTTCAGAGGCCCCACTACAGCTAGTGTGTCATATGCCTAACTTGACAAAGAGAAAAGGTTGCGGCCCCTTCGAACTAATCGGAGCAACGTTTGTGAGAGCTCTCCGCAGCAGGAGTATACTTCCACGATATGTTTACACGTCCCTCAGTCAAATGCCGCGATTGGCTCGCAGATGCCATAACTGTCGCTGTTTGGCAAGTTATGTTGAACTTGATATGCAGAATCCCCTGTAAGCTGCAGAGGACGCCAGGTATAGGATGAGTCCACCTAGTTCCGGTAGCAGTTCACCTCACATACAAATATGACCTGAAAAAGCTGCGCCACCCAAGGATGAAGCTCTATGTCGACACATTTCCCAGCATACGGTCTTTGATTTTCTTGTTGTGGTCAGAATGATAAGCGGCCTTTTGAGTTTCCTCTATTTATCCGCCTGGTTACTGATGGGCTTTGTCTTGGGCGTCCAGCCCCTTGGAGTTTGCCTCCACAGACCCGTGGCCCTCACGGTATTCTCTTTAATTCTCCGAAGAACCATCATACTGGAACAAGAAAGTAATAGCATGCAGTAAACGAACGAAGTGATAACCTTATACTTCCACATTAGAGAAGTACTGCGGGTCTTACTGCTTGACGTACAAGTAGAGATAAATGAGGTGTGGCGCTAGATGACGGGGGGCTCCACGCATGTTGAACGACAGGTGCGAGTTGCCGCCATACCCACAGGGTATCCTGGAGAGGGAGAGGACTGGCGTAAGTCCCAGAAACTGGCGTTTTCGAACAACGCTGTTTTTAGAGGTACCTTCCCGTTACTTCCATTTCAGATAAATCCGTCTAACTAGTCAATTCAGGAACATGTTCAATGTACCCAGTCAACTTGTTTCGCCTGTTTGCAAATATAACGACTGGTAAATTTACTGTTTATGGTCGTGCAAATTTTTTTAAATTTCTTTTTTATTAAAATATGTTTATACTTCGATGCCAACTTTCCTTTCCGTGATTTCACAGATTGGCAAACTCCAGGTTAACTCCTGATTAGCGTCATTTGCCACGATATTTTCGATTTTCCCAGTAAAGTGGTGTGAAACCTTCGATGCGTAGAAGTTTCGAAATTATTAGGCATGAACAAGAAATTAATTACGTTTGACCGTTTTACAAGTCACGTCCGATGTACATACGCCTAAGAAATTAACCGTGTCACATACACTCCGTTGGAGAAAAGACGATTGTGCCACGCCTGACGCGGAAGATAACACGAACACTTTAAGAAATATTGCACCCACCGATACCCCAGTCCCACTGATCGGCAAACAGAAACAACCGACACCGATAAGCTTCCAACAAATTCAGCATACTGGCGATGATGCCTTAGGCAGACTTTTAATCGTTCGGTGCGCGTGAAGTAACCACGAGTTATTGCAGGCTTGCCAAAAATACTTTCCCGTGCATGATGATTGTGTTGGCGTATAGCCACCTTTATTCTGCAAGGTCTGCCAAATCGCGAAACAATCTCGTTTGAGGCTCGTCGCTCTCGGTTGTTTCTCTTTTTCGATCTAGTGGGACTCGGGCAAAACGATCTTAAAGCGGGATCAACCCCGAACGGCCAAGTGAGTCGCCGTTTTTTTGGCTTCTTGCCCGAGGAAGCTCAATTAGAACGCATTCATAGCTTGATTCGGTAACAGACGTGACATTAAAACGCCAAGCGAGGATCCAACCGGGGGAATATACAGGGTGTCACAAAAGAAAATTTACACGGTATTTTTTACCGCAAAAATAAGCTAGGCATTGCCGAACGCTCATTCTCCGCCCAGAGGTTGAGCTAGAGGTCACAACCAGATGCCAAAGTTTCAGCCCGATCCGATAACTTAATCAAACGTTATGAACATTATCTGAAAATTTCAATGGGAAAATGGAGCGCATTTTTGCCCGTTTTCGGTTTCTGGTGCCATAGAGCCCCATGTGTTTGAAAACTCCGTCGGGCGCCATTTTCCCATTGAAATTTTCAGAAAATCACTTATACCTTTTGATTAAGTCATCAGATCGGGCTGAAACTTTGGCATCTGGTTGTGACCTCTAGGTCTACCTTTGGGCGGAGAATGAGCGTTCGGCGATGCCTAGTTTATTTTTGCGGTAATAAAGACCGTGTAAATTTTCTTTTGTGACACCCTGTACTTTGAAAGAGGCATTCACAGAATAGCAACACCGACAACGCCACCAACGAAGCTTAAAACTATGAATTTGGTTAGGGCAATGAACTTCTAAAGCTAACGGTAACTGTTCGATTTTTCCCTTTCATATTGGTATATCAATATAACCGGGCTTATCATGTTTTCTAAAAATATTAACGGTAACGTACTCAATTTGTTTTATTGCAATTCTTTTTACCTTGTCTTTGTTTTTACTTTGTCTTACATATTCAATTGTCGCCATGCGGCCAGAGGAGTGCAACTTCCTGTACCACCCATGGAACGCGAATTGGTAAACCCTAAGATTCCGCAGCGCCATTTGAATCCCTTGGTATCCGGAGGGCTGTACGAAAATCAACTTAGCGGTACAGCGCCATTGTGCTTGGATGGATGGGTGGTAGCTTGCGCCACCTAGAGTAAACAAATACATAGTGTAGCTTTTTTTTTTTTACCCGTTTTTGTGTTGCTTTGGGGTCCATATCACTTCAGCGAATGACGCTTTAGCGAACAGCGACTTTTGAGCGAATTGACGTTTTAACGAATAACGGGGGCGCGCGTTAACACCCCCTCTCCCCCCCCCCCCCCCCCCCCCCACGCGCTGCGTTTACGCCGCTTCGCGTCGACAGTCTGCGGCGGCTCATTACAAAAATGTGAACCCACTTAACCCACCCAAAAACGCCGCTTCGCGGCGTCTGACTGTTCGCTAAAGTGTCATTCGGTGAAACGTGGGCGTTTCGTAAAACGGTCATTCGATCAAGTGAATGCCTCCCGTTACTTTGCTAGGCTTCTGCTAATGTGCGGCTGGTTTTCGCGTTTCAATGCTGGTTAATGTGCGTTGAAACGCACACAAGCCAGCACTGAAACGCAAGACCAGCAGCAAAGTAGCGGAAACCTAGTAAAGCAACAAAAGTGACACATACACAAAATATGCAACTCTTGTTCTTTTGCGTTCATTTTTATTCAACAGGCAGTAGAAAATACAGAAGAAATTTCTCACTATTTTGCACACAAGAATCAAAGAAATTAACAAGAAAACAGGAAAAAACGTTAAAGTTACGTGCGACGAAGGTGATGACATGCGCCCTTGCAAAAATACTTCGCTGAATTTACATAAACTCTCTGTAGGTTCGTGATCCTTTTCGAGCTTCTTGGCGTATACTCACGAGCCTTGCGTCGTTCAGCCACAGGTGTGGAGCCTAGAAAAAAAAGTTGAATTACTTGCTTGATTGGCCTTTACGTGCCTGACATGGTCATATGAAAAAAGCGACCATATTCTGTACCTCCTTTCAAAAAAACGGTACTTCAAGTTAACACAGCGACACTAAATACTCGTGTCTCCTACGCTTTTCTTCTCCTTGAGTTAAATGCCTCCATGCTAAATTAACAATCATTTCTAATTTATTAGATAAGTAAGCGTAAGTAAAGACCGACGACAGTGTCTTGCAACTAAAGGAAACTAAGCAATGAGGTTAAGAAAAACAGAAGCTCACCTCTGGTATCGAGTCTTTATCAATAGCTTGTATTAGTTTTTAATATTATCACTTAAATTTAGGAGTGCGCCACTGTTAAACGAAACGGGAAACCAGCACGGATCGCTCCATCGCTCATCCTCAGTTAGTCGAAAAATATTTGGGCTCATTTTCACTCCTCGCGGACAGACGCGTGAATCGCTGACAACAATCCCAAATAAACAGCTCACTGCAAAAATGTTATTATTTTTTGAAGTGAGCATATGTTTAGGGGTTAAAAGCGCTAAAAACGACGGACGAGTAGGAGAGGCACACACCACACGGCGCTAGTTGCAACCGGTTTATTATTGGAAAAACCACACGTACCGCGAAGCCAACAAGACACACATCCGATTCAGTTCCAACCGTCGCTTGTCACATTTCTTACTCTTACACCATGCATGATCGTAAAAACGATAACTCCGATTCAAACAGGGTTATCGATGGGGCACTTACACACGTACCCTCGTCACACTCGGAAATAAAAAACACTTCCGTTATCTCCCTTGTCTTTCTATTCTTGTTTCGTGCCAAGATGACGGTGTTGTCTAAATAGGTTAAACACTCACACCTAATGCAATGCACTGCGAGATTGCCAGAGGGGGCTGACCTCAATGACAGGGCATGTTCCCTCAGTCTTTTGTTCACGCATCGCCCCGACTGCCCCACGTATACCCTCCCACAAGACAGAGCAATTCTGTACACCAAACGCACTCTGCATCCTACGTATTTTGTTGCGTGCTTTTTCTGACAAATATCCAACCGTGTGTCACCCCCGTTCCACCCTCCCAGATAGCTTGCTTAATTTCTGTGGAGCTGAAAGGAGAACCGAAATGCAATGCTTTTCCCCTACCTTTTTGATGTTATGGCTAACGTTATGTATATACGGTATCACCTCTGGTCTTTTATCTGGCTTGCCCCTCTCTTCCCTCTTCCCTCCTCCACGAAACTTTTTAGCAAGCCCTCTACCACCCCCTTAATGATCTCACAGGGAAAGCCTCCCTCCTCCAGCCTCCTCACTTGTAACCCGAAGCTTTCGGCTACGCTGTGCTGACAAGACTTTGTTAAGCCCGCGTTCAGGCAAGTTGTGGCGATCTCCCTCTTGATAATCTTGGAGTGGTTCGAGTCATAGGGCAAAACACCTTTTTTCGCCCTAGGACAGTAAGTCCAACATACATGGAACGGGAGAAGGGCCAACTTCAGATCCAAAAACTGCAAACCACCCTCCACCGGGTTCTCACTTGTGAAATTCAAGCCCGAGGTGCTAGTTCTGAAAATCTCCAACATGTCTGACACAAACACCGCCCTTTCTGACTCCCCTTTTTTCCGGAACAGAACAAGGTAGTCGTCCACAAACCTGAATACATGGACGACTCCTGCCTCCAATCTATTCTTAATGTCCCTATCACACTTTGCTAAGTACAAATCACTTAACACTGGAGCCACACTCGCACCAATACACACACCTTGCTTCTGCACGAGCTGTACGTCTTTAAAAACAATATATGTGGATTCCAAATAAAAGCCCAGCAACTCTAGAAAACCTTCCGCGGCAGCCCCACATTTATTTTGGAACTTGACCTCTCCAAACACCTCAATGGCCTCACGAATAGCTACGAAAAGCCCGTCATATGGTACAGAATAAAACAGGCTTTCAACGTCAAATAATACCGCATCACAGGCACCAGGGTTAGAATGTGTCAGAAACTCGACCACACTTTCTGAATGGTTCACTCTGAAAGGATCGTTCAAGTGAAGCTGGGAAAGGTGACGCTGAAGGTACGATGACGTCTGCATCTGCCACGACCCCTTCTGTGTCACAAGAGCCCTAAACGGCATGTCCACTTTATGAGTCTTCACCAGGAAAAAAACCATGAAAAAAACCTTTAGTTTAAGATCCTTAGCCCGTACGATCGACGCTTTTAAACTGCCCAGACTCAAGTTCTGGCACAGTTCAACAGCCCTCTTTTTTACCCTCGCGAGGGAAACCTTCTTTGCTTCCTTAAAATTCTTCTCTATTGACTGCTTGCCCTTACTTAAAAAATCCTTCTCAGTAACAAGGACAAACCCACCCTCCTTAATTTTCTGCTACCAGTAGCTTGAGATGTTCGTTCACACAAAAAGACACAACCTTGCCAAGTTTAGGCCACTGGAGGACACGCCCCCTCTTTGTCGGGGAAGGGTATCGACTCCATCTAAAATCCATCAATCTCTCTTACCTTGATCCACTCTGTCTCCCATATCTCGCACCAGTGTCAAGAGTTCCTGAGGCTTGACGTTTGCTATACCGGCAAACTTGGGTCTTTTCTCTGAAATCCTTACTATCTCCTCCGGAGTCTTAGCGTCACCAAGAAGCACCACCTCACACACGACCCTCTTCATCTTGACGGGCCTCGGTAGCGATGCCAGTACCCGTTGCCATAAAAACTCCGTATTCCTTTTGGCTTGGCGTCTACACTCCCTGAACTTCCATTCCGCCAAACCCCCATCCCTATAAACCGTGTGAAACCAAACCTTCAGACCATCTTGATGTAGTCTTACTTGCCTCCAGGTTTCTGCATGTAGAATCTTTGTAATCCTTTTCGCATGTCCGGTCGATGGCGGTATCTGGAAGAGGTTCAGGACTTCCGATGGGTAGCACCCGTTCCTTATGGCGTACGCACAGTGTCTCGCCTTGACAGACGTAACAGCGATGGCATTGATGAAGTATTTGTCTTGTTGGTAACCCGGTGAACAGTTATGTGCTCGATCTTGGTATTACAGAGAAGTCGCCAGTTATTTGACAATGACATATTTCTCGCGGTGAGTGAACAAGGGGAATTCTAAACAATGATAGGATATGATTTTGTGATTTGAAACAATCACAGCTATTGTCAAAATCAAACAAATAATACTCACTATCAATGCGACAGTTGGGTTCTGTTGCAAACAATTAATTTGAAACTTAAGCAAGTGGAGAAGACCAAAACAGCGTACCTCACGTCCATTGGAACTCCAAACCTCGTAACCATTGGTGTCCCGGCTTTCGGCAGTAATTGTTTCCCCACTTGGCACAGCAGGTGGTGTGGTGATGACGAACATTCATGCTTGACCACATTACGAAAACAACGAGTTCCCATAAAAAAAGAAAAGAAAGCCGCGCGCGCACGAACGCGGCACGAATCTCGCGCCGCAACGTACTCCCAGAAGCGAAACAGCTCGCGGGATCGCGTATCTCGCGCGTTCTATACTTCGTCTCACCCTAGCATGGACTAACCGCGAAGGTTGTGCTAGCGCGAGCGGCCAGCCTTGACTGGCTTGACTAGAGCACTTGCTGCACGAGCGCTCGTGCAGCCGCCGCGGCTTCATTCAATGGGGCTAACTCGCGCATTTAGCACGCGCGGCTAACAATAGTCCCTACTAAGGTGAGACGAAGTATAACGGTCCATCGACTTCCCGGCGCCAGCGGCCAGCGCATCTCGAGGAAGGCGCGAGGCGCGGGTTCAGAGAGAGAGAAAGCGCGCCTAGACGCGTTGAGAGAGTGAAAGAAAAAGTTAGGATAACAAGCTCCAAAGCTAGTCATACCTTCAACTTAATTTTATCGTTATTTAACGTTATAAATTATACGAATCATATGTATTTAAAACAAAATAACATCTGCCCACACCCGCTGGGAGCGCGACAATCAGAAGAAGTCCGCCGGACCGGACGTACGTCATAAATATACGCGGCCGGACATAAGTAGCCGAGAGCTTCATCACCCTGATTCGGCTTCAGGGGCGGTGCGTATGCGCGAATACTGGAAGTCGCGTAGAGTGGAACCACTGGGTATTATTTCACTGTGGTACCTATAGCTGCGCAGATTCCCTTTTTCTGACCTGATCGTATTTTCAGCTTTGTCATTCTCTGAGATCCTCCTATTGTCCGCCGTGACTGGCTGTCTCTGTGCTCTGGAGCAACGTGAGATCACGGTCTTGTTTTGAATGCACACTATGTCCTATACAGAGCAGTGCTTATCATCGATAAAAAAAACTCAGAGTCGCTAGGTTTTGGCGCATACGCATCGTCAGATATTCCGCGGAAGGAAGCTACTGCACATGCTCAGAAAGCGTTCCACAGCTCAGCCAACAAAAATGGCTGTGCACAAAAGACCATTATTGGAAATGTATATATTGTTTCAGCTTAAGTCCAGACCCAGCCGACTCTATGCCTGTGTTACAAAATTTACTCGATCTTACTCTAGGGTAAAGGTTTAGCTACCTTGACGCTCGAAAACCTATCCGCGTCCAGCGCTGCTGTATGTCTTGTCACGTGGCATGATCTATCGGAGTAATTCGGATCCATTCGAGTAAGATTTGGAACACAACCTATAGGTGCTAATGGGACCAATCAAGCAGCGCCAAAGCGCAAGTCACTAGGCCTTTTTGTTTATGACTGGCTCAGCGATGATGGAACACGTACAGTAACATGACGAACACCGTGATGGTGAGATTGTTACGCTGTCTCATTGGTCCCATCAACTCGTAGCATCGGCTGCATCCGGACTTAAAGGAACTCTCCAGCTTAAAATGGGGGTCGTTAGTATTACACAAAAACCTCGTGCCAGAGGACCTCCTCGAGGAAGTCCCCACGAAATTTCAACTCGTCATTTAAAAATAAAGCTTATGAAACGCCTCTGGATATTCCCGTGTTGCAACTCAGTCGATAAACGAACCATGACGTAACAAAATTAAAATGCCGTCTCCTTAGGACTCTCCGTCTTCCACTCTTCTCGGTCCCACCTGTTGTCTTCGCGTCGGTCGCACTGTTCAACGCCATATCGGATTCATATTAGCAGCAACAGCGAGCTGCAAACAAGGACAAATTGGGAGGATACACAGAAAGACAAACACAACGATGACTTGCGGATCACGTTTCTTATACTTTGTAAGAAACAGGACCATGGTACAAAAAAAAAAAACAACTGAAAATTGGTGCTCATCACATTGACTACTTCTCCAAGTAATATAATTATTTGGCGTATATAGGAGGGGAAGTGGCGCTAGCTGATACACTTTCCTCGAGTCGCACGATCTTCTTTGTCTCAATATTTTATCTTATTAGAGGGTGGCCACTCCGCGCCAATACAGTGCATATTGTGAACTGGGGATCGCGACCACAGTCTCGGCACTGAATCACTAGATGGCCAGAGACAGTCTTGTTTGCGTTGTTATGATGCTCTCGCAGCCCATCCGACTAGAGCCACTTATATAAGCTTATATATGGGAGACTCTGGTCCTACATAGATCTCGGGTGTCTCGGGAGAGCGGCTCGATGTTCGTAAGAAGGGGTACGTCACGATTAGTTGCTGTGCTATATTGTTACGTCACAGGTTTCGTCGAGTGACGAAACGAAAATGAGTGTATCAAAGTCTAAGCTTCTCGAATTAATTTTTTCGTAACATCTTAGTTACTTTTGTTTGATAATTTAGCAACGTAATTGAGGGTACGTAAAATTTCTCGATCCGTGAAGACCTTCAGTAGTTTATTCTAATGCTGGAGAAACCATTTTAGGCGAAACGAGCTATAGCGGGGTTACTTCATCAAGTAAAATCCCCCGCGTAATTGGCTGAAATCAACTATCGCTTTGAACGTTATGGTATACATATTGACTTCGCACGTTAAAAATACTTTCAGCACTTTTGCTTTTTCACCCAGTTCATGCGTATTTAAAAATGAAACAGCCCTCGTATACTCATATTGAGAAATGTACGATTCCACCACTATAGGCGCGGTCGGGATACTGTGTCGCGATGCCTGCATGATAAACTAACAGCTGGACTACAAGTGCCCTGAGACCGTGATTTGTGTGTCACTTCACAATTTTCGCGAACGTAGTTCTCAGATCACACGGAACAAAGAATATCTCGTTCAGCAAATTCAAGAAACGTGACAGCGTTGTTACGATAGAAGCAATTTGATACTCACAGAATGAATGGTATACCTCTAGAAAAGTTATGTATGTTGTCCTATCACGCACTGTATATACCATTTTTTAATCTTTACTTATAATTATTAGTTATCGAAGCTAACAAACAATAAATAACCACAGTTTCCAGTGCATAGTGGGTGCAGTATACGTGCAGGAATTTCTGAGATGTGACGGTTGTAAAGGTGTTTCGTTACTGGAGTCTACAGACTGGTAGCAGTATAGCTGTTAAAAAAAAAAAGCTTCAAAGGACTTCAGACAAGTAAAACAAACGAATTATAGGCCCTTATACAGGAGGCGACGTCTTGATCCTTCTATCTTTCTGTTGTCTTTAAAACAACTTCACCTTCTGTGGTAACAGTGTGTCGTATGGCTGCGTGTCTAGTGTAAGGTGCGTACATGTTCTATGTTCTCTTTTTCTGGAACGCGAACCAACTCTTCGGAAGCGCAGGGTTCGGAGGAGACAGCACCAAGGTCTGCCTCTCGCCGGGCTGCGTCAACGCCGGTAAGGAAAGCGCTGCATCAATTCTTTGCAGAATTTATCTATCCTAGGCGAATTACGCCTTTAACACCATGTTGGCAGACAAAAAAAGACATTTCTTTGGCCGCCTTGTTCCATCAGTGACTCTAAACAAATATGAGAGCCGAAAGACAATAAACGAACGCTGCAGGAATGAGGAGTCTCAATGGGTGCATGAAGATTGTGTCTATCGAATTTGTTACGGTCTAAGAAACTGTTAGCGATGAATTACGGGACGTAATGTAAATTTGAACTAACCGCGAAAAAGAAAGTGTATATTTAAGGATATCTAAATAAGGGCTCTTTTTCGCCGCTTGAAGGTTTAGCTAGCATTGTCTCAGAACATTTCCTCAACGTGACTTAAGCGATAATTTGTAGGTGTTTACCTTGCATGTCTCCCCGAACGGTTCCTTTGTTAACCTGTATACGCACTTCCAGCTCCAACGCAACGCGTTCTCCCTTAAGCTGAGACTGCAGCTAATGCCACAAGCACGAGAGCTCGAAGTCGCTGCCTTGAAGCTTTCTTGAACAGAACGAGCACTAGTGCTAGAAATGCACGTCTCAAAGCCAGGAGCGCGCGCTAGCCCGCGCTTGTAGCTTTGGCTGCAGTCTCAGCTAAAGGGTGAAGAGAATATAGTTAGTGATTGCACCCAAATCCACGATTCGCAAAATAGTGCCCGCCGCCTATCGCGCAACGCCGGAAACGTCGACATTTTGGGTGCGAGGCTGGAAAGTGGTTGGAATACAACTAGGCTTCGCGATGCATAGTTTGGCTTGATGCATGTGGGGAGTAAAGTTCGTGCGCGCAGTCTGTTCAAGCGTTGCCCCAAGGCCCAGATTAAACAGTGTGGAAAATTCACCCAGGAGCGTACAAAAACGACGTACCCGTGACAAAATGTGTGCTGCAGATCCGTCAGTGCACGTTCGGCTGCCATGGTGAGCCGTCCATGTTCCTTCTCCTCACGACAGCTATCCAAGCCTATCTTAGCAGGATACAGCTTGCTGCAAACGGAAATCAAAAAAAAAAAAAAAAATCTTGGCTTTTTTTTAACTATAAAAGGGAAGGGCGCCACGAGAGCGCACTACGCGAGAGCGCCGACGGAAGAGCGTGCGACAGGAGAGCGCCGCGACACGAGAGCGCCCGACAGCAGAGCGCTACGACACCAGAGCGCACGACGGGAGAGCGAGCGAGAGGAGAGCGCGTGCCACTAGAGCGGGCGTCATGAGAGCGCGCGTGCGCGCCTGGGGAATGACCGATATTGGAGTCTTCAAACACATGTTTTCTCGGATAGCGCAGTTTTTTGCAAGTAAGTTAGTTGCCCAATATATTGTAAATTATATGCAACATACAGGGTGCTTTTTGTTTTATCAAAACGATATTTCATTAAAGTAGGGCTTTGTGCTTTGTGGATGTTGTCTTCGGTATGTGCTGTTCAATGTTGGTGGACAATGGAGGTACCAATATGCGGTTTGGGCAATGAACTAACAGTCTCTAATTACCCCTTTAGTTTATGGTTGCATGGTTCATGTTGCAATTGCAAGTACCGCCGTCTAATAACGTTGTTGGTTGGGGGTTCCGGAGGAAATTTCCCTGGAAAAAGAGGTCCCCGGAAAAAGAGGTCTCCGGAAAAAAATGTCCCGGAAAAAAGATTCTTAGGTGTAAAGTAGGAAGAAATGCCACCAAAGGGTTCTCTATTGCTGGGTTTCCCTGATTCTCATGACCTTCGGGAGGTCCGGTCGTTGTGTGGTCCAAGTGACCTGACCCATGCTAGACTACGTCCGCGGTGTCGCGCAATCATTCAATCTTTGAATGTTTTTTTTTAATATAATGGAGCGGCAATCGATAAACCACTATATTTCCGAAATTCTGAATCATGCTTCTTCATTTCGAGTTTGCGAAAATTGTATTTTTTAGTCTTCCTACAAGTATGCATACTCAACCAATAAAATGACGTAAAGCGTTCGATCCGAGAAAACATGTGTTTGAAGACTCAAACATCGGTCATTCCCAAGGCGCGCACATGCGCTCTCGTGACGCGCGCTCTAATGGCACGCGCTCTCGTGTCGCGGCGCTCTCCCGTCGTGCGCTCTGGTGTCGCGGCGCTCTGCTGTCGTGCGCTCTGCACGCGCTCTCGTGTCGCGGCGCTCTCCCGTCGTGCGCTCTGGTGTCGCGGCGCTCTCCCGTCGTGCGCTCTGGTGCCGCGGCGCTCTCCCGTCGTGCGCTCTGGTGTCGCGGCGCTCTCCCGTCGTGCGCTCTGGTGTCGCGGCGCTCTGCTGTCGTGCGCTCTGCACGCGCTCTCGTGTAGCGGCGCTCCCCCGTCGTGCGCTCTGGTGTCGCGGCGCTCTCCCGTCGTGCGCTCTGCACGCGCTCTCGTGTCGCGGCGCTCTCCCGTCGTGCGCTCTGCACGTGCTCTCGTGTCGCGGCGCTCTCCCGTCGTGCGCGCTGGTGTCGCGGCGCTCTGCTGTCGTGCGATCTGCACGCGCTCTCGTGTCGCGGCGCTCTCCCGTCGTGCGCTCTGGTGTCGCGGCGCTCTCCCGTCGTGCGCTCTGGTGCCGCGGCGCTCTCCCGTCGTGCGCTCTGGTGTCGCGGCGCTCTCCCGTCGTGCGCTCTGGTGTCGCGGCGCTCTGCTGTCGTGCGCTCTGCACGCGCTCTCGTGTAGCGGCGCTCCCCCGTCGTGCGCTCTGGTGTCGCGGCGCTCTCCCGTCGTGCGCTCTGCACGCGCTCTCGTGTCGCGGCGCTCTCCCGTCGTGCGCTCTGCACGCGCTCTCGTGTCGCGGCGCTCTCCCGTCGTGCGCGCTGGTGTCGCGGCGCTCTGCTGTCGTGCGATCTGCACGCGCTCTCGTGTCGCGGCGCTCTCCCGTCGTGCGCTCTGGTGTCGCGGCGCTCTCCCGTCGTGCGCTCTGGTGCCGCGGCGCTCTCCCGTCGTGCGCTCTGGTGTCGCGGCGCTCTCCCGTCGTGCGCTCTGGTGTCGCGGCGCTCTCCCGTCGTGCGCTCTGGTGCCGCGGCGCTCTCCCGTCGTGCGCTCTGGTGTCGCGGCGCTCTCCCGTCGTGCGCTCTGGTGTCGCGGCGCTCTGCTGTCGTGCGCTCTGCACGCGCTCTCGTGTAGCGGCGCTCCCCCGTCGTGCGCTCTGGTGTCGCGGCGCTCTCCCGTCGTGCGCTCTGGTGCCGCGGCGCTCTCCCGTCGTGCGCTCTGGTGCCGCGGCGCTCTCCCGTCGTGCGCTCTGGTGTCGCGGCGCTCTGCTGTCGTGCGCTCTGCACGCGCTCTCGTGTAGCGGCGCTCTCCCGTCGTGCGCTCTGGTGTCGCGGCGCTCTCCCGTCGTGCGCTCTGGTGCCGCGGCGCTCTCCCGTCGTGCGCTCTGGTGCCGCGGCGCTCTCCCGTCGTGCGCACTGGTGCCGCGGCGCTCTCCCGTCGTGCGCTCTGGTGTCGCGGCGCTCTCCCGTCGTGCGCTCTTGTGCCGCGGCGCTCTCCCGTCGTGCGCTCTGGTGCCGCGGCGCTCTCCCGTCGTGCGCTCTGGTGTCGCGGCGCTCTGCTGTCGTGCGCTCTGCACGCGCTCTCGTGTAGCGGCGCTCTCCCGTCGTGCGCTCTGGTGTCGCGGCGCTCTCCCGTCGTGCGCTCTGGTGCCGCGGCGCTCTCCCGTCGTGCGCTCTGGTGTCGCGGCGCTCTCCCGTCGTGCGCTCTGGTGTCGCGGCGCTCTGCTGTCGTGCGCTCTGCACGCGCTCTCGTGTAGCGGCGCTCCCCCGTCGTGCGCTCTGGTGTCGCGGCGCTCTCCCGTCGTGCGCTCTGCACGCGCTCTCGTGTCGCGGCGCTCTCCCGTCGTGCGCTCTGCACGTGCTCTCGTGTCGCGGCGCTCTCCCGTCGTGCGCGCTGGTGTCGCGGCGCTCTGCTGTCGTGCGATCTGCACGCGCTCTCGTGTCGCGGCGCTCTCCCGTCGTGCGCTCTGCACGCGCTCTCGTGTCGCGGCGCTCTCCCGTCGTGCGCTCTGGTGTCGCGGCGCTCTGCTGTCGTGCACTCTGCACGCGCTCTCGTGTCGCGGCGCTCTCCCGTCGTGCGCTCTGCACGCGCTCTCGTGTCGCGGCGCTCTCCCGTCGTGCGCTCTGGTGTCGCGGCGCTCTCCCGTCGTGCGCTCTGCACGCGCTCTCGTGTCGCGGCGCTCTCCCGTCGTGCGCACTGGTGTCGCGGCGCTCTCCCGTCGTGCGCCCTGCACGTGCTCTCGTGTCGCGGCGCTCTCCCGTCGTGCGCTCTGGTGTCGCGGCGCTCTGCTGTCGTGCGCTCTGCACACGCTCTCATGTCGCGGCGCTCTCCCGTCGTGCGCTCTGCACGCGCTCTCGTGTCGCGGCGCTCTCCCGTCGTGCGCTCTGGTGTCGCGGCGCTCTCCCGTCGTGCGCTCTGCACGCGCTCTCGTGCCGCGGCGCTCTCCCGTCGTGCGCTCTGGTGTCGCGGCGCTCTCCCGTCGTGCGCTCTGCACGCGCTCTCGTGTCGCGGCGCTCTCCCGTCGTGCGCTCTGGTGTCGCGGCGCTCTCCCGTCGTGCGCTCTGGTGTCGCGGCACTCTCCCGTCGTGCGCTCTGCACGCGCTCTCGTGTCGCGGCGCTCTCCCGTCGTGCGCTCTCGTGTCGCGGCGCTCTCCCGTCGTGCGCTCTGGTGTCGCGGCGCTCTGCTGTCGTGCGCTCTGCACGCGCTCTCGTGTCGCGGCGCTCTCCCGTCGTGCGCTCTGCACGCGCTCTCGTGTCGCGGCGCTCTCCCGTCGTGCGCTCTGGTGTCGCGGCGCTCTCCCGTCGTGCGCTCTGGTGTCGCGGCACTCTCCCGTCGTGCGCTCTGCACGCGCTCTCGTGTCGCGGCGCTCTCCCGTCGTGCGCTCTCGTGTCGCGGCGCTCTCCCGTCGTGCGCTCTGGTGTCGCGGCGCTCTCCCGTCGTGCGCTCTGCACGCGCTCTCGTGTCGCGGCGCTCTCCCGTCGTGCGCTCTGGTGTCGCGGCGCTCTCCTGTCGTGCGCTCTGCACGCGCTCTCGTGTCGCGGCTCTCTCCCGTCGTGCGCTCTGGTGTCGCGGCACTCTCCCGCCGTGCGCTCTGCACGCGCTCTCGTGTCGCGGCGCTCTCCCGTCGTGCGCTCTGGTGTCGCGGCGCTCTCCCGTCGTGCGCTCTGCACGTGCTCTCGTGTCGCGGCGCTCTCCCGTCGTGCGCTCTGGTGTCGCGGCGCTCTCCCGTCGTACGCTCTGCACGTGCTCTCGTGTCGCGGCGCTCTCCTGTCGTGCGCTCTGCACACGCTCTCGTGTCGCGGCGCTCTCCCATCGTGCGCTCTGCACGCGCTCTCGTGTCGCGGCGCTCTCCCGTCGTGCGCTCTGGTGTCGCGGCGCTCTCCCGTCGTGCGCTCTGCACGTGCTCTCGTGTCGCGGCGCTCTCCTGTCGTGCGCTCTGCACACGCTCTCGTGTCGCGGCGCTCTCCCATCGTGCGCTCTGCACGCGCTCTCGTGTCGCGGCGCTCTCCCGTCGTGCGCTCTGGTGTCGCGGCGCTCTCCCGTCGTGCGCTCTGCACGTGCTCTCGTGTCGCGGCGCTCTCCCGTCGTGCGCTCTGGTGTCGCGGCGCTCTCCCGTCGTACGCTCTGCACGTGCTCTCGTGTCGCGGCGCTCTGCTGTCGTGCGCTCTGCACACGCTCTCGTGTCGCGGCGCTCTCCCATCGTGCGCTCTGCACGCGCTCTCGTGTCGCGGCGCTCTGCTGTCGTGCGCTCTGCACACGCTCTCGTGTCGCGGCGCTCTCCCATCGTGCGCTCTGCACGCGCTCTCGTGTCGCGGCGCTCTGCTGTCGTGCGCTCTGCACACGCTCTCGTGTCGCGGCGCTCTCCCATCGTGCGCTCTGCACGTGCTCTCGTGTCGCGGCGCTCTGCTGTCGTGCGCTCTGCACACGCTCTCGTGTCGCGGCGCTCTCCCATCGTGCGCTCTGCACGCGCTCTCGTGTCGCGGCGCTCTCCCGTCGTGCGCTCTGCACGCGCTCTCGTGTCGCGGCGCTCTCCCGTCGTACGCTCTGCACGTGCTCTCGTGTCGCGGCGCTCTGCTGTCGTGCGCTCTGCACGCGCTCTCGTGTCGCGGCGCTCTCCCGTTGTGCGCTCTGCACGCGCTCTCGTGTCGCGGCGCTCTCCCGTCGTGCGCTCTGGTGTCGCGGCGCTCTCCCGTCGTGCGCTCTGCACGCGCTCTCGTGTCGCGGCGCTCTCCCGTCGTGCGCTCTGGTGTCGCGGCGCTCTCCCGTCGTGCGCTCATCACGCGCTCTCGTGTCGCGGCGCTCTCCCGTCGTGCGCTCTGGTGTCGCGGCGCTCTCCCGTCGTGCGCTCTGCACGCGCTCTCGTTTCGCGGCGCTCTCCCGTCGTGCACTCTGGTTTCGCGGCGCTCTGCTGTCGTGCGCTCTGCACGCGCTCTCGTGTCGCGGCGCTCTCCCGTCGTGCGCTCTGGTGTCGCGGCGCTCTCCCGTCGTGCGCTCTGCACGCGCTCTCGTGTCGCGGCGCTCTCCCGTCGTGCGCTCTGGTGTCGCGGCGCTCTCCCGTCGTGCGCTCTGGTGTCGCGGCGCTCTGCTGTCGTGCGCTCTGCACACGCTCTCGTGTCGCAGCGCTCTCCCGTCGTGTGCTCTGCACGCGCTCTTGTGTCGCGGCGCTCTCCCGTCGTGCGCTCTGGTGTCGCGGCGCTCTCCCTTCGTGCGCTCTGCACGCGCTCTCGTGTCGCGGCGCTCTCCCGTCGTGCACTCTGGTTTCGCGGCGCTCTCCCTTCGTGCGCTCTGCACGCGCTCTCGTGTCGCGGCGCTCTCCCGTCGTGCGCTCTGGTGTCGCGGCGCTCTCCCTTCGTGCGCTCTGCACGCGCTCTCGTGTCGCGGCGCTCTCCCGTCGTGCGCTCTGGTGTCGCGGCGCTCTGCTGTCGTGCGCTCTGCACGCGCTCTCGTGTCGCGGCGCTCTCCCGTCGTGCGCTCTGCACGCGCTCTCGTGTCGCGGCGCTCTCCCGTCGTGCGCTCTGGTGTCGCGGCGCTCTCCCGTCGTGCGCTCTGCACGCGCTCTCGTGTCGCGGCGCTCTCCCGTCGTGCGCTCTGGTGTCGCGGCGCTCTCCCGTCGTGCGCTCATCACGCGCTCTCGTGTCGCGGCGCTCTCCCGTCGTGCGCTCTGGTGTCGCGGCGCTCTCCCGTCGTGAGCTCTGCACGCGCTCTCGTTTCGCGGCGCTCTCCCGTCGTGCACTCTGGTTTCGCGGCGCTCTGCTGTCGTGCGCTCTGCACGCGCTCTCGTGTCGCGGCGCTCTCCCGTCGTGCGCTCTGGTGTCGCGGCGCTCTCCCGTCGTGCGCTCTGCACGCGCTCTCGTGTCGCGGCGCTCTCCCGTCGTGCGCTCTGGTGTCGCGGCGCTCTCCCGTCGTGCGCTCTGGTGTCGCGGCGCTCTGCTGTCGTGCGCTCTGCACACGCTCTCGTGTCGCAGCGCTCTCCCGTCGTGTGCTCTGCACGCGCTCTTGTGTCGCGGCGCTCTCCCGTCGTGCGCTCTGGTGTCGCGGCGCTCTCCCTTCGTGCGCTCTGCACGCGCTCTCGTGTCGCGGCGCTCTCCCGTCGTGCGCTCTGGTGTCGCGGCGCTCTGCTGTCGTGCGTTCTGCACGCGCTCTCGTGTCGCGGCGCTCTCCCGTCGTGCGCTCTGGTGTCGCGGCGCTCTCCCGTCGTGCGCTCTGCACGCGCTCTCGTGTCGCGGCGCTCTCCCGTCGTGCGTTCTGGTGTCGCGGCGCTCTCCCGTCGTGCGCTCATCACGCGCTCTCGTGTCGCGGCGCTCTCCCGTCGTGCGCTCTGGTGTCGCGGCGCTCTCCCGTCGTGCGCTCTGCACGCGCTCTCGTGTCGCGGCGCTCTCCCGTCGTGCGCTCTGGTGTCGCGGCGCTCTCCCGTCGTGCGCTCTGGTGTCGCGGCGCTCTGCTGTCGTGCGCTCTGCACACGCTCTCGTGTCGCAGCGCTCTCCCGTCGTGTGCTCTGCACGCGCTCTTGTGTCGCGGCGCTCTCCCGTCGTGCGCTCTGGTGTCGCGGCGCTCTCCCTTCGTGCGCTCTGCACGCGCTCTCGTGTCGCGGCGCTCTCCCGTCGTGCGCTCTGGTGTCGCGGCGCTCTGCTGTCGTGCGTTCTGCACGCGCTCTCGTGTCGCGGCGCTCTCCCGTCGTGCGCTCTGGTGTCGCGGCGCTCTCCCGTCGTGCGCTCTGCACGCGCTCTCGTGTCGCGGCGCTCTCCCGTCGTGCGCTCTCGTGTCGCGGCGCTCTGCTGTCGTGTGCTGTGCACGCGCTCTCGTGTCGCGGCGCTCTCCCGTTGTGCGCTCTGCACGCGCTCTCGTGTCGCGGCGCTCTCCCGTCGTGCGCTCTGGTGTCGCGGCGCTCTCCCGTCATGCGCTCTGTACGCGCTCTCGTGTCGCGGCGCTCTCCCGTCGTGCGCTCTGCACGCGCTCTCGTGTCGCGGCGCTCTCCCGTCATGCGCTCTGGTGTCGCGGCGCTCTCCCGTCGTGCGCTCTGCACGTGCTCTCGTGTCGCGGCGCTCTCCCGTCGTGTGCTCTGGTGTCGCGGCGCTCTGCTGTCGTGCGCCCTGCACACGCTCTCGTGTCGCGGCGCTCTCCCGTCGTGCGCTCTGCACGCGCTCTCGTGTCGCGGCGCTCTCCCGTCGTGCGCTCTGGTGTCGCGGCGCTCTGCTGTCGTGCGTTCTGCACGCGCTCTCGTGTCGCGGCGCTCTCCCGTCGTGCGCTCTGGTGTCGCGGCGCTCTCCCGTCGTGCGCTCTGCACGCGCTCTCGTGTCGCGGCGCTCTCCCGTCGTGCGCTCTCGTGTCGCGGCGCTCTGCTGTCGTGTGCTGTGCACGCGCTCTCGTGTCGCGGCGCTCTCCCGTTGTGCGCTCTGCACGCGCTCTCGTGTCGCGGCGCTCTCCCGTCGTGCGCTCTGGTGTCGCGGCGCTCTCCCGTCATGCGCTCTGTACGCGCTCTCGTGTCGCGGCGCTCTCCCGTCGTGCGCTCTGCACGCGCTCTCGTGTCGCGGCGCTCTCCCGTCGTGCGCTCTGGTGTCGCGGCGCTCTCCCGTCGTGCGCTCTGCACGTGCTCTCGTGTCGCGGCGCTCTCCCGTCGTGTGCTCTGGTGTCGCGGCGCTCTGCTGTCGTGCGCCCTGCACACGCTCTCGTGTCGCGGCGCTCTCCCGTCGTGCGCTCTGCACGCGCTCTCGTGTCGCGGCGCTCTCCCGTCGTGCGCTCTGGTGTCGCGGCGCTCTCCCGTCGTGCGCTCTGCACGCGCTCTCGTGTCGCGGCGCTCTCCCGTCGTGCGCTCTGGTGTCGCGGCGCTCTGCTGTCGTGCGCTCTGCACGCGCTCTCGTGTCGCGGCGCTCTCCCGTCGTGCGCTCTGGTGTCGCGGCGCTCTCCCGTCGTGCGCTTTGCACGCGCTCTGGTGTCGCGGCGCTCTCGCGTCGTGCGCTCTGCACGCGCTCTCGTGTCGCGGCGCTCTCCCGTCGTGCGCTCTGGCGTCGCGGCGCTCTGCTGTCGTGCGCTCTGCACGCGCTCTCGTGTCGCGGCGCTCTCCCGTCGTGCGCTCTGGTGTCGCGGCGCTCTCCCGTCGTGCGCTCTGCACGTGCTCTCGTGTCGCGGCGCTCTCCCGTCGTGCGCTCTGGTGTCGCGGCGCTCTGCTGTCGTGCGCTCTGCACGCGCTCTCGTGTCGCGGCGCTCTCCCGTCGTGCGCTCTGGTGTCGCGGCGCTCTCCCGTCGTGCGCTCTGCACGCGCTCTCGTGTCGCGGTGCTCTCCCGTCGTGCGCTCTGGTGTCGCGGCGCTCTCCCGTCGTGCGCTCTGCACGCGCTCTCGTGTCGCGGCGCTCTCCCGTCGTGCGCTCTGGTGTCGCGGCGCTCTGCTGTCGTGCGCTCTGCACGCGCTCTCGTGTCGCGGCGCTCTCCCGTCGTGCGCCCTGGTGTCGCGGCGCTCTCCTGCCGCGCGCTCTGTCGGCGCTCTCGTGTCGTGCGCCCTCGTGTCGTACAGTCCCATAAAAGTAATTCGCGCAACCATACGAAATACAGTGCGCCGGCATGGCGACAAACAAAAGCGACTCGCGAACTTTCTTCGTCCTCGCTCACGGTGTCTTCGCTTCCGCGCGTCTCTTGCAGCCTAGGAATAGCCTGCACGCCTATTTGTTTTCCAACCAAACAGGGGGCGCTAGCAACACGCTCTGCTCGCGCATGTGCAGCAGCTTTTTTGCGAATTGTGGATTAGCAGCCTATGAATGTAGCAAAAATTTCTTGCAATGATAAAAAAAAAACTATTGACGATGTAGTTAGGCACTAAGGGAAGCCTACTGTTGAGACGTTATAAAAATTAGCAGCGCTGCGTTAATTCACAGTGCAGTCATAGCGATAACTGACGTGTCATGGCGAAGGATTTTCGCAGCGGGTTACCCCGTTGAGTGCACTTCTTACCGAGCGCCGATGCAATGCAGAGAAGCAAAGCAATACCCGCGAAGCTTGCTTCCATAGGTATTGCTTCCCCGCAGCGCACTATTGCTTGGTAAGACGCGTACTCAACGGGGCAAACTCGCCGCAATCAACACTTCGAAAAACGCGAATAGTGCAGTTCTTCTCGAAGCGAATATCGAATAGTGAATTATTCGTAACTACTATTCGAGATTTCGAATATTCGCACAACCCTAATAATGATCTTTCCAGCCTCGAACCGTTGTCAAAAGGGGGTCTCACGGCTTGTCTCGGCAAGGTTGGTTCAGGGAAACAGGTCATCGTACCATTCGTGTCACGACAAAAGCCACTCCTTTGGTTTCCAGTTTGGGCTATGGGATTTAGAGAAAGGAGAGGATGTGTTTCTGGGGGTAACAGTGAAAGCTATGGACCATAGAGATTGTACAAAATGGGGAAGAGGGGGAGCTGAAACTTCTCTATTGCATCCTTAACCAAACCACCTCTCACGGTCGCGGGATAGATCAATGGGATGACTACGAGCTTCCTTGCGGCTACCTCCGGCAGTTTACTGATTTTAAGGTATCGACGTTTATCGAAGCCACACTTGTGTGCGAATTTTGTCGTGGGACAAATTAGTATTGCCAATGACACCAACGCCAAATTCAACTGAAGAAATCTTAATTGATACAAGCGCGTTTATTTTTTATCTGGCATACGTTTGCATCCGGTTAATATTTATTATTTTTTAATAGGAAACACTACGAAATTAATCTCCGAATTTCGAAGAATTGGAGATTTACGAAAAATAAACTTCGATAAACACCGAATTTTCGCTAAAAAATAAACTCCGAAAAACACCCTCCGAATTTCACGATAAATAAACTCCGAAAACACGGAGCCCTACTTATATAACGCCTGTAAACATGAAAATATTTAAGTACTTTTTTGATGTCTGAGGAAGAAGGTCAACGGGTAACGTAACTACGTTGCCCGTTACTCAAAATAAGTAACCTATAAGTACGTTATGCTTCACTGTTTTGAAAGAGTAACAAGTAGATTATTACGTCATTAAAAGTAACGCGTTACCGGTAGCACCAACACTAGTTAACACTTGTCATTGGTTGGCGACGCCGGCGTGCTGAATATTTGTCAAGCAGGTAGTTTTGGGTTGTCGGTAGAAACTCTTGACCGGCGATCGGTCCTACGGTCATTTGGCAAGCGACGCGGCGCCGCTATGTTGGTACTGGAGAGCAGACACCTGCAGCCTGATTGAAGCTGCTTGCTTCCTTCTGCTCAGCGTCCACCCTGCTCCAGAACATGAACCAGAGCGTGGACCCCTGCGAGAACTTCTACGAGTTCGCGTGCGGCGGCTGGGTGCACCGGCACCCGATTCCGGAGGACAGGCCTTCGGTGTCCCAGTTCTCCCTTATCTGGGACCAGCTGAAAGCCCAGCTACGCTCGCTGGTCGAGAAGCCGCCACAGGACTCGGAGCCAGGCTTCATCCACAAGATGAAGCACATGTACCGGTCCTGTCTCAACACCAGCCTCATTGACTCGTACGGCGAGGAGCCTCTGCAGAGGGTCCTCAGGGCACTCGGAGGCTGGCCCGTGGTCGAGGGACCCGGATGGGACGCGTCCAGGTTCCACTGGCTGGACGCGCTCATACAGTACCGCAACTTTGGCTACAGCCACAACATCCTGCTCGCCCTGTTTGTCGTCCCGGATTTCCGGAACAACACGCGGTTCATCATCTTCGTGAGCAAACGATCGACGTTTTAGGGAACAGTTTTGAAAAGCGATTGCTTTATACGGGAAATCTGCACGGACCTTGCTTGCTCGTGGCGGTGGTGCTGTTGGTCGCAGCGTAGTGAGACCATAGAAAAGAGTAAGGGGGGTATTCACTCATGGGAGGAATCCCGAGGATTTCTCCCTGGCGCGCGCATCACGCCACAAAAACGTTAGGCTTTTGCCCACCGCAAAAGCCTCACGTTTTCGTCGCGTGATGCGCGCGCCAAGGAGAAATACACCGGATTTCTCCCTCGGTGATCGTAAAGGAGCGCCGGCGCAGCTGTTGGTTTGACGTCATAGCGCCCGCGACCAATAGCGTTGCTCCGCAGGGAGTGCGTGCAGATCGTACTCTATAGTGTGTTCGTGTGAGCGTGCACGCACGTGCGCGCGCGTGCGTGTGTGTATTTGTTTGTTTGTGTGTGTGTGGTGTCTGGGGGAGAGGGTGAACACTTTTCTTTCCCCTCCTTCCCCTGCGTAGGAACGCGGGTTGCATAGTGGTATAGGAGCCCTGCCATCGCACGTTCATTATATATGACACAATATTTCCGTCGATTTTAAAGTTTGCCTGCGATATCGTACACCACATTACTTCAACCTACATCCCGGTGACGGCCTCCAGTGCACGTCAAACAAATGAGGGAACACATGCAGCGGTACAAAAACCACAAATCCATGAATATTTAGCACTGAAAGAAAAAAGCTTTTCTATCTTTAGAATAATTCTGTTATGGTGCACTAAAACTGGCAAAGGTTTTGAATTGCGGCAGTCGATGATGCATACCGGTTGGAAAACACAAAAGATACACAAGTGTGTGTTTGTTTCCTTTGTGGGTCCGTCCATTAGAATATCGTTCACAAAGGTGTTGCAGTACAGCAAGAATATAACACTTCGATATATAACTTGCATCCAAGGTCTATTTCACATATACTACGTAGAAGCCTAAAGTGCCCTAAGCCACCTTAAAAGAAAAATGGTCGAAAAACAAGATTCTAGTGCGCAAGTGTCATGAATATTAGAAACAAACCTTCAAATCAAGATTCATCCGTTATTTTATTTTCCCTAGCAATATACCAGACTACTCGGCTCAAAGATTGAATGCAACACCACAACTGGCACACTGCATGCTTTCCTGGCATTCAGTCGCCTGCTATTAAAGTTACGCAGGCAATCAGTGTATATACAGTTCTTAGAAATGTCTACTGTCACCACAGCTTGCACACATGTATAATTTTCCGAAGAAAATAACTTTTGGGAGGAGTTGTTACTCCATAAGGAAGCTGATTTCGTGCCCCAATGACCACAATAATTTAAGTTTAATTTTAATACGGACATATTTACTTCTTTTTTTTTTAATCTGTGAAAGGTACACTAATCCCTGAACTGTTTTGGACGAACCTAGCCCCTCCACCAAGAGCCGTCCGTAAATTCGTCCTAAACCGTTTAGGACGAATTTAGCTCGTCCGCGCACTTTCGCTCGCGCTTTGGCTGTTTTGGACGACACAGGTTCGTTCAGAGCTTAGTTTGCGGCACGGCCGAGAGATGGCAGCACATTTTTTTATTGTATACTTTTTTTTTCAAAAATGGCGACCGTTGGTGGAGACACGTGCAGCCTGGGCTGCACGTGCCATAAAGACACAACAGTTTAGGCCGAACAAGTTCGTCAGCTCCTTGAGCATCTCGTTCGTTTGTTTAGCTCCCAAATGCGCCCATGTGCGCTTGTTTTCCCCCCGACCTCACCCAATGGTCGTGCGAGCCTGGCCGTATCGTCATTGCGCCTTCTTTACGCGTTCTCGGTGTTGCCCTTTGATTGGCGCGCCCCTCTTTGTGTTAGAACACTCCCTCGCAATATATGGCTAAGGGGACATCACTGAAGGGGCTATTCCTGACGTTAGTCAAATAATTAACTAAGCTTTCAAAAGCCGTACGTTCATTAAAATGAACGTACGGTTTTAATTAAAAACTTCCCGAGCGTCATCGAAAATCACTTGATCAGTGAATTTCAGATGAACTTGAAACAGGTGGGAAGCATCGGGAGAGTGCCAAAGTTACCACTCGGGACAGGCCTGAGGCTAGCGGAGCGACAACGTGGATGAAAGTCTTATCATCCGCGTTTACGCACTGCTAGCCTTGTGCCTGTTGCGGGAGTGGTAACTATGGCGATCTCTTGCGCTTCCAACGTGCTTCAAGTCCATCTGCGACTGATTGAGTTATTTTTGATGAGTCTCGGCAAGTTTCTAATTGAAATTATATGTTCATTATCACTGAATAAAAATTTAATTACACATTTTAGGTAAATATTCGATGGAGCGCGTGAATATTATATCCCCCTGGCCGTGTAACTCACCTGCACTAGCAGCATTCACGGACATCCTAATATGAATATGTTCGAATTAAAATCAAACACCCCACATATTGGGAACAGACTCGCGAAATATCTATTAAAGAATACCACCGCTGATATGTTAATGACATCAGTGTTGCGAGTTTCGTGAAATAGTGTGTAGTAGGCGCATGTCTCCGAAACCTACGTTGAATGCGTTGAATTCTGCTTACCTGAATGCCTCCGTCAATGGTTTTGTTGTCTTCGTCATATCATGGGAGACTGCATGATAGGTAATTAGGAGCCCAAGGGCGACCTTCAAGGGTCCTAATCTAGACGGCGCGACCGAGAGACCGGCACATCGCCCTTTGCAGCTATTTGCCAGCGGTGCCAGGAGCTGGCCAATCACAGAAAGCGGCGATATCCCGGTCTCTTTCTCTCTTTTTTCTTTTCAACAGAAGGAAACAAGGTAATGACGAAGCTAAAGAAAACCTTGATTGAAAAATTTAAAATTCGGTTTGCTCTGGAACATTGATGGCATGCCGTCTGAGACCTGGTTCTCAGATTTGCGTTTGGGCATGACCAAATGGCTTGGACTCGCTTCTATACGCTTATGACAAAAGGACACACACTCTAAAAAAAGCCCATGCGTCCGCTTTCCCGCACAACACTCGGAGAGCCAATCGTCGCGACTTACCGAGGCAGCTTAGCGAATGACGATGCCGAAACATATGTTTAGACCTAAAAAGCGCAGTCTGAGTTGTGACATTAAGCAATGCAAAACGTCACGCTTACATTGCTTAATGCCACAACTCAGACTGCGTTTTATGGTCTAAACATGTGTTTCAGCATCATCATTTGCTGAGCTGACTTCGTAACTTGCTGTGATTAGCTCTCCGAGTGTTATGCGGGAAAGTAGACGCAGGGGATTTTTTTTAGAGTGCATCGGATAGCCCGGACACTCAACCTTCTGTTCAACAATATTTTTCGCATCATTCTTTCACTGTGTGCTGAAATACTTCCAACAACGTTATAAGCGACCATTTACCAGAGATAGTGCAGTGATTTGTCCTTCAAAAAGCTTCATTCTAGCTCTACGCGGATCGGAATTCTTCCGGACCTACTTGGGGCTGAGCGACGGTGCCAATTTGCCGATGTGCTTTGCCGCCCTAAGGTGTTATATGTAGTTGCACCACGGTTGATCCTAGTCAAAACGACAGTGCGTGAACCAGCTCTGAATTGCGAGGAGTTTCAGGAGGGTAATGGCCTGTTTTGGGGGGAATGGCGGTTTTTCAGACTTTTTGTTCTCTCGGCTTCCTCCGTTGGTCACATGTATTGGTTGTCCGCGACTTCTGCGGGGGGAAAATATACGCACGGAACTCATATAAAGAGTATAAGATGAAAGCGGAATCGATTGTTAAAGTGAGTTCCTCGTGCTTGCAGCTGGACCAAGCGTCCCTGGGACTCCCTGACCGCGCCTACTTCCTCAAGGGGCTGAACGACAGCGTCGTGGCCGCATACCTGAAGCTCATGACGGAGGCCGCTGGGCTGCTGGGAGCCGACAAAATGGCGGCAGAGACCGAGCTCCGGGACGCGCTCCAGTTCGAGACTGAGCTGGCGAATGTGAGCAACGCTGCATCCATGCAAAACCACCTAGAAAACAAGAAAATTGCGCCTTTCCCCCCCATACGGCGTCACTTGTGGATGCACGCAGGGCCGCCTAGTCCACTTCAGCGTTGCCACCAGCGCGTCCTGCAACGTCTTACAACGAGCGCGACGCTATATGACGGGGCGACGCCAATACGCGCGGGTCTGCCACTTTGCGGCGACTCTCGCTTAGCTCCGCAGCGTGTTTGCTGCCTGGGGCGGGAATCACTACCGGTGACGTCATGCCCAGGCCTTGTGTTTTCTAGGCGGCATTGGTCCGTGCCCGTCAGTGTGTAGACCATTGTCGTGTGACGGTTCCCACGTTGAAGTATGACGTAGTTGGGCTGGGCGACAGTGAATACAAACCCAGCAACATTGGTGGCCGCCATTTTTTGGCCACGAATCGTGTGTTTGAAGCCGAGTCTTCGCCGAACGCTCACACAGCCCTCGTGTCCGATACAGGCTAAGAGTACGTGCCCAAGCAAGCCATCACGGATTCAAATAACTGGCACCGCAACTTGTAAATGGCGCGCACCTTTGAAAAGTGGGTAACATATCTTTTTCAAAGTGTCCGTAATGTTTAGGCATACCTATAATGAACACAGTGTAGCCGGGAAAAGAATAGTACCGGCACGAATCCCTTGAATTCTAGCACCATCCAATCGGCAAATTAAGTAATTTGGTACTTTTCCTCAACCCAGCTAGATCGATATTTAACATGGTGGCCGTTAGAACCAAGAAAAATAAACAAGGTTGATCGCGTTGACAAAGACGAAGAGTAAGCACTGAATGTGGGATAGGCTTTTCAGGGAAGAGTAATAGGGCGTCTGAACGGCACCGCCTACAGAAGATTCGCTCGCATATCTGACAGACACCGTGAGAAGGTACTGCTTGACAGGAGAGGCCGCGCCTCGTGCCATTGAGTTCACTTTTAGGTGCTATCAGCCACCGACCCTGGGAAACTCAGTCGGCAAGGCACCTGGCTCGCAATCTCCAGGTGGGGAGTACGGATCCTGCCAGGATAATTTTAAGTAGTTCCCTATGAGTCTAACGCTTTTCGAAGTCGATTTTTCGTTACAGCAGCTGTTACAGTCAAACGTTACATTCCTCCATTAAAATAGCTTGAGAAACAAAAATTCTACGTTAAACCAATAATATTACTATAATAAGTGGTAAAAACCGTTGATTCGTTTTGTCATTGATGGGGCATGACAGTTGAAGCAACGCCTCCCAGATAACAAGGCCATATTATTGGATGCGTGACGTCATCCTGGGGCACCGACTGTACACGAGTGCTGCGTCAGTGTTCGGCTGGTACTTGTGTCCTCACTAATTGAACACGAGTCACAACTGAAAGCTGACGCTGCACTCGTGTCCGGTCCGTGCCCCTCACTGGCCTTTGGTAGGTGACGTCATAGATCCAGCACTGTCGCCTCTTTACCTGGGAGGCGTTGGCCCGTTCTCCTCACTGGTTATGGGCAGACTAAAAGGACGTTCGGGTACTGATGTTTAAAATACGCAAGTGCTATATTACTTTCTGGCCTTATCTGTAGGACAAAGCTGCACAGAGAAGCGATGGATGCCTCTGCCTCTGTGCTCCGTTTCATTTGAAGTGTGGGCGAAGCAGAAACTACAAGAGTGATCGAGCTACGGGCTTTCATATAGTCCCTGCTGAGTATATGCGCTCGTGCTGTGCAAGCATCGTTTAGGGCAGCGTACTCATGCTCGTAGCTTCGGCTTCGCTGGATCATAAAGTGAAGCAAACTATAGTCACCGACACCTTAGGAAACGTCCTAACTTATATTCACACTATTTCCTTCGTGATTTATTTTTGGACGTTCTTATTGGCAGGTGGCACAAGCTCCTTAACTGCTGAGCGATAATGATAGACCCCGGACGCGCAACACCCTTCGTTTCTGTTAGTGACAATATAGGGGGTGTCTGAAAGAACCAGGCTTGACCTAAAATGGGCCGTAAAATTGGCGCCCGGCACCTAGCAATCTAAACTTTTTGTCAAAAGTGTATTTCACAGGTCGCTTTTATCTTGTAAAATTACGAAGCGTAGCTTTCCTTCTGTAAAAAAATGGGCCAAAACACTTTCCAGGGTCTACGGCGGTTGCCGACGCAGACGACCGAATCTAGTGACGGGGCTTGTTTTGAGTACGTATTGATAGATGACGTCGGGAGCAGCGTCGGAATCTGCAGCCGACCGGCAAAAGAGAGCAGGCGACACGCAGACGAAATCCGTCGGCAGCGAGAACGCCGTTGTTATGCAACCGCGTTTTTTTCTTTATTTTTTTACTTCAAGTTTTTTTGTTATTGTTCGCATTTATTTTTAAACCAAAGGTGCATTTAAGAAAGATAACGGTCTTTTTATTAGACCAGGGTCGTTGCGAGCATTCTCGATAAGGAGGTAGAGCCATCAATCAATACTTGCTCCGAACGCGCCCCGCCACACGACTCGATCGTCTGCGTCGCCATCCACCGTTGACCCTGGCAAGTTTTCTTGACCCTATTTGTTTATAGAGAGGGAGATACGCTTTGCAAGTTTACGAGATAAAACCGACCTGTGAAATACAACTCTGACGAAACCTTTAGTTTGGTACGTGCAGCCGCCGATTTTTACCGCCCATTTTAGATCGAGCCTGGTTATTTAGGACACCCTATAGTATAATGACACTCTTTCCTTTTTCCAGTATTCGTTGCCACGTGAAGAGAGGCGCAACATAAGCAAGCGGTACAACAAGATGCCCCTGAACGGGCTTAAGAGGCTGGCACCACAGGTACGTGGAAGATATTTCTTATGGCGAATTCCACTGGTCGTTTTGGAGCGCGCCGGGATCGACTTTTCTGGAGCGAGCCGATTTCACTGGACAATCGGGATCGAGACGGACGTGTTCCACTGGTCATTTTGGATTAGCTCCCGCTCCGCATCTCGATCTGGATCCGAGAAAAGTCGCTCCGACGATTTCGGGGGATTCAACCTGAAGTCAGCCGGGCCAGCCCAAGGCGCAAACACCTTTCTCGCGGGGCATCTCGCCTGATCTCGCCTCAGAATTCGTAATGGCCGCTTGCTTACCCCAAATACTTTACTAGGGGGAATACATTCCACTCCTCTCAAATACAATAGCCTCGGCGCGGACAGGTTTTCTGGGCTTGGCGAGAGCCATCTATCGTCGGGGAGGTCTCGGCTATCGATGATATTGATGTTCTACATACCAAATTCATTGTTGTGGAAATGCGCGAGACACGTGCCGCGCGCCACTTCTAAGAATAACATGGCGTCTATACTCTAGCCACGGTGGACTCTAGCTCAGTGGTGCGCTAAATAGTTTGCTGCGCTATGCCGCCATGATCTTCTCAAGGGTCGCACGTTCCACGTGCCTCGTGCATCGACGCACCTTGCGCTACTTTTGAAACATGAAGGGTGTCGTGTTATTTTCTATGTTTTTGCTTTCTTCGGGGGTTCCAGCATCTTTACGGCACGGCGCGTTTCCCCTCCCGGGGTTAATGGGCCCCAAGTGGAGGCGCGAACGTGAACGTTGTAACCTTACATTCGTGTACGGGTGCCGCGTCTTCTCCGTGTACGGAGGTGCTTTTTATTATTTTAGCTGCTCTTGAGAGCTTCGGTCGGAATGTGTACTGATTTGTGTACAAGATTTATGACGTTGATGGCACGTCCCTTTCGTGTCGCCGACCTTTCGGGGTTGTACCGGGAATCGGCTAATGTGCGTTTGTAAGGGTCGATGATTTTAATGTTTACAGAGTCGGCGGCGGAGGGCCGTTTCGTTTTGGATAGCGCCAACTGAACTCCTTTACTATTTTGCTTGTCGGGATTTGTGTAGCCGTACCACGAAGACGAGAATGTGTGTCAGAGGGAGAGAGTGAAAGAGAGAGAGAGAGAGAAACGAGGGTAGCTATGTTGGGAGCAGGAGAGTTGAGAAACGGAAGTCAACTAAGAGATTTCAAGGGAGACGCATCGAGAGCGATGCAGGAGGAGTTGAGATAAAAGTCCCATTGAGAGCGATGCGGAAAATTAAGTAGATAAAGTGCAGAGCTGTCACTTAGAGAGTTGAACGGCAGAGGCCATCGAGTTTTGAGAACTAGCGAACTTTAACTATGTTGTAATTTTTGTGTATAATACCTGCATATTAAACCAAGTTATTCAACCCTAAAAGCCTACGATCCCGACATCACTAAAACCCAAGAGAAGAGACCCTTGACTGGCAATCGGCGGCAACGACGTCAGCACAGACCCGAAGACAACGAGAGACTTCACGTCACGAGACGAGACGAGACGGATATAAACCCTTTACAAAGGGGCTCTAGGTAAAATCGGAGACGACACCGCCGCGGCCGCCGCGAACATCCACGTGCACTTGCGCGTGGACTGACGCGGACCTCCACTCCGTCAGGGCTGGATTCGGCGCTGTAGGCGTTCTGTCTAATGCAAATGAGCAGAGTGGAATGTATTCCCCCTATAGTAAAGTCTTTGCTTACCCCTTGGCTCGACAGCCGGTTCGTTTTCCAGGAAGGAGAAGGTTTTGGCCGCGCTACGGGCATTCCGGCAATCTTTGCTAGAAGCTCTCGAGCCATTCCTGCCGTTCGTGAGTCGAACACGTGTTAAGGCCGGTTCAGACACTTGCGTTTGAGTGCGTTTGACTGCGTTACGTCGAGAACCGAAAGCGAGTCACCGGCACATCTGTGCTTCGTATGAAGCGTAGAATCCAATTCAGGGAATCGTCTTGGCACGCGATATAATCAGCAGAGATATCCTGGTTTCTCGCAGCCGCAACGCAGTCAAACGCAGTCAAACGCAACTGTCTGAACCAGGCTTTAGCGCCGCGATTGCGAAAACGTCTTCGAAACGGCCGCGGCGGCCGCGGAAATGGAACTCCCGGGCAGTTGAATGACGGGAAGGCCTCCGCCGATCCCGGAGCAGTGGTCATGTTCCACTGGGGATTCGGATCTGGTCAACTGATCCCGGTGCGCTCCAAAACGCCCAAGCGGAGTTCGCCATTAGATGAGTACTATTAGCGGCGATATGTATTGGCGGAGCCCTCTTACCGCTCATTCACACTGGAAGCGGATCTGCGTTCGCAAGGCGGTTGCGAACGTGGTTGTATAAAGATCCAGTACAACTGCACATGCACTCGATGACATCAAGTACGCGTGCAATTGTACTGGATCTCTATACAATCGCGTTCGCAACCGCTTTGCGAACGCGGATCCGCTTCCAGTGTGAATTCGCGGTTAGGGTTACCTCTCGTGACATCATTACCCTGCGAACAACAAGTTCGATGGTGTTTGTAATGAGCGTAGTGGAAGCTTGAAATCGTTGCGCCCTGAGACCAACACTGCCAACATCGTCCAAATTAAAGTTTTTACATTACTCTAATTTTTGTCGATGAGAAATCCTTTGCTGACATCATAGTCAGCATTTTGCCAATCGTGGAAGGCCGACTACAGCGACGCTTTCGGTCGCGCACATCGACAATATTAGTTGGCACTGAACTTACTAAGCGCAGACTCTGACTAAGCGATCCATGCATGCGTGACGCCTCCGTAGCTGTTGTCCACAGGAGGCAGGCGCACCAGTGCAGTAGAAAGCTTGTGCTGTTGCGTGCTTCAGTTCGCACAGACCTGCAACGGGGCTGTCACGCGTGCACAAAGACTGCAGTTCCCACAATGCGTGCCGGCAGCGATGGCGTATCGAAACTGGCTGGTGAGATCTACATGATCCAGTATAGTCAAAGCCCGAAGCTTGGGAAATGGTCCTTTCACGAGCGTAGAGAACATCAAAAGCTGGCGGCGGAAACAAAATGCACTGAACGAAGTTTGGGAAACAGTTTGCCAGAAGCGTCAACCGGACTCTGAGATGATACTTTTTCGAATATTTTCCCGTATAAATAAAGTCTGGTTCACAGGGCACTGTTTTCTTACGTTTACTTTTGTTAGGTATAAATCACCGAAAAAAAAATCGTGTTTCGAATATCGCGTGCCAGACTGTCTCCTTGAACTGGTGCCACGGTTACTATGAAGCACATATTTTCCGGGGACTCGTGGCGTAAGCAGACCATTTTTCTACGTCCGGTTTCTTACGTTACGTTACGTTACGAAACCTCGCGTACAAGTCATTCGGACATATGTGCTTCATATTAAGCTTGTCTATCAGTTCAAAGGGGTAGCCTGGCACGCGACTTTCGAGACACGGATGTCACGGTGACTAGCGGGTAACTTAAGGAAACGGGCTGAGTGAACTAACACCGTGTGAACCTTCCTTTAGGCAGAAGAACGACAGAATGATATTCTGTTATTACTATCTGCTTTTATGACTATAATGTGATAAAAATAAATTATAGGTTTGGTCAGTATTGAAGGTAACCACCCACGCAGCTTAGTTTCATGCAGTGCCTTAGAAAATAAGAACATATATTAAATTAACTAAATTATTTAATATTTGAATGCCTTGGTCTGACTTAACCGTCAGCTTGAAGTTTCTGAGCGCACCAAAAAATGGTATCAATAGCTCTCTGAACAAATGTCTAAAATTATAAATGAATTTGAAAACCTGGCCGCTCGTCGCAAAACCTACAAAACCTACACGCTCGTCGCAAAGGACCACTGCGTTCGGCCTTGTCTGCAAAAATCACGGTTGCGACCGCAGGCATCACGAAAGTTTCCGTTTAGTTTCCAAACTGCCCTCGCTGTATACACGCAGATCGACTGGGACCGCTACTTCAACTCGCTGCTTGTCGACAAGGTGACCCCGGACGAGCCCATCAACGTGGTCGTGCCCGAGTTCGTGAAGCAGTTCGAGTCTCTAATCCTGCGCACGCCGGCGCGCACCGTCGCTAACTACATGGTGTGGCGCGTGGTGCTCCAGTCGTACGGTACGCTAGGCAAGCCGTGGCGCGAGCGACTCCAGGAGTTCATCAAAGTGCTGACGGGCCGAACTCGCGAGATGGCCCGCTGGGAGCAGTGCATGGGCTCGCTCACGGGCTCCCTGGGCATGGCGCTGTCCTCGCTCTACGTGCGGCACTTTTTCCAGGAGGACAGCAAGGGCGCCGCGCTGGACATGGTCAGCTTCATCCTGAAAGAGTTTATGGCCATCCTGGACGACATCGATTGGATGGACGAGCAGACGCGGCAGCGCGCACGGGCCAAAGCCCAGGCCATCCAGCCGTACATTGGCTACCCCGAGGAGCTGCTGAAGGTCGCCCTCGTGGAGGAGCACTACCGTAACGTGAAGCTGAAACCCGACGCGTACTTCGAGAACATCATGCAGCTGCGCAAGTGGTCCACGGATTACGCCTTCGGGCATCTGCGCAAGCCGTTCATCAAGGGCGAGTGGAAGACGTTCGCCCAAGTTGCTGTGGTAAACGCCTACTACTCCTGGCTGGAGAACTGCATCAGTGAGTGCTACGTCGCTGGTCGGCGGTGTTCGCTTTGCTGATCATCGTGCCTTGGTGCTCGAAGGGTCGAAGTGTAGGCTCATAGAGAAAGCCCGGACCTCAGAATGCCACTGCTGGTTCGCAGAAAGTGAGGCGCAGAGGAAAATACAAGGATACATCTCTGGCCCATGAATAATTGCCAAATGCAGTTTGTCGTACTGTGCAGTCTTTAAGCAATAATTAATAGGGGAGAAAGAAAACAGAGGCTTCTATAGTCAGTGACAGGTTGAGAAAAGTTTTCGAGGGAAAGGAAAGTTGGGGAGGATGAAGTAGACGAAACGCTGGAGGAAAGAGAAGAAAACCTCCTCCTCTCTTCAGCGTTTAGTCTGCTTCCTTTTGCCCATTCTTCCTTTCCCTCGAAAGCTTTTTCTTAACCTGTAACTGACTATATCCGTACATGCATGGATATATAACGGGCGTCTTGAGAAAAGAAAACCGTGGTTTTCGGCCCGCGTCAATAAACTATGCATCGCAGGAGGCCAACACACTGTGAGAATCTGACGCTATAGAGGTTTGGAGAAAACGCGAAGGTTTGAGAACATGACGTTACCTGGGTGAAAAGATAAACGAGAAACACAAATTTCTCTTTGAGCCGAAGTCCACTGTAAGCCTAATATTGCCGTATTCAAGACCAAGAAGGAACGAAACTTCCTAATTTTAGAAGATTCCCGTGTACTCTTACCTCAAATGTTCGCTGCTCGAGTGCCCGCGATACCGAGTGTAATGGATAAGGAGCCCAGCACGGACCTTGCCGACTCACTCACCTGACGGCGACACACTCTCCCGCTTTCTCGCCGACTTCTCGACGCTTGCTGCTGTCGTCTTTGACGCTCGCTGCTGCTCTCTCGACGCTCATTTTTGCTTTTGTTTTTGGCACAAGTTCATCGACTGAACATTTAGTTTCAGGTTTACACCTGTCGATTCGTTTCCCTCTGCTACAATATTATGAAAACAAGAGCTGACGTTGAGGACGAATATGGCATTTTTTATCAATGAAAAACACTTGAAGTCCGCAACGGCAGGCACCAGGGCCGCACGGTGCGCAACAGCAAATCTTTTTCCGGTTCAGGCGACACCGCACTTTAAAGCAACTACGGTTTCGTGCGTGATGGTTAGGTACCGCACCAAGAGGCAGTCTAAGAAAAAGAGAATGAGGTTGCGCATTTCCGGTTTTCTAAAAATCATGAAAGTACGAACACGAAAGCGCGAAAAGTCGGCCGCTCCGCCGCTCTCGGTCTGTTAGGACGCGAATGACTCACGTGCGTCAATTGGAAAGACATCCACTTTCCATTTTAGCAGAGCGTCCGTTCTGCTAAAGTGGAAAGAGGTGGGAGGAGCCAACACCTCCTAGATAGCACAGCCGTATTGCTGAATGAGATGACGTCATCAGCAAGGTCAACGGTGGGCAGAGATGGCACGCGACTATTGCGTCAACGTTCGTCTCAAACTTGACCCGAAGCCAAGCGCTGACGCAGCACTCGTTTCCAATCAGTGTCCAGCGGCGCAATCCAGCTCGGAGCACGTGGAGCTAAAGCTCGCGCTGCAGTACCTCGGGATCTGGGGTTCAATCCCCACCCTTGCCCGTTTCGACCTGGATGAGCATCGTACCCGGCGTGCGGTCGTGTATCACTACTCAGTGGTGCACATTAAAACCCCAGGTTAGCGGTTGTACTGCACTGGCTAAATTTCTCATCTACAGCTAAGAGACCGATTACCCGTTCAGGCGCATCTCCATCAAGGCTGTATAAACATACAGAGCAAACCCTGCGAGTTCTCTGCGTAGCCCTTTGCATTCCGATACGCAAAAGACGCGTTTTGGAACAGTTGCTCGCCTTGTAATGTCGGTCAAAACCAAAATGAGCCGAAATTTGCACGAGACGAATTGTCTAGAACATACTCGGTACTTATCGAGACGTTCGTCGATATTTTCTGCTGATGTGTCGTTCGCGTTCTCGCCGAAAGTGGCCCAGTCTTCTCCTACACTCGTGTTCGTCCTCCCGCAACGTTAAAAAAAATACATGGGGAACCGCAATCTTTCTTCTCAAATTTCGACTGTGTTTGGTGCGACATCTGATAATAATGTACGACAGCATACTCAAGATGCAAGGTGCGGTGTTCCTTGAACCAGAGAAAGATTTGCTTCATAGCCGTGCGGCCGTGAATGTCTGCTGTCACAGACTTAAAGACTGTGATGTACCCTGAGTTCACAGCTCGGTCGTGAATATATTCTATATCAGCAATTCATTCCCGTTAAAATCTTCGTTGGACATAATTGGTCCACCAGTACCGAGGAAAAACTATAATTATAACGGAAGTGTGACCTCAGACGGATTGTTAGTGCAGTTGCATAAAATTGTTTAGTTTAGGAGACGTGACGACTGGCAGTCTTTGCTAACCGATAAGACCATAACCAAGGTCTAGTGTGCAGTCAGTCCAAAAGTTTCACGGCAATGTTACCCGAACCGTATTGTAATATTGATAGTAATGGGGTAGTCGTAACAGGTATATCTTGCAAGATAACCATCCCTGGTACAGTATTAGGCAGAGCAAAGTGGCAACGTGGCATAATTTTTGCACAATATTGGACAATATTAAAGTAAAACTAGCAGTTTTGCATATCTCATGATGTTTGGCGATAAACGAAGAGTTGTTTCTTTGCGGACAGGGTTCCCAGCCGGCATCCTACAGGGAGTCTTCTTCTCGAAAGATCGGCCCAGGTGAGACAATCTTTTTCAGCTGTCGTCGAAATGCCCCTACCTAACCCATCTCCTTTCCCCCTAGCTACCTGAATTACGGAGCAATTGGCTCTATCATTGGCCACGAAATTACGCACGGCTTCGACGATCAAGGTACGTGGTCACATTAAGCCAACACCAACTAGATTATGAAAGCCTGTGAGCAGCCTCCTCTAACTCCATGTAACATCATTCCTCTCGGATGGCGCCAGCTCAGCAATGGTAGTCCCGAGTCCGACGCCGAGTGTCCTTCGGCGCAGTCACTGGACCCGAAGCCCTGCCGAACGTTGACGTAGCGCTCTTGTCCAATCAGCGTCTGCGCTCGATCTCACTGTGATGCAGACTTGTACCGTACGCATTACAAGTAATCAAATTACTTGTAATCGATTACTTTCTGAAGTAATTTTGTAATGAGTTGATTACTTTTAGGCAGTAATCACGAGAGTAATTTGATTTCTTTTTGAAGTAATAAAAATTACTTCTACCGTTACTATTTTTCCACGGGACCCCCTCCCCCCCCTTTCCTGCACACACACAAAACAAAGATTTTTGCGGAGCTGTTGGAAACGAGGTCAACCCCTTTGTTTGCACAGTTTCTGTGGAATGTCCGTTTTTATTTGAGCTGGGACTGGGAGTGGGAAGCCCCAGGAAAGCCCCAGTTTGTAACAAAGGCCATTGAGGGCGAAGTTTGAGGGAGCAGAATGTAGCTTTGTAGGTCCTTCGTACAAACTATCTCCCTCACGCACACACACACAGAAATAAAGAAAAAAGAATCCTGCTTATGGTACCTATTCGCAGCCCGTAGGAGAACCAGAACCGAAGAATGTCGAAAGCGGATACAAAATATAACAAAACCAGTTCAAATATTTCTCTATTTCCCCTACGTGGTCTCTGTAACAAGCAAGGTTTCGAGTTGAGAAGTGGTCGGGGCGATCTCTTCCGCTGATGGATACTACACATGATCCGTTTCATATCCTGGAGCTGCTGCTCCTTTGTATAACATGCGAGTTCATCCATATGTGAATAATAAAATAAGCGATGCAAACTTTGAGCGAGAACCCTTGCTTAAGCTTAACAAGATCTAGAGCCCCCTCCGCTCCCTCCCCTTCCTCCCCCCTCCCCCCCTCCCCTCCCCCAAGTGGCTAACGCCCAAATCAGTAAATTTCTTCAAACGAATTCTATGCTTGTGTCTGCATTTTGAAGGTGCAACGACCACGCAGAGGGAACCCGTTTTTTTTTTTTTCTTCTTCAATACTTGTGAAAATGTGAAATATAGGTTGCAAGTAGTTCATTGTTATGAGCGCTAACGATGTAAGTCTTCACACAATAAAGTAATCGTAAAGGTAACGGTTACTTCTGGAAGTAATGTCCAATTACTTTTGCTGTCGAGTAATCAAGTAATATAATTGAATACTTTTTAGCCAAGAGTAATAGTAGTTGTATTCGATTACTTTTTTCAGTAACGTGTACAAGACTGCTGCGATGACGTGGAAATGAACAAGCTTTGATTATACTAGGTGTTGTTGACCACACCCCGGTTCAGGCAGTTTCTTTTCAAAAGAAATCGGGCAGGCTTTGAGTTGGTATCCCCAGCTCTGACGTTCACTCGTGCTCTGCTCATCGGTGTCGGCTGTACAGGGCGTCAGTTCGACAAGGACGGCAACAATATCAACTGGTGGGAGCCCGAGACAGACCTCAAGTTCCGCCAGAGGGCTCAGTGCATCGTGGAGCAGTACGGGAACTACACGGTAGCCGAAGGCACCTTGAATGTGAGAGCCGTTGTGTTTAGTGTACGTACGCGCCGCTCCGTTGGTGATTTTAGAAATTGATATTATTCTTCAAATAATGAGTACGTAGCACATATTCCTTCCCACAAAACGCTTCTAAAAACTGCACAGGCTCAGTTAATATTATTTATTTTTTGTGTGTCTGGCCTTTGTTTTGCTCTTTTCCTCAGTGGTACCTGGTACTGTCATCCATCTTCCGTAATAATATTTGCGCGATATTAGCAGCGAACTTCGACTCCCAGAGTGTAGAGGAGAACTACGCTATCTTTGTTTTTATTTTGAGGCACGGGTGAAAGGTTACGTTCGCGATGCCAAACCTTGGAATGCGTGTATTTCATGCTTCCTCGTGCTGTACAAGTGGCCAAGTGCTCGCACTTGTAGCCTTCCTGTGTTCTGTTGCAGTATGCTTTCTTCCGTATCGCGAGCACGAAGGAATCGCCACATGACCCATAAAAATCAATGAATAAACGAAAACTGGTTTACACGCCATTCGCATGGACTGAAATACTCGCTAGGAGCGTTCCGAAAATCCGGCGTTCTAGCTAGTTTATCCCCAAAAAGTAGCGCCAAGCTCTCCGTATGGTTGTCATTTCGGTTCATTGAATGAGCAGTCTCTTATTGACTTTTCTATTCTGGGTGAGCCGATCTAAAATCGCTGGGGACGGGTCGCCTTCTCGAGACATTTCTTGAATGCCGGAATTTTGTTATCCGCACACCGGCGAAACACGCGCACATCTTCGCACTGCCACCTCATACAGCATCGGTGCTTGGCTGAAGTGAGAAATAATTTTCCAGTCCTGAAATACGCGAGAACAATAATTCCATTCAAAGAGATCCGTGGAGATAACTCAGATAAGCATGATTGATAAGTTGACTTCTTCCGCAACGATAAAGACGCTTACATCGGCAAGGAACGCTTTCTGCACTATGATTCTCCATGGCAATCTTGGTGCGACAGGTTCAGAACTACCCTTTCGAAGATTCGAATGGAACAAAATCGCGGTTGCCATGGAAAATGAGACCGATCTCTTTGCAAGGTTTGATCGGTCGTCTGTATGTTATTAGTATTAGCGGCGAGATGTTTTGGTGGCGCCCTCCTATGGTTCCCCCTTGTGACGTCATTGCCTTGCGAAAACAAGTTCGATGGTGTTTGTAGATAGCATGGTGGAAGCCTGAAATCATTGCGCTCTCAAAGCAACACTGCCAACATCGTCGAAATTAAAGTTCTTTCATTCCTCTTATTTCCGTCGATGTTTCCGACGTCATAGTCAGCTTTTGGGCCAATCGTGGAAGGCCGACCACAGCGACGCTTTCGGTCGCGCACGTCGCCAATATGTTTCTGTCCGACTAGAGGTCAGGGAAGTCAATGGCGCTACTTTTCCAGGGTCCAGTGACTTTAGTTCCCTCGCCATATTGTGCTGATAATTCATGATCCACTCTGGATTCCACCCCATATCTGCATTGACGTGTCAACGCACTGAAAGGGTCTCTCGTTAACGTAAGCGCCTTTGGCACTTTCCACGCACTAAATTTGTCGAACTTCCTTATGTGCAACAACCTTCAAAATATTACCGTTTTTCATTCCCTTTTTTTCTAGAAATTTAATTTTATATATTCCCACCACCGCCACAATTCCCGTGACACCACGGAAAGTGTTTGCTATGCAGGTACTGCGAGCCAGTGCTCTAAATTGCGTGACTTGTTTAGTATGTTTTTGTCTGAAAAAGAACGAAAAAGTGCGAGGCCTTTGAATGCAGCAATCTATTACAGGCCTAACAATATACCGATGTGGCTCGCGCGAGCGGATAAACGAAAACGTATCTCCATTTTGTGTTTTTGCGAGGTTGAATTGTTCGAGCCAGATTTAGCCGGTCGCAAGCTCCACCCATATCCGCCTCTCAGAATATAAACGGCTCTGCCCTACGCTTTACGTGGCAATGTTTTCACTCCCATACTGCACCAAGATTTAGCCTCATGGGAGCTTATATCGCGCAAGTTTGCCACTACGCGGTAGACCTACTCGTATTTCGGTTTCTCATGTTCTAATTTTCGTTCTAAACTCTTGAAACGAAGCGACTTGTGCAACGAACATTTTTTGCCATTCCCATGGAGCTGTTATCAATGACATTGACTGCAATTCGCTCGCTGAATTACTCCGAAAAAGTGTTTAAACAGTACCAGCAAGTCCTCAGGTTATATCAACTTGTCGACGTATAAATATTCTCAAAGTCTGGAGGGAGGAAAAATAAATTAAAGTTGTGGAGAGTGTGGCAGCCCTAAATTCCTAACATCTCGTGGCTTTGAGTCTCCGTGCGACTGCAGTTTTCAGCTACACCTTCTGAGCTGGCTTCGTCTTAAGAAAGCTTAACTCCCAATAATAAAATTATTTATTTATTCCCTCCGGGCATTTTGATAACTGACTTGCCCTCTGTTCTATGGGAGAGGCGGCGCACTCATCGCATTTATAGTCCCTGCCGTGGTGGCGACTGACCCGAGCCCTCTCTCCCCTCGTATAGTTAAACGGCATCAACACGCAGGGTGAGAACATCGCCGACAACGGAGGCATCAAGGAAGCCTTTAACGTAAGTAACGGAATTAGACGAGTGAAGGCCCATTCACACAGGACCGTTTGCGTTTTTTTTTTTTTTTTTTCTCATGTTACGTTTCGAGTAGGGTTTCATTTTTTCGGGGTGTATTTTCCTTCAAATTTAAGGGCATCTTGAAATGGAGTGATTTTTTTTCACGTATTTTGAGCTTTTTAATTGCAATTTTCAATGTTAGAAAAAAATTTGGTATTTTAGACCATTCTAATAAAACAAAGAAGAAAGAGAGAGAGAGAGGATCACTCAGACCAGTCTATCAATGCTGGAACGCAAACTGAATGATGTAGATAACTGCATCGGGCACTGATTGGATCTTCTCTCGGGTCACGTGACATGACGTTGAAATAAAGTTTTTCCCTATGCAGTTCGGGCTATGCTCGTAAAATGATGCAGTTGGTGGTGACGTCAAAATGTCGTCACGATGCACTTTGACGATGCAGTTAACTGAGTGGTCGATGAGAAGCCGAAGATCAATCTGCATCGTAAAAAATGGCGACCCTAACATATGCATCTCTACTGTTGGGTTCGCCAGCGGATCGAGCTTTTAGAGATCACCGGGATGCTTTCGAGACGAGCGATGTGAGGTTTGTGGGCGAATACCGGTTGACCGAAGGGGTGACTCGCTGGCTGTGTGACCAGCTTCGCGGAAAGCTCCAGCGTTGTCTTGAAGGGCCCCGTGTGCTGACGGTCGAACAACAAGTCCTCGCAGCTCTACGCTTTTACGCCGCTGGTGGCTTCCAGGGAACCGTCGGGAGCGACGAAAACATTGGTGTTCTCCAGTGCTCTGTGAGTCGCGTACTTGTTGATGTCACCAACGCTATCATCGATTGCGTCGGATCGAAGTGGCTGTGTTTCCAACAAACTCAAGCAGAGAAGGCGCTCACAAAAAGGAAGTCCTTCGAGCGATGCAAGTTCAGCGGCGTCATCGATAAATGTTCTAAATACTCCTACACGATTTAACACGATTGTGCTTTTAGTTGAGTGCACCCCATATAAGCGATTTGGCTGAGCGAAATGCCAAGCAAGCAACGGCAACAGGCTTAAGTTGAGCTAGTTCGTTCATACTTAAGGTGGATAGAGAGAGAGATATGCTTTATTTTAAAGCAACTACTTCAGGTCAGGCCAGCTGAACTAGAATAAACATACACATAAAGAAAAGACCATACACACCATGGGACTAACAACTGATTTTCTTCTTCCTCCTCTCCTCTACGAACCCAACTTGAGGGAAATATTCTCTTTTCTTCCTTTTTGCTTACTACTTCACCGAAAATTTAACCTCCGAAGGAACATTTTTTCTTTCTCGTGCAGCACGAGAGAAGTTGCACTAACGCAGTCAAACATAGTCAACAAGTAAAATTTGTTGTTAGTTGTTTATACAGCAGGAGGTTATAGTCGGATGCAACCTAAGAACAATCTTTTAGCTCCACCCACAAGCGCATTGCGCCCATCTGAAGTGCCTCCGCCGTCGAGAAAGTAGTTCGCTAGCAACGTTGCTTTTTCTTCCTCCAGGAAACGTGTCTTAAACTACTACAATAATTATTTAATTCATTCAGGACATTTAAATAAGTTAGAATACGTTTTTGTCAACGAAATAGCTGTTTAGTAAAGAAAGAAAGTCATGTCCAATGTACCGTCTTCCCAATTCATTTTCTGTCCAGGATACTGTCTAACATACCGTCTAACATACCTCTCAGCAGTGCTAAGCCTCGCGCCCGCTTCGAAATTTTCGTTGGCGATAGCGTCGCTGGATTCTCACGTTGTCGCGCAAAAACTGCTGCAAACGCAAGCCGATACCATTAAGATTTCGTGGCGTAACCTCGGGCACGTAAAACACGGTGCAAAACAGCAGAATAATTGTCACGAGAAACTAGCGTCGCGTTGCTAAGAACAGCAGCCATGTTGAGCTTTTTTTTTTTTTTTTTCAAGAGGATCGCGATTGGTCTACGGAATCGTGACGTCATGAAAACGATTGGCTGGCGTTTCTCGGCGTAGGATTACATTTTCCTCTGAGAGGTATTTCCGGTTTTTTCTTAGTTGCAACCGACTATAGTTTGCCTGAACATGGCGACATTGTTACCCACTAGAGATAAGCAATTTAGTCAGTGCAGTACGACTGCCAGCCCGGGGTCTTTAACGTGCATCACGCAGTACACGACCGCACGCCGGTACGATGCATATGCAGCAGATCAAAACGGGCAGGAGTGGGGATTGAATCCACGATCCCGGGGTTCTGCAGCGCGAGCTTTCGCTCCACGTGCTCCGAGCTGGTGTGCGCTAGCCTGCTCGGCGATTCTCCGAAATTCCCTGTAGGGAGAAAGAAAAACGATGGAGTTTCAACTCAATCGCCACAGTTTAGCGACGTCACCGGACACGTCACGGTGCAGTTCTCTTCCGATGTAGTTTGTTGGCGATGGAGATTAGGCTCCTCCCACCGGCGACGTCACGATGCAGTTTCTCCACCGCTTTTTCCAGCATAGACAGACAGGACTCAACGTACGCTTATCGTTTCTCTCAAGACGTCGTCTGATCCCCCGAAGGGACTGTTGATATGAAGACTCGGGAACAGCGGCAGCTTCACAAAACTGAAAAGCTTTCATTCCCGACGGGCGTTCGTTACGTTAAAAAAAAAAAAAAAGAAAAAAACGGTACTGAAAAAAAGTGAACAACGAGCTCCACGCTCGCCGTCCACGAGCGCAGTCCCCGATCTCGTTTACAGGCCTGACATTCTGCTGATCAACTCTTCTTCGCTGGTACTCAACCAGTTTGATCTATTTTTAACACTATCCCGACCGCGAAATGAGTCACGTGCTGACCTCCAGGGGATAAAGGCGTTGAACTGGTCGGTCGGTAATCAGTCCATTTTGCAGTTTTACCTGGCAGGACTGTGTGTTACCGTATCTTGCCCTGTGGGTCTTCGGCACCCTTCCCATTTGCCACAATTGTTTCGGTGCATTACTATCATGCACAAGAACAACGTTGTCTATACTTAGGATTGACGCAGAAGCTGGTTGCGCATGGTGCGCCGATCGAAGCTGCAACAAGTATTCGTGCTGCCAGCGTTTCCAAAAGTTGTCCGTTAAGCATCGACGGTACATGATCCTTTTGAGTAGGTCTGTTCTTTTGGATTGGTGCTCCGTCTTCGTTGTTGGGTCGGGCCAAGCACGTCAATCTTTTCCCAAGCAAGATATATCCTGGGGTTATCAGCTTATGCTCCGTGGCGTCCGTGGTGTCTATGGTTAGAGGTCGGGAATTGACTATTCTTTCAACTTCGGCCATAACAGTAGATAATTCTTCGGAGGTTAGACATGCCCTCCCTAGCACTTTCCGTAGGGTGCTCTTTACCGTTCGCACGAGCCTCTCCCACCAGTCTCCCCACCATGGGGCACTGGAAACAATGAACTTGCATGTTGCTCGGTTGTTGGCAAGATGAGACGTAAAATCTTCTTCTTGCATCGCTCTAAACAACGCATGTAGGTCCTTTGATGCCTTCTTGAATATTTGTGCGTTGTCAGCATAGACTTTTGTTGGCAATCCTTTCCGTGCCGTGAAACGCCGAAAGGCAATTAGAAAGGCTTCTGTAGACATCGCAGAAACAAGTTCAAGATGAACGGCGCGAGATACTGCACAAGTGAAAAGTGCGACGTAGGACTTCACGTTGCCGCTTGCTGCCCTGACGTACAAAGGACCTGCAAAATCTACGCCTACAACATCAAGGGGCGCGCCTTGCTTCAGTCGGTCAAGGGGAAGTGGAGCCACTGGGGCTGTGTCAGCCATGAGGCGGAACCTCTTGCATAAACAGCAGCTGAAGATCACTTTCTTCACCAATGGGGGGATTGGTGGCCGAGTGGCCTAGCGCACATCTGCTCGGAGCACGTGGAGCGAAAGCTCGCGCTGCAGAACCCAGGATCCCGGGCTCAATCCCCACAACTGCCCGTTTCGATCTGGATGAGCATCGTACCGGCGTGCAGTCGTATAGCACTACTGCGTGATGCACGTTAAAGACCTCTGGCTAGCGGTTGTACTGCACTGGCTAAATTGCTCATCTACAGCTGGGAGACTCGTCGTCCGTTGAGGCAGACCAAGTTCTAGGCTGTATAAATATACACACAACCCAACTGTTTTTCTTCGCCAATCTTCTCCCTCCTATAATCTAAAATCGTTCTCGGAGTTGCGCCAACGTGTCTCGTGCTCCTCCGCAAAGAACCTTGCAGTGGGCGTTCCGTACCGCCAGGGTTGTGAAGTAGTGCTCACTTGACAATATGATTGGGTGTTTTACATTTTCCGATGCTGGCAGCATCTTAAGCCGGCCTCCAACCCGGATGATATCGTCTTCATCCAAAAATGGACTCATCTCTGCTAGAGACGAGTGTTTGTGAACATTTTCTATCTTCAAGATACATTTTATCTCGCCTGAGTAAGTATACTGTTCTGAACGTTATTGATCCAGTATAGTTCGGCCTCAGTGGTTCCTCGGCACTCAGTGGTCCACTTGACGGTTTGCCATTTTGACAGTTCTTCCGAAATCGAATGCACCACGCCGTCACTCTTAAAGCCCGATGAAGTTCGCTGTACCTCGTCAGATCAAACAGCGGTTCAGGTGGTGTTGTTTGCAATATCACATGGACTGCCATTCTCTCTTCTTTTGACAAGTCAGTCTCCGCTTCGTTACTAGACCTCTGATCAGGCCATTCATTTTCGTGTTCAGTCAACCATTTTGGTCCTGACCACCATAAAACACTCGACACCAGTCGAGGACCTGCGATGCCACGGGTAAGCAAATCCGTTGGATTGTCACTTCCCGGACAGTACCTCCAATGAGAAGGATCGGTGTCTCTTAGTATCTCTGCAACTCGGTTGGACACGAAAGTCTTCCACTTGCCGGGGTCGCTCTTGATCCATGCCAGTGTAATGAGAAAATCCGTCCACAACGTATAGTCATACGGAATGCATGGGATGGTCTTCTCAAGATATTTGTGCAGTCTCGATGCTATAACGGCTCCCGTAAGTTCCAGGCGAAGAAGAGTCTGCTTCTTGATTGGAACAACCCGAGCTTTTGCCAATAAAAATGTAGGTCGTTCAGGTGGTGATGACTTCGTTGCAACGTACGCTGTAGCTCCATAGGCAGTTGGGCTTGCGTCGCAGAAAATATGAATCCGGGTGTCCTTGCCCTGTCCTGCTTGGGATACGAATCTAGGGATGACTAGTGCATCCATCTTTGCAAGGTCAGGACATCATTCTTGACATTCGTTATTCCGATCCTCGGGTAGAGCACTGTCCCAAGTGACTCCTCTCGCCCATAGCTTCTGAAACAGTGTCTTCACTCGAATTGTGAAGGGCGACAAGACTTCCAGGGAATCGAAAATCCTAGATGCTGCTTGTAGAACAAATCGTTTAGTGCCATTATTCAACTCTAAGAAGTTTTGTAAATTTGGCAACGCAAACTTC